>NC_141047.1:29032736-29632736 GCF_041138505.1 Cibotium barometz | reverse complement strand
TAGCTTTGGCGTGGAGGCTCCATGGAGGGAAAAGGAATACATATATACTATGTGCCATCGTCACTAGCATCACTGATTTGTTAGTGTGATGACCTTGATTTAATACTACCACAACTTCTAAAGAATGGTAAGTTTAAAGAACCAGTATGAGATGAGGAATCAGACTAGGATTCAAATCCTTAAGAATTAGCTTGCACTAAAAAGGCATTCTGATGGAGAAGCAATAGAGCGGTTCATAACACGAATAAACAATCTACAAGATCAGATGGCAGCAGTGTGGGGATCACTAAGACCAGTGAGGAGCTAACTAAGTGCATCAAAGTGTTATTCCTGAAGTATGATAGTTTGGTGACCTCACTGAACATGACAATTTACAACCCACCTCTTACTTTTTAGGAGTTTGGCACAATACTGATGGAGGAGGAGATACATTTTAAAGCCATAGATGGTAGTGACGCAAAATTCTCTGCAAATCCAAGGAAAGGCAAGGGAAAGGGCTTTAGTGACCCCAATGCTTTTGAAAAGAAGAAGAAATATAAGGTAAAGCTTGGTCACGTGGTTGAAGCATGTAAACTAAAGAAAGTAGATGAGAAGAATATCACTCTAAGGAGTCTCGGAACACTGTTGAAGCAAAATTGGAGCGTTTGTGGGAAGAAATATATGCAAAAGTAAAACATTCCTCAACATCCAATGTGGTTCATGGATCATTGAGAGTGGAGTATCTTGACATAAGGGCTGGTATACCCTCAAGCTTGTGTGGGAGAGTCCATCCTAGTAGTAGTTAGGAACAATGCCAGATGCCCATCCATAGGTTCAGGCACCATTTCTTTTATTTCTAGCAATGGGGAAACTAAGAAGTTATCTGATGTCATTTATGTTATAGACATCAAGAAAAATTTAGTTCATTGCCATAACTGACTGCAAATTAAAGGTTCTCTTTAATAAGGTTAGTGCAATCATCAAATGCCAGTGCCAATGTTGTAGGAAAGGATGAGATGTAAAGGTCTGGAATTATGACACATCTATCTACCAACATTTTTAAATATATCAAATATGTGTGAAGCTTCTATGATGGGCATGCAACTTTAGCATGCATTTCTATAGGAAAGCAATAATTATGTAAAGGCTTCTCTAGATCTTATACATGTAGATCTTTTGTGCTAAAATGCCAACCACTGCATTGGGTGGTTCTCCTTACTTCTTTTGTTTTACTGATGAATTCAGTAGGCAGATGTGGTGTATTTTCTTTGGGATAAGGTTGAAGCTTTTAGAAAGTTTAAAATATAGCATAACTTGGTAGACAATGAGATAGGAAAGAGGCTAAAGAAGTTTTGAACAGATCAAAGAGGAGAATTTACATGAAGTGAGTTCAATGTCTACTGCAAGGAGTATGGGATCAAGAGAAATTTGACACTTTCTCATACTCCATAACAAAATGGTGTCATATAGTGCAAGAATCACACAACGGTGGAGATGGTGTAGAGTATTATTAAAGGTAAAGAATTATTTAAAAAAATTTGGGCCGAGGAAGTTAACATTGTAGTACATATCCTTAACAAGGGTTACACAAAGGTAGTGAAGGGCATGACACCTCAAGAAGCTTACTTAGGTAAGAAACCCTCAATTGCATATTTCAAGACATTTGGGTTTGATTGCTTTGTGCATGTTCCAGCCTCATCTAGAGAACCAGGTGGAATTCCAAGAGAAGAAAGTGTATCTTCTTAGCATATAATATGCAGTCAAAGGGTTATTGGCTATACGACCCTAAGGTAAAGAAGATAATTATCATCCCATGATGTGGTGTTTGAGGAACAACCTCATCAAGTGGAGGAGAGGGCTCGCTCCACACCATCCTTTCATGAAGAAGTAGTCCACCAGTGATATATCGTACCAACTCCACAAGAGGTGGATTCATCAATTGCTAATGAAGAAGAGACGCCTATAACACGTTATAAGGAGCCATATCTTAAATGGGTGAAGCAGCTCTTAGATAGGAAAGCTCTATCGGTAATCACAATAAAGCTAGCCAGTTATTCATAGGTCTAAGAGAACAAAGGAGAAAAAGAGGGCCTCCACCCAAATTGTCAATATGGCCTTGATGTCTAAGATAATGAAAGTACAGAAGCTAGCCAGCTTGAAGGAAGCATTAGTAGATCCAAATTGGAAGGGGGCCATGGAGTCAGAATTTAACTCAATTTTGAGAAATCACTTTTGGGATCTTGTGGATCACCCTACAAAATAGAAGGTTATTGGCACCAAAGTGGGTTTAGAAGGCCAAGTACAAGTTTATGGTACATTGGATAAGTACAAGGAAAAGCTCATTGGCGAAGGGTTTTACACAGGTTGGAGGGTTAACTTTAAAGAGAAATTTATCTCCATAGCTAGATTAACTAGTATTCATATGGTACTTGCCTTGGCAAAGGGTTTTACATAGGTTGAAGGGTTCAAATTTCATGAAATATTTGCTCCACTACTCATACAATAGTACTTGCCTTGGGCGCTCATGGGAAGTGGCTAGTATTATAAATAAATGTGAAGTCTACATTTTTTAATGTCCATCTCAAGGAGGAGATTTATGTCGTGCAGCCACTCGGGTTTGAGATACCCAGTTCAGAAAACAAAGTGTGCAGACTCTAGAAGGCATTGTATGGGTTGAAACAAGTCCCTCATGCATTATACTAACAAATAGATGCTTTCTTTATAAGAATTGATCTTTCTAAATACACATTAGATACAAATTTCTACATTTTCTCTGAGCAGGGTGGGTACATAATCATTGTCCTATATGTGGATCACCTCATTATAATGGACCATGAAGAGAAGATTTGGCAAACATAGGAGATGTTGAGTTTAGAGTTCAATATGACAGAACTTGGGCTTATACAGTTTTGTTTAGGGATCGAGGTCTAGCAAGAGTCAAATAGAATCTTTATTTCTTAGCAAAATTACGCAGGAGAAATTCTAAGGCATTTGGCATGGTATATGTTAGTGGTGGCTTACCATCCTACAATTTTCAACCCAATTTGGTTGATGTCATAAAAAATTCCAGTTTTCACTCAAAAGTATCTTGTGATGTATTATTTTGCACGTGTAATCATCGCTTGTCTATAAAGGCGTGCCATTGGATCCTAGGTTGAGAGTATAATATGTGTTAACACTAGCTAGGGTGGCCAAATAAGCTCTAGGACAAGACTTTTAACTTTGGCTGCCTAAGAGTGTGAACCCTAGAGGTCACCTACAAAACCTCAAACGTAACTCTCACCATTCATTCTCTTATGCATTATCTAGTGTGCTCTTCTCCACTTTATTACATCCTTGCCTCTTGTGCTTGAGCTCTTGTGTGCATGCATAATGCTGTGTGAGTAAGTGAGTGAGAGGATCGAGCTACGAGGCTCATGTGGAGGCGAGGATGATGGATCGAGCTCTTGAGTGCTCTTCAATGATCGGGCTTCTCGCCGCCGCAAGAATCTTGAATACGAGCAATACGAGGTGAGTGCAACATCATGACCCCGTTTATGTGAGCTAGCTATAGCATAATAGTTGTCGATTTAAGCTTGTGTGTGCTTAATGAATGGAGGAGAAAACATTGTGAGTGCAGCCTACACCCTGTGGTGTAAGGAGCCTCCATCCGTGATATGAACTGCTTTACTACATCTCTATCAAAATGCATGTGCTACGAGTTGATTCTCTCAAGGTTTTGAATCCTTGTTTGATTCCGTGTCTTGTATTGGTTCTTTAGAACTTGCCATGCTTCAGAAGCTGTGGTAATAAGCATGATGTTAAACCTACCTAAGTTGCCTCTTAATTAGTTGGCCACACGGCCCATTCCCAACTCTGCGACTATTCTACTACGTATACATTGTTGTGGTCTTCAATGTCATTCCTAGTGCTTTTAGATTATGAATGATAGTGGATGGCTACTTATTATGAATGATAGTTTCAAATTATAAGATTTTGCATCCAATCGAAGATATATGTACACATTCTTGAAATTAAACAAGCAAAATATATATTCTTTTCCAAGGAAATCTCACAAGTACTAATGCACAGTTAGGACAAAAATATGTGCACTTCACACTTTGCTAATATTAAAGATTATTCTTGTAGAAGTGGTCATTAGTCAATAGTATACATAGACATCTCTCATGGAAAATTTATACACCTAGCTAGACTCAGCAAGAAATGCAC
The DNA here is from genome assembly GCF_041138505.1 of Cibotium barometz. Classification (NCBI taxonomy): domain Eukaryota; kingdom Viridiplantae; phylum Streptophyta; class Polypodiopsida; order Cyatheales; family Cibotiaceae; genus Cibotium; species Cibotium barometz. Next base: position 29,628,548 of record NC_141047.1, on the reverse strand, counting down.
GTATTCAAGTAGCACAAGGGTGTGCATGTACAATTTAGTAACATCTATTAACCACCATATGATAAACGATAGTTCTTAATTTTTCTTGGTTTCTGTTGTTAAGACTCTCATGGGAAATGCACGTATTCAAGTAGCACAAGGGTATGTATGTACAATTTAGTAACATCTATTAACCACCATATGATAAACCATAACTCTTATTTTTTCTTGCTTTTTATCATCAAGACTCTCATGGGAAATTTATACACCTAGACTCATCATCAAATAGGAAATGCATATAATCAAATAGCATAAGGGTATGCAAGTATAATAAATAGTAACATCTATTAGGAACCATATGATAAACTTTAATTCCTAATATCTTTTTCATTTCTTGTGATCAAGACTTGTATGAAGAATGTTACATCATTCTCCCATCCTAAATAGCACATGATCTTTGTGATCTTTGCACTATGAAAAGTCAATCTCTCTCTCTCTCTCTCTCTCTCTCTCTCTCTCTCTCTCTCTGTGACATAATGAGATGGTTTTTTTATCAGACACCACAATAAGGAGATGGGAGAAGCTATGGATGGTACACCATGTAGTTTATGAAAATTTGGATGCTCAATTTAAAAGGACTTACAAAATAGTAAGTAAATAAATGTACCCTATGTGCCTACCCTATTGGTACTTGATTTATGTCTGATCTCATACATATCTTATATTTTATGCCCCTAGATTAATGAAACATGGTTTTCAAGAAAAGACATCAATGATTTGAAACTAAAATTTCGCCAAAGTCCTTGTCATTTTTGAGACAAAAAGGTTGGTCTCATGAGAAAAAGGCAGTTGTGCTTCCAATGGACTATGTCTTTTAGCATGGGATGAAAGCACATGATAAGAAGTATAAAAAGCTCCTTAAGAGACCATAATAAAGAATAAATACATATAAAAGCTCAAATTATTTTGTATCACACGAGATCTTGAAACATGTTTCCACTTATATTCAAACCAAAAAAGTTGGTCTTTGTAGGAAAAAATACAAAAGGGCATACAAACTAGATGGTTAGGTCTAGCGCCCCCAATTTAATGCCAGAACTCTTAATTATAATAGTTTCTCGCCTTCCCTAATAGTTTTTCCAAAGATTTCAAACACAAAATCTTGAGAATAGTTACCACAAAAATTATAAGTATTGTCTTATATGAAAGAGAGACCAAGAAACTTTAAGCACCATAGTCTCATATTTATGACCATTGAGGTTAATGAAAATTGATACCATGCGAATCTCTTCTCCTGAATGTTCTACCTATCTTGATGTCAAATTCATAAATGTAGTAGAAACCACAATATTTCTTGCACATTTTACAACAGTTGTGTGTTGTTGGGATGGAAGGTGATCACCTTGTTTTATAACTGGTGAGACTAGTTTCAATGGATTCGACTGTGTAGATAAAATATAGCATATCAACTATTTATGGGACGCCACAGTGGAAAGTATTTCTTTGGTTAATAAAGCCTATCAAATAATTATGGGAGAGGATGCCAAATTTCTCTGGTTGATGTGAGGTTGTTTACACAACCGAGGAGAGTGGAACTCGATTTCTAGGAGATGGACGGGGGATAGTCACTAGCCATGACTCCGGCGGATTCCGTCCACTTTTTTTCGGGAAACTCCTTAGTGAAAATGGACCAAAGGGGTGTTTGTGTAGGCATGCATTAGGCAAAACATTAGTGAAAATGGACCAAGGGGTGTTCGTGTAGCCATGCATTAGGCAAAAACTTAGTGAGGATGCTTAATTCATGTCATCTCTATCTCTTCTCTTCTCTTCTCTATATTATCTTAAGGAAGAGTTTCACAAAGCTCCCACTTGGCAAGAATTTGGGGGAGGAAGAGGTTTTAGGAGGTTTGGGTAGAATTTGAATTTGGAGTCTTAAAAAAAGTGGGAAGCACCAGTTGCCCACTTTTATCAAATAACATCGCACGTGCCACCTTGCCAAGGACCTGAATCAAACTCGAGTTTACTACTAACGAACTAGAGTTTAGCTAGCTCTGCATGCAGAAGGCGATAATTTTAACATGAACTATCATATCAGGTGGGCATTTTGGCACGCAATACGAAAATCTTTAAGCGTTAATTTTTCCTTGATCCCGATGATTTAACGTATTAATCACAGCTTTGCTCCTTCCACAGTCTGGATCTCCCATTCATGCGATGCTCTCATTGAATATCAAGCGGAGAATCGTAATATACTGTAAGTTCAACTATTCAAGTCTGCTTCTCTCACTTTGAAAAAGCAAATGCATGAAAAGAATGGAATTTAGAATTTTGCTTCATATTTGTTAAACATAATTATTAGTCCTATTTCATAACACAATAGCAGGGACTGACATGATGTGTCCATGCATTTGGGTCTGTAAACTCTATAATTAGTACTATGAACTTCTATATATTAAGAGTACCAAAGGCATACTTAAGCTTAATTCCTTGTAAAGTTATGTTTATTGTCAAGTTAGATAAATTGGTGCCTTTGGCTGTTAATAATTTGTAAGGGCTTTATCAATACTTTGTATGGATCTGTGCCCTATTTAAATCTCGCATTTGCACAGTACTCGTGCCCACAGAGACATCAGGTGTGGGCACACGAATGGCCATGCCTGTTAGCTTCCCAACTTAATCAAGTCTCTAGCTGCATGTAACTTCCTTAAAAAAAAAAATCCTTTCATTGATTTAAAAAAAAATAAAAAATTACATACATACATACATACATACATACATACATACATACATACATATATATATATATATATATATATATATATATATATATATATATACACACACACACACACACACGCGCACACACACACACACACACACACACACAGACACGTGTATATATGTATGTGTGTTTGTGTGTGTGGAGAGAGAGAGAGAGAGAGAGAGAGAGAGAGAGAGAGAGAGAGAGAGAGATCATAGATCTATGTGTGTGTGTAAGTAAACATATACTTACACACACACATGTAAGTATATATGCATGTGTGTAAAGAGATACGAAGATGTGAAATCATATAGATAGGAAAAGATGAAGATAACAAGAAGCTGGTGTCTGAATGTCATGTGCTAACAAGGTTACATTCTCGCAACCAGTCACTGCACAAAGAAAGGTTAGCAGCATGTGAAGAAGAGACACACAAGGAAAAAGAGGAATTGACTGAGGAGGTAACAAGGAGAAGAATGGCCGAACAGGATCTCCAAGTACAAAAACAGATATATGAGACCATCTTAGAAGAGATTAATAGCCCCCTCAATGAGATGAAGGCAGATTTTGATAAGAAGGTGTTAGAATTCATGGCTCATGAAGAGGAATCCCAAAGTCTGTAGTGCCAGGTCAGTGAGCACGTCGAGGAGTTGCCAAGCTGCAACAAACAGAGAAAGACTTTGAGGCAAGCAGAAAACTGGCTGAGGAGCAGATCACCACACTGCACAAAGCCGAAGAGGTAAAGAAGGAACGAATTGAATACCTTGAGAAAGAGCGGGAAGAACTAAACAGGCAACATGCCCAAACAATTAGAGTACATAATGCAAAGATCCAGGCGATCGAGGAGCAGTCTGGTATACACATTAGGGTTGGAATGGGCCGACCCTCTTTTGTTAATGATGTATTTGGCCATTTCCATGTGTCGATCATGTTCGTTCTTGGTTCTCCTAAAGACTGGGATGTCATCGAGGAACATGATGATACATATCCCTAGAAAAGACCGGAAACTCCGAGACATCATCTTGCTAGAGGTGGCTGGTGCATAAGGCATTATGATTGAAATTCTCTTGGAAGTAAATTACTATTAATACAATCAAGAAAGATGAATCGAGAACAACTCCTCAAAGATACATTAAAATTGTATACATATTAGGGCTGGAATGGGCTGACACTCCCTTGTTAATGCAATGCACCTGTTTTTGTAACCACTAGTATGTATTAAATATTGTAGAGAACATGTTTGATTTTGAATATTGAAGTGTGCTTTTGTAGTTTGTAGAAGGTTCTGGCAGCTGTCCATGGCTTCATAGGTGAATGGGTAAGTATTTGAACCACTGAGCGGGAGGTCCCAAGCCACTAGCCTCGGCCGATGGACACCGAGGTCCTTTGTAACCTATGGGCAAATCAAATTGGCCTCTCCTTTACCAGGTTTTGAGCTTGAAGAGGAGCAGCATATTCCTGTCTTGGAGAGGAGCAGCATTCCCTCCTCCTCCCCCCCTCCCCACCCCCCACTCGCCGCCCCAAAAAAAGAAGAGCTTCTGGTAGCTCCTGAAAACAATATCCACCACCTTTTATAGAGAAAGAGAAGGCATGCACCATTCCCTCACATTTTTGCACGAGTGCGTTCGAGCGGCCATGTGATGTCATTCTCTTGGACTATGAAGCTGTTTCTCCATCGCTTCTGTAAATGAGTTCCACCTTCACATACATATGACTCTTACAAATATGAGAGTTGTGCAACTCCAGATGTACATTGCATGCGTTTTGATGGTTACAAGCTATAGGTGGTGCCTGGCTACTTTCTTGGCTCCTTTAATCTTCAAAACATAAGGGTGTCATAACCACAACCCCTTTCTTGGCATTCAAACCCAGATGCACTTCTAAACCTCACTTATATGCACTTTATGGCTTTCCTTGCATTAGCGCCTTCTGATCTGTGCATGTTCTATTCCAATGTAGACACATGCACCTGAGATGGCACACTTGATAGGCTGGAATTGTACATTTGGTTTTGTCTTATGCACCAACTTTACTAGATACTGTACTTATTTGATGCAAGAAATTTACAAATTGTATTTATTTGGATGGACAGTTATTAAAGGTCCTATGGAGAAGGTCAGGTATACAAATCAGAAGTGAAGTCTGCACATGGAGATATGATTTTTTGTTGGAAGCTTATCATAACCGGCACTTTAACAAATGGATTATAACATGATATAGGTTTCAGGCTTCAGTAAAATTTCATTCTTCTATAGAGATCTTAATTTTTATCAGGGAAGGGGGGTAAAATCATGGAGAAGCTGTTAGAAAAGCAAGGATAATGCAGAAGCCTGAACAGAGTTAAAGAACATGTGATTGATCTTCTGATCGATGGATGATCATCAAGGTGCAAAGAGGAGGAAGGGAGAGGGCACTAGGAAGGAAGATTGTTCCAGGAAACCAAACGGAGACGCAAGACAAAGGTGGCAGTACAGTACTAGGTACATTCATGACTATACAGTTATCATAGGATGGAAGGGTTGGTGTGCATTTGAAGCCGAGGAAGATGAAGAGGGTGTGGAGGCACTAGTGAGAAAGAGAAGGCAAAGGAAGATTCTTGAGAGGGATTGGGAATGCAAGCATAGGTATAAAGTAGAAACAGATATTAAACCTTTGTGTATTTTGATAGATGAAGTTCCTACTGTTCAAGAAGACAGTGTGCTCAAGTTAAGCATAGTCCAGAAGCAGGTGGAGAAAAGTGAGGAAATGCCGGTTGGTACGGACGTTCCTCTCTTAAATGAAGCTCAGTTTGCAGTCAATTTGTCCTCTCAACAACAGATCAGTCAATCTCAAGCAGAAAGGTTTTTACAAGATCCCAGTCATGTAGACAATGCTACTGTGAAGATGGATGGTGAGAAGTTGGAACAGCAGCAAAGATTCAAAAATTCAAGCTTTAATGTCCAGTCACCAAAGGAAGAAATTTTCCTTCAGGATTCTAGACCCAATATAGTTTGCAATCCTCAGGAATCAAGGACTTCTTTAGACGACACAAAGATGCTGCCTTGTGTTTCTGCCCCTAGGGGGCCTCAGGTGTGTGATGCTAAGAGAGAGCTGTGCAACTCTTTTGTGGATATGAAGGTTGATCCTATGGTGAACAATGGCTTTGATGGAGGAAATGATACAGTTGTACTCCAAAGAAAAATAAAGATGTCTGCCATCCAAACTATATATGGAAAGAGCCTGCTAGTGAATGATCATTTGAAAACCGATGAAGCTTTCAGAGGATCTGGTGAAGCACAGATGACTAGAACTGATGTCAATGAAAGGAGGGCTAAGAGAATCAGAGAAAACACAAGCGGTTCTGATGTGAGTAAAGGTAAACAAGTGAACCCTTGAGTGGATTTGGAGTTTAGTGTTTCTTTTAGTCATATGATGGATGTGCTAACTGCTTGATATGATTTTTAAGAAGTGTTTAGTAAGGGTTGGATTTTTGTTGGATGACTAACTCCACCAAAAGGGGGAGCTGTTCGGGTATGAGAGATTTCTTATATTGTTTCCCATCTAGGGCTTAATGCCATGCGTGGTATCTCAGCCTCGGCACTGACCATGCCAATCACGTGCCCATGGGGGAAGCTCAAAGCAGTGTGTGCTATTCTCTTTTGTTCGTCATTGCAACTAGTCTCTCTACAACCTAAAGGCAGGGTCATAAGGGATTTTACTTTATGAGCATGGAAAAAAGATGAGCCTGTTTCATTGAGAGAGAGAGAGAGAGAGAGAGAGAGAGAGAGAGAGAGAGAGAGAGAGAGAGAGAGAGAGAGAGAGAGGGTAATCACTAAATTTATTCATGTTTCAGGAGCTTCTGTAAAATGTCCCATTTGTGATCTAATTATCCCTGGAGATATTCAGAATGCCGGTTTCAACAATCAGTTCAATCTTCACGTTGATTTGTGTATAAGTCTAAGATTCAAGTAATCTAGCCATTCAAAGAGCGTGAAACAAAAGGCATCGCAAGTCACAGAAAGGAATAACAGGGACGAGTTTGTAGGAAGTTTTATTTCCCGATATATATATATATCTTGCAAGAAAACTTATGTATTATTCTATCTTTTTTGCTGACCTTTAGATATTGAAGCATTCTAGTCCAAGCTTTTTCTTTTTCAAAGAAGTTGATCGTTAAGGTGGTGATTTTTTTTGTTCTTGTTGCCACCTCATATCATGTGGTATGCAGTCTCTAAATGGTTTCCTGGCAATATTCTACTAGGAGCTTTCTATCTCTCTATGCATCAGGTTCCTAGTCAAGAGATTATGGGTTAAAATGACATTCCCTGCACTTTGTGCCATCAATAAGGTTAGGCCACTGGCTTGGCTATCATGTCAAATGAGGCCTCTCTCTCTCTCTCTCTCACACACACACACACACACACACAAAATACAACATGTGGTTGACAATTTCATAGGATTATGGATACCAGATTTGCCTTTGCACAGAGGCCATGGAGAATTGCATTTCACAGACAGCATGTAAAGTGGTTAAGATGTGCAAAGCTCATTGACTTCCAGCTGGAAAATTTGAGGAAAGTGCGAATGCTGTACATGCATAGACATGGGACAAAGGTGCTATACAGGAGCAAGTACTCTACCATGAAGCTACAAAGTAAATAGGTCTTTTTTGATGAAGTTAATAGACCAACTAGAGTCAATTTCTTGATACATGCACATACTCATTACGAGGCCAAAAAAGAGTATGCCACGCTTTTAATCTCCACCAGGGCATAGCTCTAAGAGGAGTAACTCAAGATCTTTAGATGCGTAAGTGTAGGTCTAAGATAAATTATGAAACAAAAGTCTATAGGAGTATGTAGACACCACACATTTAAACTTCAATGGTTATCCTTGAAATTAAGAGTGGGTTTGGAATAGACAATACAAAAGATGCATGCAGACATTGTGTTTCTGATTGAGACTTGGGGAGCATGATACCCATATATAAGTCAAGGAAGAGGTCAAAACAGTGACATACAAGATGATATCAGTTGCCTTGATAAAATGTGACAAAATTTTGTAATATGACATACAAAAAGTGATTTTTTGATGACATATAAAATGGATTCTCTCTTTGACACTTGCGATGTGTCCCTTTAGGAAAGATATCAATCTGTAGTTTAACCAAGTTTTCTAGCCAATGTGGCCGGTTCTTTGTTTGACATGCTGCACAATCTGGGTATCCCATTTATGAATGGTACAAAGCTCTGGCAATGTCCCTAGTTGATGAAACACGTACATGTCACTGAATTGATGATGAATGCTCCTTCCTACAACAAGTGTTGCTGTACGAGTTGCCTTGTCTAAAACACTTGCTCTACCACATATAAGGATTAAAATTGGGAAGTACTTGGTTATAATCTATTCTATTATTTTCACTCTTCTATACTCCCAGCTGCGTGGCACCTACCCCTAACTCCACGTGGCAAGCTCCCAAGAGGAGCGTGAGGTTCACACTCGCACACACCATGCTTCTCAAAGCATCTCTCCTAACAAGTGCTGCTGGTCACTGTAATCGTTATAGTGGTTATATGCAGGTCTCTGTAAACCCTAAGTGCAGCTCAGCCAGTGAAGGCGTTGCCTGATTTTCTGCCCTTGCATTTCCCCCAGTTCTCGTGGTGGACACTGCCAGTCCCAAGCAAGGCACTGCTGTGGAGCCACAAGGGAGGGGTGCTGCACTTCTCCATCTTGGACAACCTCTTCTTGCTGCTGAAGGTGTTTGACTTTTACGTCAACTGTACCTTCTTCGTGTCGGTCGACTCTCCCTTGGTCTTAACTGCCTTTGGACTCCCTTGCCCCCTTGCCCCTCGCTTTCCGCATCCCTTCCTTAACAGCTCCTACCTCCTTGTCACTGGCAGCAGTACCACCCCCACAAGCTCACCGAGGTTTCCATCAACTACCAGCCTGCTGGCCACTGGCTTCTTAGCCCCCTTAACCTTGGCTATCCCCTTCCCTACAAACACAGAAGGTACCCCTCTCTCTCTCTCTCTCTCTCACACACACACACACACACACACACTCACACAGTTTTGAGCCTTGCTAACATTTTGTCATTGGATGTTCTACATGTGTTCACAGGCTAAGTACCATGCGTCTCACTTGTGAAGATGGGGTAAGAGGAGTTGCCCTCTCAAGAAACTCTTGTAAATATATAATATATCCCTTCCTTCTGCAACTCTCTCCCCTTCCTGTATGTGATTTTCATTCTAGTACCAAAATGGTTCAAAACCTTAACTGGCGATGTCTTCAAACCCTTTGTGGAGGTCCAGGACCCCCTCGAGTTCTTCTCAGTCTTTGGCTCACTGGAGCTTCTCTGCTGCCTGCTGCGAGGCTGCCATCAATGAGAAAATCAAGTAAGTGCCCCTTTCTTCTGCCTCGTAATGAGCTATGGCTCAAAATACTACTCCTTTCTTCTGCCTCCTAATGAGCTATGGCTCAAAGCACTACTCCTTTCTTCTGCCTCCTAATGAGCTACTGCTTAAAGCACTACTCCTTTCTGTGGTTTCTCTGCTGAGGAACAAAATGCTGTTGCGATTCAGAGTTCATGCAGGTTCTATGATGCATTATGCAATTAGGCATCATGCCAGCATTTATGATCCATCATGCCGTAATGTGTGCATCTATTGGCACATTGATACATACCATCAGATTTCATGCTATCACATATCATGCACCATGCATATTCAAATTCATGTTACAGATTGCATGCAGGATGAAAACTTTTCACATACAATGCAAAAATTCTGCAATCAGGTCAAGCTCTTTTTCTTGGATGGCACTTTAACTAGGTTTCCAAGATTAGTTCAGATCGGTCTGTCTGGCTCTCCATATCTCTGTGGTTCTAGGCACATTGTTATGTGATGAGATTGATGACAGTCCTTTGCCCAAGTTGTTATGTTGGTTGGCACTCTGACTGTTTCCCATGATCAGGTCGGCATGTCCAGGTCTCCATATCTCTATGGTTCTCAGCACATAGTCCTGTGATGAGATTGATGATGGTCCTCTGCACTAGGTGCTATGCTGGGCATATGTAGTGGTGACTATTGAAGAAATTTCCTGTGGCCCACTATTTGAACTCCCTTTTATGTATAGGAAAACTATATTTTTATTTTATGTGTGGTAAGTGTCCAATATCCATGGGAGGGTGGTGCCAAAACTTGAGCTTACGCGTTTACCCACACTCTGATGCAAGCCACTTCACTTGGAACCCCAGTGCTGGACTAGAGCCGTCTCTGCGATAACCCATTCATGTGGATTACTAGGATGGAGCAAACATACAGTGGAAGCCTTTGGTTCCCTTCTGTGGTAGAACCACATTGGTGGAAGACAGATACCAGGCTCCCTTTTGGATGCCAAGCATGCAGAGCTTGGTCATGTCTCTTGCCTGTTAAGAAAACTACACTGTGGGCAGGTGGTTTGTGTGGTTAGAGCTGCATAATGAAAGTTTTTCTTTGGGAAAATGCTTAAAGCATGCAGGGTTTGGTCTTGTCTCTTGCCTGTTAAGAAAACTACACTGTGGGCAGGTGATTTTTGTGGTTAGAGCTGCATGATGAACTTTTTGCTTTGGGAAAATGCTTATCATGGAATGTGAAATAGAAATAACATCATTTTGTGCCTCGGAAGCTGTGCATGCACCTAATCAAAGGAGCTGTAGATTCTTGCACATCAAGTTTTCTACTTCCTATTTCTATGTTTAGCAGAACTGGTATTTCAATGTTTTAGCAGAACTGGTGTTAGCAGTGGTTTTTTTCTTTTGGATTTGCTTGCAGTGTTGAAAAAAATACATCTTATGTGTACCGTGCTCTCTTTGCATACATTGACCGAGATAATGTCGCATTGCCAGGTTTTACTAAGTAAGTCACATCCAAGCTCTTATGTGTACCATGCCCCCTTTGCGTACATTGACCGAGTAATGTCACATTGCCAGGTTTTGCTAAGTAAGTCACATCCAAGCTCTTTTTTTAGTTGGTGGTAAAGTCGCCTTTCTGAATTCAACTCATCAGACACTGCACTTGGGCGTAGGTTCTTCAAAGGCTCCAGTGATGAGGAACGATCCCATGCAGAGAAACTGATGAAGTATCAGGATCACGCTTATGGTCCTTGGGGAGCCTACATGGCGAGAAAAGAGAAAAACTGTGTATTGCAAGCCTTCATGATGGCATCATGCAGGTGGTGGGCTCTGCCTTTCTTCCTTTCCTTATCCTGTTGGTAGCTTGGCTACAGGTTTTAGAGGTAAGCGTATGCAATCCCTTGTTTTTCTCCATTTTCGTCTCCTCTCCCTCTCCCTCTCCCTCTGCCTTCTGCTTTTTGCTCTTCTCTGCTCTCTTCATGCGAGCCCCATCTTCTTTTCACCCCATAGCCTTCACCCATATCTCTTCTCTGCCCATCCCTCCCTGCTGAGTTGAATGGCTCTCTGCCTTGAAATCAGCATTGGGTTCAAGATGGCCAAGCAAGTGGTGCATCTCGGCACCTTCCATCTGAACCTGCTCAATGGCCTGCTCGTTTCCTCCATGTGGTAGCAGGTGTGCATTTACTCCATGATGCAACAAGTGGTGGTACGAGAGAACGTTAGAACACTGCAGATGAATGATAGGGATAACGTTAGTCCTCTACTTCCTTTGGTTACCTCCATTTGTCCTGCGACGTTTTGGTAACTGCTGCCCGACCCCGTGCTGAGGTCACCCACGCCGACTTCTATTATTTTCACTCTTCTATACACGGAGTGGTGTGACACCTACCCCTAAGGCCATGTGGCGATCTCCCTCGATGAGTGTGAGGCTCTCACGCTCACCATGCTTCTCAAAGTGTCCCTCCTAACAAGTGCTGCTGGTCACTGTAATCGTTAAAAGTGGTTATATGCAGGTCTCCGCAAACCCTAAGTGCAGCTCAGCCGGTGAAGGCGTTGCCTGATTTTCTGCCCTTGTTTTTTCCCTAGTTCCTGTGTAAGGCACGGCCATGGAGCAACAAGGGAGGGGTGCCCCACTTTCCCATCATGGACCACCTCTTCTTTTCATTTTTTTTTTCTCTTTTTTCCAACTAGCCTTAGGCCCAAGATCCTCCCGTAGTTACCATTTTTTCACCACCCGTAGGTGCTTTTTATCCTCCCATAGGCGATGCCGCTGAGGAAGCACCTTGTGGGGTTTTGAACCCACGACCTCCTGGTCCTAGGCAAACACCTTCACTACTTGGGCTATCAGTATTGGCTTCAACAACCTCTTCTTGCTGTTGGCGGTGGCGGACTCTTGCTTCAACTGCACCTTCTTTGTGTTAGTTGACACTCCCTTGGTCTTAACGGCCTCAGTAGAAGCGTCGCTCTCCCCTTCCAACCTCCACCTTTTGCACTACCAGGTGGTGCCTTTCCACCTGCCTTTTTTATCTGGAAAGGAGATCCTCTAGTAGTTATCAAAAAGAACAGCAATGCAGGCTAAGTACAAACTCAGCTCCGTAGAGGGGGCGATAATCAAAATGACAAAAAAGAGGGAGGGGGGGGGGGTGTGCTCCTTCCCAGACTGGCCACTCTAGGGGGAGGCGGCTACCTCATTGGCTCGCCAGAGATTCTCTGCCACCTGCTCTGCGAGGCCGCCACCAATGAGCAAATCAAGTAAGTGCTCCTTTCTTCTGCCCCCTAATGAGTTATGTATGGCTCAAAGCACTACTCCTTTCTGTGGTTTCTCTTCTGAGGAACGAAATGCTGTTGCGACTCAGGGTTCATGCAAGCTTCTATGATGCCTTATGCAATTAGAATCATGCCATAATGTATGCAGCTATTTTCACATTGAGGCCATTCAGTTACATACCATCAGATTTCATGCTATCATGTATCATGCACCATGCATGTTCAAATTCATGTTGCAGATTGTAGGCAGGATGAAAACTTATCACATACCTGACATCAGGTCAAGCTTTTTTTCTTGAATGGCATTTTGTCTAGATTTCCAAGATTAGTTCAGGTCGGTGTGTCTGGGTCTCCATACCTCTGTGGTTCTAAGCACATTGTTATGTGATGAGATTGATGATGGTCCTCTGCCCAAGTTGTTATGTTGGTTGGCACTTTGACTGTTTTCCATGTTTAGGTCGATATGTCTAGGTCTCCATATCTCAACAGTTCTCATAGTCCTGTGATGAGATTGTCACATGCACTCTGCACTGTAGTGCATGGTGACAAGATGGCTTATCATCATTAGTGTAACATTGTACAGTATCAGCACCTTTTAGGATGATATTTGTTGTACGCCGTGACCCCATTGTAATCCTCCGTCCAAGATAAGTCAGCAGGCACGAGCTACATAGGTCATTCTCAGCCTTAGACAATCAGTCAGTCAGTCAGTCCGTCCAAGTCCTTTAACCCACTTGAAGAGATGCATTCATGCATGTAGAGTCAGTAGAAGTCATAGGGTTTGCATTAGAAAGCACTCTACATATTGCATATCATTCATCCATTGCATATAGTTCATTGCAGAAGCCTTGAAATGGCATCTGGCAGCCTTGGAATATTTATTAGGATTTATCTGGCATTTTTTCCATAATTTCCAGCATGTAATATCATTTATTTAGCATGCATCAGTCATGGAGAATAAAATAGCTACAATCGGCCAGCCCTTCAGCCAACCGACTAGCACCTAGCACTCATATAAATAGGATTGCCTTTGCACCATTCATTCATATCATATCATATCAGAATTCAGCATCAAGTCTCAAGCGTTGGAGCCTTCAACCTAAGGAGCATCATCAACGCATGTGCTTTCAGCATCCATCAGCAAAACCAGCAGTTTTCAGCATTCAGCCATCAGCTTTACAAGTATTGAAATGGCCACTTCAACAAGTGGATGTACTTAACGAATGCATATGGCTCAAAGGTAACACCAACAAACAGTTTTCAGCATTCATCTCTTCATCGTTTTGCTACCTTCAATTGGTGAAGGTAAAACTCAGCATTCATATTCATTTACAGCATTCATACATAGCTTAGAACAGTCCCAAATAGCCCCTATCTCAGCCTCAGATTTGTAGCCTTCTCTCATTCCATTGGGAAGAGTGCATAGGTTCGAGATTGGACATCATTGGTGCTTCTACAACCGTGTACAGTTCAGCCCGACTCTTGGTCTTAAGAGCTCTTGCGTTTGGCTTACCGTCAGTCACACCATCAGTCTCTTCAAAGTAATAAAGCAAATACTATTCCGGTAACAGGATAGGGGGTCCTTCGGTGGGTAGTTCGGGACCCCATACGATGTACGGTTTCCATCTCTCTTTCTCTCTTAATCTCTTAAAATTTGAAGTCTTAAAGTGGATTGCTAAACTCGCGAAACTTAGGATACAAAAGATGGTGTGAGCATTTGTGTGATAGGATCCTCAATTACAAATACTTCCGCTACATGTTACATTGGTATCAGATTCAGCTTGTCCACACATACCGTATCCTAGCGTAAGGGCATCCTTGGATGGTCAGATTGCGTTCCGGCACGACCACCGACTTCAGCATCATGTCTACAGAGGAGAGTACCCATTAGCCGGAAGAAGTCTGCACCGAAGGAGACCTTGCTCTTCCGACTACTTAGAGCTCAGAACGAGCTTCTCATGGAGCGTCTCCAACTCTTGGAGGCAACATCAACACGTCGTCCTCCGCCTCCAACAGCCCCCGACTACATCTCCCTCTTCTTTCAAATGGAACAACAAAGAAGAGAAGACGACGCCATACGGAGAGAAGAAAAAGCAAAAGAAGAAGCAAGAAAACAACAAGAAAAAGTATATAGATGGGACTATGAAGAAGCCTAACGCAAGATCGAAGAAGATCGGGGTCAGGCTAAACTCGCCGCTCGGGAGCACCAACGAGAGCTTGATCGAGAATGTATGTTACTCGAGCACCAAAGGGAAAAGGAGGCCATGCATCTTAGATACCAGCACCTCTCTTCAGCTTCCCTAGCCTCAGGTGTCACTAGCCAGCAGTCCGCAACATCGACTATCGTCATTTGAAGTCAACCAAATTTTAGTAAGTATGATGGTAAGTGTGATCATTTAGCAGTTAATCAGTTTATTCATCAATTTACTACTCATATTCCATTAGCTAAGATCACAGATCCTCAGGATAGAGTCCACGTAGCGGCTCTCCACCTCACAGGTGAGGCAGTCACTTGGTGGCAACATTGGTCTAATCTTCATACAGACCAGACCATAGGTGTCATAGCTTTTAGCTGGGATACATTTGTTCATGACCGGAAGACCAGATTTATCCCGCCCCAGTGTATGACCGGTCTGGTAGATGAGTTCTATGGACTCAGACAGAACGGGTCTCCAGTGCTTCAGTTTTTCGGAAAGTTAGCACAGCAGTTAGGGTTATCTGCACAGGCCAAGATGGAGCAATTCATTCGTGGATTGGATCCCAACATCCGGTTCACAGTTCGCAACTTTGAACCCAGTACATATGACTGGGCTTTGAATCTCGCTCAAAATGAAAAAATAAAGATGAATGGAGGCAAGCCCAAGCAGTCATCCCAGTCCAGTACCAAACCCCAGCAGCAGCAATTTGTTGAACAGCCAGGGAAAGGTAATGCATCTTCTAAAGATGCTAAGAAGGACAGCCAATAATAGCTCTAGTTCAGGGCGTAAGAACAATAAAGAATCTAAGCCTAAGAAAATCCTTGATGAAAAGAGTAAAGCAAGCATTACTAGAGGTTATCTTCCTCCAGAGGAGCAAAAGAAATACCAGTCAGAAAACATGTTTTTTCTTTCATATCATAGGGCATGGTAAGAAGGATTGCCACAAATGGCAGGCGAAACAAGCCGCCAAAGCACCTTCTGCCACAGTTGCCACAGCATCTCTAGCTCCTCTAGCCCCGCCTACTACCACCAATGCGGTTCAAATTACCTTCTATGCATCCTATGCCATCCATGGTATTTGATGCTAAGTAGGAGGGTGAGAGCGATGCTGCACAAAAAAGCCTCATCCGAACTTATGGCTCTGTCAAGGGCCGACAGTTTGTAGTCCTATTCGACATGGGCAATTCTAAGGATGCCATCTCTCCCCTGTTGGCTAACAAGTTGAGCTGCACATTAGTACCATATCATTTGGATGTGGACAGGTTCACACTTGGTCTCCGCACCCACATATCTCAGAAGGCACATCAGTTTACCTTTGAAGTTCAGAAGGCCTCATTCCAACGAGATTTCATTGTCTCACCTCTTTTGGGGTGTGACATGATCTTAGGAATCCAGTGGTTTCGCCAATATGAGCCTATTCTCGACTGGGGGCAGTACACTTTTACTATATGTAAAGGCTTTCCTGAGCCCGTCATGATTCATGGGGATAGAAGCATTCTCGACATCCCATTGATTTCACACCTCTAGGCTCGACGAGCTATCCGCAAGGTAGCGGAAGGAGCACTACTTTATGTTCGTGCTCAGACAGCCTCTACCTCATCGGTAGCATCCATCTCATCTCCAGTCCCATAGTTAGCAGACCTCCTGTCTAGACATCAGGACATTATGCTTAGGGACGATCTTTCGCCTAGTGTCCCTTCATCCCATACTGAGGACCATCATATTAATTTGGTCCTTGGATCAGAACCTCCTAGCAGGTTTCCTATCGTCTTTCCAAGACTTTAGAGGGCGAGCTAGAAAGAATTATTATTTCAGCTCCTCCGAGCCGGATTCGTTCGGTCTTCTTCCTCACCATTTGTTGCACCCATCCTATTTGTCCAAAAGAAGGACAAGTCTGCACGCCTATGTGTAGACTACAGGGCATCGAATAAACTCACCGTTAAGAATAAGTTTCCTATGCCAAGGATTGAGTATATTTTGGAGCGTTTAGATGGTGTAAAATTTTTCACTAAGATCGACCTCAAGAGTGGTTACCATCAGGTCCGCATTTTTGAAGCTGACATTCCAAAAACAGCTTTCCAGACAGAGCGTGGTCACTACGAGTTTGTAGTCATGCCTTTTGGGCTTACAAATGCACCAACAACCTTCAATAAAATGATGTTTAGGATTTTCTTAGTCCTCATTGGTAAGTGTGTCTTCATCTTTTTTGATGACATACTTGTATTCTCAGCCACTGCGGAGCAGCATGAGAAAGATGTGGAGAGAGTCTTGTAACTTTTGCGAGATAATGGGCTTTACATAAACGCCAAAAAGTCTATCTTCGGCGTTAAAGAGGTTCAATATTTGGGCTATATCATCGGTGCTGATGGGATTAGACTGGACCTCTTAGGAAATCTTAGATTGGGACATCCCTCAGATCGCCCAAGAGATCCGTTCTTTCATAGGTCTTTGTCAAGCCTATAGCACCCATGTTCTTCAGTTTTCCAACCTTGGAGCACCTCTCATTGACTTGCTCAAGGGAGTGAAGACTCGTAAACAAAAAGCCTCAGTCACGGGCAAGGCGGTTGATGCATTTTGTGCACTCCAGAAAGTTGCCTCAGAAGCGCCTGTTTTGAAGTTAGCATCTTGGGATGAACCTTCTAAGGTCAACACTGATGCCAGCAATGTAGCCATAGGTGCAGTTCTCTAGTAGGACAATAGACCCGTGGCATACTACAATAGAAAGTTGGATGTCGCCGAAAAGAATTATTCGGTTTACGACAAAGAGCTTTTGGGTGTGATCACATTGCTCAAACATTGGAAGCCTTCTCTATGGACAGGTCTTCACGGTAAAAACAAACCACCAAGCACTTAAGTGGCTTCAAACCATGCCAAGTGCCCAGTGGAGTGATCGGCAAGCCAGGTGGAGTCACCTCTTCCAACAGTTTGGAGGAATGATTGAGTACATCCTTGGTAAGCATAACCCAGTAGCAGATGCTCTTAGTCGAAAGGCCAGCATCCAGGCAGTCCAGGAGTCTACCATTCTCGAAATCACGAGGAAGGACTTAGATAGCATGAAAGACCAATATGTTGACTCTCTTGAGTTTGGTACTCAGTATAATTTGGCCCTCACTTCTGAGCTGGCCATTATTCAGTGCAGAACGGTTGGTTGTTCTTCAAGAACCGTCTCTGTTGAAAGAGTGCATAGAGCGGAAGCAAAAGGGCACTAGAGTGTTGAATAGAGAGTGCAAGAGAGAGAGAGAGAGATATGTAGCAACTATGCTGAATATACTGAAGCAAAATAGTCCCAAGCAAGAGACACAAGTAGTCTCATAATTGAGGGAGCAAAACATGTACAAGACAAAGTACAAAGTGAGAGGCCAGCCCCACCTATTTATAGGGGGGTAGTGTTGGCCGACTGGGGCTAAATAAGCTGGCCGATTGGAGCAGAGTAGCTGGATGAGTGGTAAAATACCAAATGGGCTGGAAAAAATCCCAGAAAAATATGGAAAAAAGGGGTGGCCAGCCCACAATCAAGGGCCATGCAAAAGGGACCAAAAGGACACCAAAAATGGGCAAAAACTGGGGATGAATGTGCTAACACCCCCTCTTAGCACCAGATGCTGAACAAACTCCGAGAAGCCGAAGAAGTCATCCTCTGTCAAAGACAAAAGAATGCAGCAGCAACAGGTACCACGAAAGCTCCACAAGCAATCTCCACAGCAACTCAGCTACAAAAGCAATAGAACAAGCTGCCAGGTACACTGCTTCTCTAGAAGAGAACAACCATGTAGGTTGCGTCGTGTTGCTCCAAATATCAATGCCAAACCCAAATGTAAACAGTGTCACAGGAATCCCTAGAAGCCTGTAGCTCCAAGAAGATAATACCCTCAAAAGAAATAGAGTCCATCTGCTCCAACTCTGTACCAAGAGTAGCCAAATGTTGTACAATAGCACCCTCCTCGAAGGTCGGCATCGCCAGATGTAAGAACTCAACTGCTCCCTCTGAAAACTGATGTCGGGACTCAACAAGCCCAACCAAATCTAAATCCCAATCCTTCAAGCCTTGGAAGTACACCACTGTGTCCCAGGCACAGTCACCACGTGGAATGAAACGCTGATCAAAAAATTACCTGATGGCTACAAGTGATGAAGCCAATCTGAAGAGGAAGTGATCAGCAGATGCTGTCTAGAAAACGCAGCAACAAAGAGGCTGCAAATTTGAGAAAAACGCAGAGGAGAGGGTGCTGAAAATAGGGCTGAATTTGGGGCAGCAGAGGAGTCGCTGAACCGGGAGCGATGATACCATGAAAGAGTGCACAGAGCGGAAGCAAAAGAGCACTAGTGTGCTAAATAGAGAGTGCGAGAGAGAGAGAGAGAGAGAGAGAGAGAGAGAGAGAGAGAGAGAGATATGGAGCAACTATGTTGAATGTATTGAAGCAAAACAGTCCCAAGCAAGAGACACAAGTAGTCTCATAAGTGAGGGAGCAAAATATGTACAAGACAAGATACAAAAGTGAGAGGCCAGTCCCACCTATTTATAGGTGGGTAGTGCTGGCTGACTGGGGCTGAATAAGCTGGCCGACTGGAGCAGAGTAGCTGGCCGACTGGTAAAATACCAAATGGGCTGGGAAAAATTCTAGAAAAATATGGAAAAAAGGGGTGGCCAGCACACAATCAAGGGCCATGCAAAAGGGACCAAAAGGATACCAGAAATGGGCAGAAACTGGGGATGAATGTGCTAACATCTGTGTCATTTGGGAAAAGCGATCAACTCTTCTCCATGATGTCCATGACTCCTTAGTTGGAGGACAAAGAGGTATCAACAGTACCCTTGAGAAATTAGAATGGTCCTTTTATTGGCAAAAAATGAGGCGTGATTTCTATTCACATGTTCAAGCCTGTAAGATTTGTCAAAAAGTAAAGGTTCCACATACAAAGAAGGCTGGTTTACTTTAACCTTTGCCTATCCCCGACGGACCTTTCATCGACATATCTATGGACTTTGTAGGGCCTCTACCAGCATCCACCGGATCCCGTAACACTTGGTGTTTCACCGTTGTGGATCGCTTCAGTAAGTTTTGCATGCTCATCCCATGCAAGCATATGGCCACAGCCCGTCTTTTTCTCAAACATTGGTACCCAATTTGTGGTTTGCCTAGCACCATCACCTCAGATAGAGATTCCAAGTTTACCTCGCATTTGTGGAGAGCATTATTCGAAAACTTTGGAACTAAGTTACAATTGTCTGGTGCATTCCATCCACAGCCAGACAGCCAGACAGCCAGACATAAATTTATAACCAGTTTTCCTTTGATGTTCTCAAGTCATATTGTCATGACTAACAGTCCAAATGGGAACATTATCTTCCATTGGTCCAAGCTATGTTGAACGATACTCATTCATCGAGTGTCGGACAGACTCCATATGAAGCAACCTTTGGTCGCCATTTCTCTTCTCTTTTGACGAGATTGGTGTCTCCATCTTTAGAGGGTAATAAAACCACGGATGCATTTTTCGAAATCATTGAGTCCGTCAGTCAGTCAAGGATCGCTTGACCAAAGCACATGAAGCCTATAGCAGACAGACAAATAATTCTAGACGAGATGTCTACTTCAAGGAAGGGGATTGGGTCTATCTACGCATCATGAAAGAAAGATTGAAACAAGTGGGCAAACGTTGTCCCAAGCTTTCATTCCGTAGTTTTGGACCTTTCCCAATAATTAAAAAGTTAAGTGATGTCTCCATGAAGTTAAAATTGCCTAACAGTTGGACGATAATCCCTAGGAGCATCAACGCATGTGCTTTCAGCATCCATCAGCAAAACGCAGCAGTTTTCAGCATTCAGCCATCAGTTTACCTTGCGTTTTTTTGCATACAAACAGTTTTTAGCATTTATCTCTTCATCGTTTTGCTACAGCCAATTGGTGAAGGTAAAACTCAGCATTCATATTCATTTACGGCATTCATACATAGCCTAGAACAGTCCCAAATTGCCCCTATCTCAGCCTCAGATTTGCAGCCTTCCCTCATTCCATTGGGAAGAGTGCATAGGCTCGAGATTGGACATCATTGGTGCTTCTACAACCGTGTACAGTTCAGCCCGACTCTTGGTCTTAAGAGATCTTGCGTTTGGCTTATCGTCAGTCACACCGTCAGTCTCTTCAAAGTAATAAAGCAAATACTATTCCGGTAACGGGATAGGGGGTCCTTCAGTGGGTAATTCAGGACCCCATACGGTATACAGTTTCCATCTCTCTCTCTCTCTCTCTCTCAATCTCTTAAAGTTTCAAGTCTTAAAGTGGATTGCTAAACTCGCGAAACACAGGATACAGAAGACGGTGTGAGCATTTGTGTGATCGGATCCTCAATTACGAATACTTCCGTTGTATGTTATAGAGATTGATGATGGTCTTCTGCACTAGGTGTTATGTTGGGCATATGTAGTGGGGACTATTGAAGAAATTTCATGTAGCCCACTTTTTGAACTCCCTTTTCTATATAGGAAAACTATATTTTTATTTTATGCGCGATGAGTGTCCAATATGCATGGGAGGGTGGTGCCAAAACTTGAACTTACGCTTTTATCCATACTCTGATGCAAGCCGCTTCACTAGAGCTATCTCTGCCATGCCAACAAGCATGCAGGGCTTGGTGATGTCTCTTGCTTGTTAAGAGAACTACATTGTGGGCAGGCAATTTGTGTGGTTAGAGCTGCATGATGAATTTTTTTCTTTGAGAAAATGCTTAAAGCATGCAGGGCTTGGTACATAGAAAGAGAATCATAATAATTATGCATTTGGGAACTCTCGTCTAATCGTCGAGCTGGGAGACCTCCCCCTCTGCCTGCATTCGTGTGCCCCCTACCCCCATCCCTCGTTTCAACCTGTTCCCCCACCTCCTCTTACAAACCCTTCTCCACTGCTGCCTGACCCTCGCCAGCCTCCTTCGTCAGCACCCCTTGCCCCCTGTGCTTCTTTCAGCCCCCCCGCGTCCTGATCGTTTGCTCCCCTTCTTCGTTCCACTACCATGTGCCTTTTTGCTGCCTCTTCCCCCCTTTTGCACCTTGACCTCGTGCTGCCCCGCCTTGGCCTCTCCTTTCGTCCGATCCTCTTCCTCGTGCTTCACTGCGCTCGTGCATCGTCTCCTCCCCCCCTACTCGTCGTGAATGATGGAGCCGAGACTGCATATTCCAGGGCCGGACAGAGTGGCTCCACATGGAGGGCAAGATTCGTGCCCACTTGGCGAGGCTTTGCCCTAGGACAGATAGTCATTACTCACACGCAAGACTCTTCGAATGGAGGTCAGTTCCGACAGTGCCGCCTCCCACCGCTCTTAGTTATGTAGATTGTCTCATGGATCGTTTAAGGTTTGGGAGCGGAGACGCGGGATCCTTAGAGAGGAGCTTCACAGAGCCATAGTTGGTAGACCCATTGACATTCTTTTCCTCTAGGAGCATCATCTCTCCAAGGTCATACCCGCCGTTGCAGGAAGATTCTTCAGGGCAAGAGTCACACCTTTTGGTGCCATGCTTTTGGCCCCTCTGGGATCTAGGGTGGGCTATGCATTTCAATTAGCGAACAATTCTTACCTACAGTGATTGATTCATGCACCATTGTCACTTGGAGAGTTGAGTGGGTGATCGTTAGGATTGGAGAGGACAGAGTGGGCTTCATGGCATCGAACATTGCAGCAGTAGGCAAAGCCACGTTATGGATAATGGTCCGTTAGTCCCTCCCACAGGCTGATTTTTGGTGCATGGGTGGTGATTTCAACATGTTAGAGACGGTGGAGGATGGACTCAGAGGTGGCATGGACACAATTTTAGGCACGGAGTACGCGGTGTGGGAGGAGCTGATTCTTGTCTTGAGGGGAGAGGACCCTTGGCATTTATTGCGGAGTTTGGACGCAGCCCTGGGAGTCTATGCTTCTCAAGGTTCGACAGGAGGGGTACAGGCCCCAACCTTTCTAGATTAGGCCGGTTTTATGTGGATGAGTGTGCTTGGAGATGAGGTGGCATGGTTGGTATTTTGATAGGCACTACTTTCTCTGATCATGCACCTGTCATTCTCTCGATGTAGGACATACATTTAAGCAATTGGGTACCAGACTGCCTCATTTAGGATTTTGAGATTTGCAGCAGGATTCAAGAGAATTGGGAGTCTGGATTTCCACATTGGTTTAGCGCTTTGGACGCAGGCCTTGGAGAGATCAGTAGTTTGTTGTAGGAGGCTGCACAGAGTAAACTGGCTGGCTTCAGAGAGTAGGAGAGGAGTATCCATCGGAGCCTTGCCTCCCTACAGTGACTTCTAGAGACTACCCCAGATAGCATGTGGATTGAGGCCTGGATGGATGTAGCCCATGTAGAGCTTAGCTTCATTGAGGAGTGAAGGGTGGAGTACAGATACCATGCTAGAGCTTCCTTTTGGACCCAAGCGGAGACAGGGTTATCGGAGATTTCTTTGAGATTGTAGGCCCACACATGCGGAGAAATGGTATCTACAGATTATGAGGACAGGATGGATCCATATTTTCTGACACCCCCCCCCCCTGTGAGCGGGTTTGGCGACATACGAGAGTGGCTCCCCTTGCTCTCTGGACTTTCTTGTTGACGCCCTTTACTTTAGAGGAGATTGCGGAGGCCCTGCAGTTACTCCCCAGGGGTAAATGCCCTACAGAGGATGGGCTTCCTATTTCATTATTTCTTCGTCATTGGGATCTTATGGAAGGTGGCTTCAAAGCTGCCTTCAATGAGATTATGACCACGAGTTTGATACTAGAGATGTTGTCAGAGGGATTGATTCATTTGATTCCCAAGGAGGGTGGTGACAGATTGGAGATTCGGTAGTGGAGACCCATCACCCTCCTAGAGATCGCATACAAAATCTTAGCCATATCCATGAGCCGGTGATTGCAGCCCTTCCTCCCCTATTCGATTCATGGCACATTGACATGTTTTGTTCAGGATCAGAGCATTCTCGACAGCATCTTCACTTTTTGGGAGACGACTGCCTCAGCCAAGTTGAGTCTTCTGGATTTGAAAGTCCTTGATTTTGAGAAAGCCTATTAGGGTGGATTGGGGCTTTTTGGAGGGGATGATGTGCAGGATGGGATTTCGAGGAGTTTCTAGGCTCTATTTGGCTTGGCATAGCTAGGTTCTCATCCAAGGGGCCAGAGGTGACATATTTCCACTTTCGCACTTGGTGCAGTAGGGTTGCCTGTTGGCACCCTTTCTTTTCTTGTTTGTTGTCGAGGCCATGAGCAATTTTCTTTGTGCACAGGAGATAGGGCTACAAGAGCTGCCTCTTCCCATCCGCTTGCAACAAGAGGAGGTGCTTGACTCAAAGTTTGTTGATGACATTGTCATCATTTGGTCCCTTCTTTAGTCTTGACCAGTGTTTCACACACTCAGCGGAACCAAGGTGTGAACGGGGTTTTCCACGGAAGAAAGCTACAACATTTTACTGGCATGGTTTGGTCTAAAAGATGGCCAGACTGCATGAGCACCATGGGATTTTATCATTAAAATGACTTATCATACTTATAAGCCAGCCTTCTCACATGAAGGACTGGCCATATTATTATTTTGGGCATGGACAGGTGGAAAAAAGAAGGTGCCTAGCTGAAACTTGGGTAGCAAGCCAAGAAAAAGCATAACGTTGATATTTTTGGGCCAAAACTTGGAGTACAAGCCAAGGAAAGCATAAAGTGCATATTTTGGGCTAGTTCAGGTACTTTTAGCCAAAAAGGGAAAGCACTTCAATAATAGAGCTACTCGTGACTTCATTAAAAGCAATACCTAGGGGGGGTCTGTCGTTTTGTCTTAGTGGAGTGTCTATTTAAAGTGTTTGTGTCATCTATTGCTGTGTATTTTGCTCTCCTTGGAGGATAGAGGTGGTCCGTCATCTTGCTCATTGTCTCAGCAGGCTGTATGGCTATCTTTCTCTCTTTGCGTAGGTCGTACAGTGGCTGTGCAGGTCTCATACACATGAGAAACCCTAGGGCTGTGAGTGTTACCATATTATAGTAGTGATGTGTGTGAACACACTTAGGACCGCCGGGGCACTTTTTCCCTCACTAGGAGGTTTTTTCCCCCGTGCATTGTATATACGCCCATTATCTTCTAGGGCTTGTAATCTTTCATTTTTGGCACTCATAATACACTACTGTGTTGTGCTCAAGCTTCCTCATCTTCTTGAAGTTGTGTGTGCATTCCTGCAACCCTAATTCCAACAATTGGTATCAGAGCAGGCTTCCTCCTCCCGGGCAGCATCACCGGCACCTGCCGCTTCATCTCCTCCGATTGCGACGAGGTTTCACGAGCGTCTGCAGGTTAGTATATGCCGTGGGCGAGCCCAAAGGGCTCGGTCCTTTCAGAATTTTGATCTGAAGTCATTTCGCCCTCCGTTTTTGCATTCCAAGTACTGCGCAGGCAAAATCGTCCTACTGTGCAGATTTTCTGTCAAGATTAAAATCTGCAGGACAGGTGCCCATTCGTCTGTTTTGGGCTGTGCTACATAGCACAGGTCGATTTTATACAGGTTTACCTCTTACAGACAGCATTTACATCTAGTAGTACAGTCATTGGCCATGGCTGACAACAATGATGTATTCCGCATGTTGGCTGCTGAGGATAAGTTGGATGGCACCAACTATCCATTGTGGGCATATATGATGCGACATGTATTGGTAGCAAAGGGGTTATGGAACATTGTGCAGGGTATTGATGCACGTCCTATTGTGGCTGGGAATGCTGCAAATATATCAGAAACAGGTACTGTTGATGATGGTGCAGGCACAAGTGCTGTAGCAGCTGTTCGAGAACCACCACTTTCAGCAGAGCAGATTCGTTGGGATGGTAGAGATGCGCAGGCTCATGCCTTGATTGCGCTGTCTGTCAAACGTACCATTATCCCACATATTCGCTCCTGCAGGACTTCTAAGGATGCTTGGGATGTACTTGCCACATTGTATCAGGCAAGAAATGAGGCTCGTGTTGCTTATCTCCGAAAACAGTTGGAGAGTGAGCATATGAACGAAGGTGATTCTATGGATAGCTTTTTGACAAAGATCAAGGATTTCAAAGAGCAGCTCATTTCTGCAGATGAAATCCTGTCAGACAGTTCCCTTGTGCAGACTGTTTTGAATGGTCTACCAGATTCTTATCAGGGTTTTGCTTCCACTCTTCGCTTGATGATGAAAGGCAATCCCAATGCCTTATCATTTGAGGAGTTAGTTTCTGTTTTGCTGCAAGAAGACCAGTCAAGGCAAAACAGGAATATTATGCGTGTCGCAGATCAAGCTTTCGTTGCTAGTCAGAGAAGCGGGAAAGGTAAAGCTGGCTTTTCTTCTAGTAAGCAGAAATCTGCAAATGCTGCGCAACCAAAGAAGGAAGACAAAGATGAGAAGAAGGGTGACAAACAGAAGACATTTTGCAAGTACTGTAAGGGAAATGATCATGTCATCAAAGCATGTCCTAAGCTGGCTGCGAAAGAGGCTAAGAAGAAAGAGGCTGGTATGGCTGTTGCAGATGCCTCTCCTTCTAACAATGAATCTGCTAATGTTGTGCTAGATACAGAATGGGCATTCAATGCGCAGTGTAGTTATGACCCATCTTTGCATGACACATGTATGTCTGCAGTAGATTCAGATGTATGGTACTTTGACAGTGGTGCCACTAAGCATATCACCTCGCAGCGCAGTTTATTCACTTTCCTTGAGTCTGCTCCCACAGGGAATACTGTCACTTGTGCCAATAACTCCTCTTATCCCGTTAAAGGAGTTGGACAGATTGTGCTGAATGTTGCAAATTGCAACACCTTTACACTTTTTGATGCATTGTATGTGCCAGGGATCAAAAAGAATCTGCTGTCAGTATCCGCATTTGCCAAAACAGGTTTGGTTGTAAAATTTGTGGATGACAGATGTACTGTTCATGATCTCTCTTGTGGTGACATCATTGTAGCATCTGGTTCACTATGTCGAGGGCTGTATAAGCTCAATATGGATGGCAAATGTGTAGAGGATTCAGCATGTGCTATTATGGATACGCAGGCTATTTCAGATGCAAAACTGTGGCATGCACGTTTTGGTCATCTGAATTTTGCAAGTTTGCTGCGCCTGCAGAAATCTGAAATGGTGTCTTCTTTGCCTAAGCTTGAGGCACCTGTCAAGCATGTTTGTGAGGGCTGCATATTGGGTAAAATGCAGCGTGCTTCCTTTCCCAAAGATGGATCAGTGAGAGCTGAACGCAGATTGCAGCTTGTTCACAGTGATGTTTGTGGTCCCATGCAAACTCCATCATTTGGAAACTACCTTTACTTCGTGACTTTCATTGATGATTTTACCAGGCATGCATGGGTATATCCTTTGAAGGCAAAGTCCGAAGTGTTTTTGTGCTTCAAACAGTTTTTGGTTATGGCTGAAAATGTGTCAGAAAGTAAGATGGGCACCCTCCGTTCAGATCGAGGGGGGGAGTATATGTCTTCAGAATTTAATGCATTTCTGGCTGAGCGTGGGATAAAACACCAATGTACAGTGCCGTATACACCACAGCAAAATGGTGTGGCTGAGAGAAAAAACAGGTCTCTCATGGAAATGGCAAGATGTATGGTTAAGAGTCAAAGTCTACCACATGGTTTTTGGCTTGAGGCTGTCATGTGTGCCACTTATGTACTAAACAGGTGTCCCACCAAAGCATTACAGGTTGTCACTCCATATGAGGCTTGGCATAGCCGCAAGCCATCTGTTGGCCATTTACGTGTTTTTGGTTGCCTGGCATATGCATTAGTGCCTGTGCAACATCGCAGAAAATTGGATGACAAAGCTGTCAAATGTATTTTTGTTGGATATAGTGCTGAGAGCAAAGGCTATCGTTTGTATCATCCACAGACAAAGCGCATTTTGGTTAGCCGTGATGTTGTATTTGTGGAAGATGCAGTTCAGCCCTTGGTTTCATGTACTAAAGAGACAGATATCAGCTCACGTGATGTCTATGATACATTGTTGCCTCTTTTCAGTGGTGCACAGTCAAGTGCAATACCTCATGAGGCAGTTTTTCAGCCTATGCAGGTTTTAAATGATGGCACAGATCAGCCTATATCTGATGCAGATGTGCATGATGCACTTGAGGATGAGAGACAAGAGATTGAGGGCTCTAGGAATATGCCTAGATGGCTGGTGCAGACTTTGCGTGACAGCAAGTTGGATGCCCCTTTGTCTAGTCGCACTCGTTCTGGCTCTCATGGTGCCTCTTATGCGTCAGATTGTTATGCATTGGCTGTTTCTAGTATGTGCGATGAAAGTGAGCCTGTTTCATTTGATGAGGCACAAAGTTCAGAAAATTGGATGGCTGCTATGCAAGCAGAATACGATGCTATTATGAAGAATGGTACATGGTCTTTATGTGACTTGCCCCCTGGCAAGAAGGCCATTGGCACTAAGTGGGTATACAAATTGAAGCGTAAGCCTGATGGCACAGTGGATCGCCATAAGGCTAGGCTTGTTGCAAAAGGTTATGCTCAAGAGAAGGGCATTGATTTTGATGAGACTTTTGCTCCCACATGTCGTATGACCACTGTTCGTAGCATCTGTGCATTAGCAGCTCATAATGGTTGGAATGTACATCAGCTGGACATAAAGACTGCGTTCTTAAATGGAGATTTGCATGAGGAGGTGTATGTATCGTAGCCTCGTGGTTTTGTTCAAAGAGGGCAGGAAAACAAAGTGTGCAGGTTAAAAAAGGCTTTATATGGTTTAAAGCAAGCTCCACGAGCTTGGTATGAAAAAATACATGCATATTTGACTGCACATGGGTTTCAGAATAGTCCAACAGAAAGCACTTTGTATGTTAAACGTGTGGATGGTGTACATCTAATCATTGCTCTCTATGTCGATGACATGCTGCTCACAGGACCAAATGAGAGTCATATTGCTGATTTTAAGGCTGATTTGAATGCCTCTTTTGAGATGTCAGATTTGGGGCATTTGCATCATTATTTGGGGATACAATTTAAGCAGTGTGATGGAGGTATTGCTTTGTGTCAGACAAAGTATATTGAAACATTGTTGCGGAGATTTGGCCTTGAAGACTGCAAGCCTATTGCTACTCCAATGGAGACAGGTTTGAAGTTGAGTCTTCATGATGCTGGAGATCACTTTGATGTCACACTCTATCAGACAGCTGTTGGTTGCCTCATTTATGTATGCATAACGAGGCCAGACATTCAGTTTGCAGTCTCACAGGTGAGCAGATTTATGCATAGCCCAGGCATTAAGCATTGGCAGGTAGTGAAGCGTATCTTTCGCTATTTGAGTGGTACTCGGCATCTTGGGTTGTTTTATCCCAAGGGGGGATCATTGCCGCCAGATTTACATGTTTTTTCAGATTCTGACTGGGCTGGTTGTTATGACACACGCGTGTCCACGAGTGGTTTTTGCTTCATGCTTGGAAGCTCATGCATATCATGGTTGAGCAAGAAGCAGCCTACTGTGGCCACTTCTAGTTGTGAAGCTGAGTACAGGGCAGCTTTCACAGCTACGGTTGAGTGTGTGTGGCTCAGACGCCTTATGGCTGATTTGGGTGTTGGGCAGCCATCTGCCACCACCATCTTCACTGACAGTCAGAGCGCATTGGCAGTTGCGCGGAACCCAGTGTTCCATGCTCGTACGAAGCACATTGAGGTGCACTACCATTATGTCAGGGAGAGACTCTCTGCAGGAGAGATCAGTTTGGCTTATGTGCCAACACAGGATAACCTTGCAGACCTTTTCACAAAGGCTCTGCCTCGTGAGAAGTTCGAAGCTTTTCGCAAAGCTTTGGGCTTACTCCCTTTTGTGGATTCGTCCACATAGCTAGACACTTCCCTATACATGAGTGCTAGCTCTTGTTCACCGCATCACTCCAGGGGGGATTTGTTACCATATTATAGTAGTGATGTGTGTGAACACACTTAGGACCGCCGGGGCACTTTTTCCCTCACTAGGAGGTTTTTTCCCCCGTGCATTGTATATACGCCCATTATCTTCTAGGGCTTGTAATCTTTCATTTTTGGCACTCATAATACACTACTGTGTTGTGCTCAAGCTTCCTCATCTTCTTGAAGTTGTGTGTGCATTCCTGCAACCCTAATTCCAACAGTGAGGCCTGTTTTGGGACTGTTTTGGAGCTGTTTTTGAGGACTGATTTGAGAGCTCTTCTCGGACTGTTTATGGCTCAGCTTTGGGGATGTTTGGGACAGTTTTGGGACAGCTTCTGGAGATGTTTGTATCTTGGCATTAGATAGTTATTTGGGCAAGATTTGTGTTGATGCTTTGTGGGAAATCTGGTGCTGTATGCACCTGCTTCTTGGTTTATTATAAAAGCTTCTATCTGAATAAAGAAGTTCTTACGAGGGCTGGCCGTTCCGGCTCAATGCGGTGTATTTGTTTTTTATATGGTTCTTCTGCTGTGTTATCATGCTTCGTCTGGTGTTTGAAGTGTTGGTCTATTCTATTTTTATTGTTCCGAGTAGTTCTCATCTGACTTGTGACAGTGGTATCAGAGCATAGGCTTTCTCAGAAGCAAGAGGCTTCCTTCCAACAATGAGAAAGACAAAAGATCAGAAGTGGGGACTACACTGACCAATAGTTTTGCTATTGAGCTTATGGAAGTAGTCTCATGAGCATGAGCAGTAGACAGCGTGGTCTATGGATTTATGGATTCACAGGTTCTATCCTCGGAATATGGAGTTGGTTTTATGTGCCTGTGTTCAGCACTTTTTCCATATGGATTATTGTGGATTATAAATCAAGCTTATGAGCAAGCTATATGGAGCTATATCTCAAGATATCTTATGCGTATGCTGAGGAGATATCTCTTTTGGCTTCATGATGAACCTGGCAAGAAAAGCTGAACCTGGCAAGAAAAGCTAAGTATACTTTGAGTTTTGCAAAGTTGTTGCTTTTTGTAAATTTTTGTAAGTGTTTTTGGACACTTAAGTCCGTACAAGGAGAATTGTGTGTTGTTTGTTTGTCGTGAACTGTTTCATGTAAACATTATAGTTGAAAAGCCTGGTTTACGTGGTTTTTCATATAGACATGACCAAGGACTATGGACTAAGTTTTTGGCTCCTTTCTGCTTAGGTGGAGTATGCTATTGGCTTCCTTTATTTGGGATGCAGTGGATTTCTGGAATTTATGGATATCTCATGGATCGAGGATTTATCTATGGATTTCTTTTATGGACCGAAATGCTTGGAAAACTATTGGCGGCCGAAATTCCTGGAAAACTATCCGTCGCGGATATGCTTATGTGAGAACCAGGATATTTATGCCTGTGTACACTTGAGCCCATCTCTCCTGCCAAGTCTGTGATCAGGGATACCACCACGGAGTGCACATGGTAGAGTGCACTTGAGCCCACCTTTCCTCTAAGGTGTGTAGTCGGAGTACCAACACAGAGTGCATGTGGTAGAGTGAACTTGAGTCCATCTCTCCTCCAAAGTGATGTTCTGGAAACCGACATGGAGTGCATGTGGTAGAGTGGACATGACGCCTTGTTGGTTGGGGACTTATGTCTACGCCAAGGGTCATGTGATCTGGATTCACTCATGGAAGGGTGGTAGCCTTGGTGAGTGATGACGTGAACTCATTGAAGGACAGTTGCCCTGGTGAGTAAAAGCCTTGTGGAAGGGGAAACCTTGTGGAGCATGTTCATTCATGGAAGGGTGGTAACCTTGGTGAGTGAATTCTTTCCATGAGTGAATTCTTTCCATGAACTCATGATGGAAGGGTTGTAACCTTGGTGAGTGTTCCATTAACTCATGGAAGGGCAGTTGACCTGGTGAGTGAAGCCTCGTGGAAGGGGAAACCCTGGCGAGCATGTTCATTCATGGAAGAGTGGTAACCCTGGTGAGTGAATTTTGTGAACTCATGGAAGGGTGGTAACCTTGGTGAGTGAATTCTGTGAACTCATGGAAGGGTAGTAACCTTGGTGAGTGTCGTATGAACTCATGGAAGGGCAGTTGCTTGGGTGAGTGAAGCCTCGTGGAAGGGGAAACCTTGGCGAGCAGGTATGGTTTCATGGAAGGGTTGTTGCCTTGGTGAACCATATGGCTTGGGCATGCTTATGGATCATAGGGGTGGTGTCCTTATGCAGTCCAATCGCATGGCAAGATGTTTTGTGACTATGTGTGTTGCTGCTTTATTTTTGCAGGTACTTAAAGCTACTTCGAGAATTATGGATATTTGAGACAGTTGGCTCGTGTGCCTGTGTCTAATGATTATCTGGCTTATGGATTTATGGATATTTGGGACGGTTGGCTCTTGTGCTTGTGTCTAGTTATTATCCGATTTATGGATTTATGGATATTTGGGACACGGTTGGCTCTTGTGCCTGTGTTTAGTTATTATCCAGCTTACGGAATTATGGAATTCTGGGGCACAGTTGGCTCTTGTGCTTGTGTCTGGTTATTATTAGAGTTGTTGACTTAGGATATGGATAAAGTTTCTTTCTTGATACGGTTGGCTCTTGTGCTCGTATTTGGTGTCGGATCGTGGATCTGGATTTATGACTCTAATGTTAAAGGTGATTAATCTTGTTCAAAAGGTAAAAAAATAAAAAAATGTGTTAATTGGAGTCTAAATTGATCATATGAGTAGTCGAAATTGGTGTTTTTGAGTGTTTTGAAAGCATCTAGATGCATCAAAACACTTAATTACATCAAATTTTTTATTAATTGGAGAAATATGATTGCTTAATTTTGTCTTAAAAGAGATCACACTTAAGAGTTTAATTAATCTTTTATTTCAGATTAATTTATACATTTTTTTTTCGTACACACCCGAGACCCACTCAAGTGGGTGGAGCCGATTTATACATTTGTTGATGCATAAAGATTAGCATTCTTTAGCTCTATTCAATGATATGTTTAATTGTGTGAATTAATTAAGGATTAATGGTTAATTAATTTTTTTGATTAGTATAAAAAAGAGATTAGTAAAATAATTAATTTTAGATTAATTTTTAATCATTTTTTAACGTAACTTATTAAGGTTAATGAGCATTCAATGAGTAGATGTTCATGAGTTATTTATGAATGGTGTAAGGGGTGTCATTAAAAAGTTGACTTTTTTGATTCTCACTTACTTTTTTGAGAAAATGTTCATATCCTTTTCTCAAAGAAAAATTCGTATTTTTCACTAGACTAAAAAAAAATTTTAAATTTAAATTTTCTGTGAAGTTCGGCTCACACGTGAACCATTTTCTACATTTTCATGGCTTAAAGGTTTACGTCCTAGGAATCTCGCATAAAAAAAAATCGAATTTAATTATTTCGTGAAGTACGGTTCACACGTGAACCATTTTTTGCAACTTTATGACTTAAAGGGTTCACGTCTTAGGAACCTACATAAAAAAAATTGAATTTAATTTTTTCGTGAAGTTCGGTTCACGCGTGAATCATTTTTTTGTAACTTCACGGCTTAAGGGTTTATGTCCTAGAAACCCGCACAAACAAAAATAAATTTAAATTTTTCGTGAAGTTCGGTTCACGCGTGAATCATTTTCTGTAACTTCACGGCTTAAGGGTTCATATCCTAGGACCTCGCGTCGAATAAAATATAAAAATTAAGTTAAATTTTTTCGTGAAGTCGGTTGAGTTCACGCGTGAACCATTTTTTGCAACTTCACGACCTAAGGGTTTACGTCTTAAGAGTGCGAAAAAAATCGAATTTAATTTTTTCGTGAAGTTCGATTCACGTGAATCATTTTCTTCAACTTCATGGCTTAAGGGTTTAGGTCCTAGGATCCTCCGTAAAAAAAAATCAAATTTAATTTTTTCGTGAAGTCCGGTTCACGCATGAATCATTTTCTGTAACTTCATGGCTTAAGGGTTCATGTCCTAAGAGCTCGCGTCGAAATTTTAAAAAAATAAATAAAAAAATTAAATTTAATTTTTTCGTGAAGTGCGGCTTACGCGTGAACCATTTTCTGTAACTTCACGGCTTAAGGGTTCACGTCTTCTGAACTCACGCCAAAAAAAAAAATCGAATTTAACTTTTCGGTGAAGTTTGGTTCACGACGTGAGATCCTTTGTTCATGCGGAAAAAAACGAATTTAATTTTTTCGTGAAGTTAGGTTCACGGCGTGAGACCATTCGTTTACGTAAAAAAAATGAATTTAATTTTTTCGTGAAGTCTGGTTCACGGCGTAAATCGATAAGGGTTTATGGCGTGACTCTTCGTTCATGTGACAAAAAAAATCAAAATTTATAAAATCCGTGAAGCGAACTTCACGTTGTGAAAATGGGTCTGTCTGCAAAAAAAAAAACTCTAGAAAACATCCATGTTTGCACACTTGTATCTCCTAAATTGTATATCCGATGAAGGTGCTCTAGGACTCATCGGAAAGCTGACATCGCGCTCTTCGACATTGGACTTGGTTGTCCGAAGTCAAAATCGATCATTTTGGCCTTTGACCAACAGCCTCAAAATTCGACTCGAATATTGAGGCAAAAAACAAACCAAAACTACGAAAAATCACAAAACAGTGTGAAAACGACGGACGAACCATATTCGGGCTACTTTTTGAGGATTTAAACAACAAAATCATGGACGACTCAGGGAAATAAAGTTGTAATACTCTAAAAATACTACAATCCTCTCATACAGAGTTTTTCAAAATTCTTTTTGGAACACTCTAAAAAACATGCTGCGAAACAGGAAAAAAATTTTGAAAATATTTTTCGTCTTGAGACAATGATGGAAAATAGGTTTTAGAACACGTTTTTTTCGAAAAATTATCTCTAAGGTCGCTCGTATGCATATAGCGCTTAAGCTAATTAGGGCCAACGGACACCTGTTTGGCCCAACGAAGAGAATGCCACCCATTTGAGGCTGTAACGGGATGTGAGAGAATATAAGAAGCAAAAAAAAACTTGTGTTTGCTCATTAAGGAGCATTTAGGCACTCCGACATGGCCACGATAGAGGGATTGCTAGGGATCACACAAGGACCGAACCCAATGGTTGACATCTTTGACTCATTGAGATTTATGTCGTAAATGAACCTCCCAATACCATTGGCTATGTATATAACAAGCTTGTCATCGGGTTTTACACCCCCTATCACTTTGATTCCACCGTGCTTTGGTCCCTTATCTAACATTCCCACAAATTCTATAGGTACCAACTCTTTCCTGGATGCCCACATCCTGGACATATTGACTAGTCTAGGAAGGGGGGTAGCCGAAGGACTCAGTGAGTCTCTCCCAACAAAAGCACTCGTATACGGCCTCAGTGACTCATACAAAAATACGATCGTACAAATTTTTAAAATTATGGACAAATACGACGGAACAACATATCGTGTTCAATTCATTCAAATGTTTGAACAGAGATGTGAAGCCTTTGGAAATCCCAACTGTCCCACTAAGGTACATGCGCTGAACCTATGCTTAGAGGAAAAAGCTAGTCGATGGTTCATCACATTGCTGCCTACGATCAAGACCAACTTCAAAACCTTGAAATCAGTCTTTATACATGGCTTTTCTAGACAAGGTGATCGGTGGAGTGTAGCAAAAGAACTCTATTCAATTGAGCGTCAACCAAATGAATCCATTAGAGATCTGATCCTTTGGATAAAACTCTTGGACTCACAATGTGAGTTAAACGATATTCAATTGAAGAGATGTTTCATGATGGACTTGAAGAATAACAACTTACACAACTTGATCATTATATCCAAACCGAAAAAATTCGATCAATGTTGTAAAGAAGCAATACGTTTAGATGACAACATGCTAGAAGATGATCATGCTACGAGGTGTTTTTCATCTAGACCAAGTGAAGCAATGGCAAAAGAAAGATCGATCTCGGAATTGACATTTCTCGAATTCTATGCAGTCTTGCTTAAAACCTTTCAATCGACATCTCTAAGAGGATGAACTTCTTTAAAACCAGACATTCTTAATGCGTCTGCAACTGAGGAGCGAAATGCCTTGTGTTAAGTGCAATCACTACGACCATCCCAACCCCCATTGTGCATACAAAGCACTTGTTTTTCTATACTACATATATTATATAACCTTTGATCATGATACTAAAGTGTCTTGCTTCATCCATAATTGACTCAAAAGCTCCATCTCACGTGCACTAAACAAAAACAGTTCAAAGGGTAGAAACTGCTCAGGAAGCAGTTAATCGAACACTTCAGTGTTTCTATTGTTGTGGACCTCACAAGGTGGTAGATTGTACAGTTTGTAATACTTCCATGCCCATAGTCATTGACACCTTGCGACCCATGTGAATGATGTGGCATTGATCACATGTTTCAAGATTGCCCAAGACGAGTTGCTTCAATGTAACTTGCCCCACAAAATACAACTCTTAACATTCCACAAAATACACCTCTTAACATCTTAAGTGTATAAAACAGGCAATTGTCCACGGTATCCTTGAATGTGCTTACACGTTTACAAGCTAAGGCACAAGGAACGGTAAAAAATAACGCAAAAGAAAATACCTCAACATGGACAGAAGAACATGCTTTAAAGCAGAACCCAAAACAGAAAACAAAACCTTCTAAATCCAAGAAAGATAAGGGTCTACAAACTATCGAAACCAAGGTTGAATTAAAAGACAAGGAAAAGGAGCCTATAGAGGACATAAACCCAAATGGAGACATGAACCCAAAAGAGTCAAAAGCTATACATGATGTAGAAGCATCCACCTCAAAGACCACTACACAAACCTCAAAACCCATAAGTGCGACACATGGTACAAAAGCCCAAAAGAAAATTTAATCTCGTTGCATGAGCAAACATGATGAAAAATTGACAATCCAAAGAAGGTCGAAAAATAAAACAAGTTTTAGTACGTCACTAAGTGAGGATGAAACAAGTTTTGACTCTTCACTCAGTGCGCCACATAGACCAAGCAAGAAACTAGAACTCACCCAACCATCCCAAATGGATAATAATAATCACATGACATATGCGGAACGCAAAAAGCAAGCTCAAGAGAGCATGCTTAGCTTGGTTGAATGTCTTACAGGGTCATCGATTGTGATTGAGTCTCATAATGTCAATTTTAAAAAAGCAACCAAAATACAAAGCCCAGAGAAGTACCGCTTTCTCTTTCAAGAGGAAGACATACTCTTTACAGAAGAGTCATTTGAGACAGATTGCACAAACTATATGCTTGAGAAAGCACGTGAGGAATTTGATAATTTTTTTACAAGATTAAAACAGTCTCTCAAAACCTCATTTGGAGGAATGCTCTTCTCTCATGGTGAAGCCAGCATAACATCAACACTTGCATCTTTAAGGGCTCAATATGAGTTATACCAAGACATAAAGAACTTTATAGAACATGACTGTGAGGATTCGCAACTTTCCAAACAGACCTCATTAAGAATTGTTAGTAGAGGGCCAAGTGTGCCAGTATACACATTGGATACTCTTGAAAAAGTTGAGCTAAACAGAGGATGAAAGTGAATGGGAGTATGAAACAGAAACGGGATGTGAAGCCGAAACAAAAACTGAAACATCCATGGTTTCTTTGGAAGTTTCTATCATGGTATGGTTAGATTTTCTTACAGGCAATGATGTTAAGCGCAAACGCGCATTGATTAGTTCTCGAGCTAGTCATAACATCATGAGTATGACAATAGACACTTGGGTGTCATTGGGACAACCTAAACTCATCCCTATAAGTAATAGTCTTGTAAGAGGAGCCAATGGATAAAATATCGAAGTTCCAGGTTACTTTAACTACACTACTCAAACAATCGATGGCGATATGGAATTTACATTCCATGTTATCCTTGATCCCCTTGAGTATGATGTCGTCCTTTGGTGGAACTTATATAGGTGAATCGTTGTATTCAATAGATGAATCCATGCAAACAGTCACCTTGAATACTTCTGTAAGCAATGTACAATTGCTATTCGGGAGGAAGAGACCTTGCAGGAGCTGGAACTTCTAACGTATCTTACTGAAAAAATCCTTAGGATTCTGGTTGGATTGGAAATTTCAAATAAAATCACCACAGCTCAAGCACATCTATATCCAACACGAGAACACAATCTTATGACCCTCGAGCTATGGGATTTGTTAGGTCAACCAACACTCACGGTACATCCTGAAAGAATTCCCTTTACACAAGATTTGAATATGCCATGTTTGGAGTACTTTGAACATACAATAATGTATATTGAAACTAACTCCCTCACTTGCAAGTTTTTTGTGGTTGAGTATGTGTTGGAAGCAGATTTGATATTGGGCCATAAATGGACTATTGCTGTCCAAGCACCACTGTGCTTTGCTAGCGATAGAGTCATCATGATGGTCAACGACAAAAAGTTG
The DNA here is from genome assembly GCF_041138505.1 of Cibotium barometz. Lineage (NCBI taxonomy): Eukaryota > Viridiplantae > Streptophyta > Polypodiopsida > Cyatheales > Cibotiaceae > Cibotium > Cibotium barometz. The sequence continues at coordinate 29,590,649 of NC_141047.1, read as the reverse complement.
ACAATACCATACTGTAAGGAAGAGGATCCAACTTTAATGGATTTCTATGATGCTGAGCGCAAAAGGTCACAAGCCTCTTCCACAGAAGCGCCTCTACACAATGACCTACTATTTGCGTCAACGATCGACTCCGATAAAGCATCTACTCTTTCAATCCCATCCTCATCTACGAAGTTCGATGCCAAATCCTCGCAATCAATAGCTATTTTTGAAGAAGTTCCTACAACTCAATCTTTTATCTCTAACAAGGAACTCAAAGGAAAAGCCCCGGTGCATATGTATCTTCATCGACAAAACTCACCAAAGGAGACGACCACATGCTCGAAGAGGTTTTGTCATCGACATCCACTCCATAAGAGACTCTAGTCTCATCATTATCAACAATGTCCATGAGTCTCAACCGTGTAGCCTTCGCGCTAGCCAAATTCAAGGAGGGCTCCAAACCTTCAACATCAACCGAAAAGAAAATTCCATCGAGACTACAACAATCAAGGTATCTTAATAGTATCAAGTGGGTGGCAAAGCAGCTACTTGAAGCTCAAGGGTAGGAGGGGAGCTACCATGGATTATGTCAATACAATGATCCTCTGGCCTCTCTGGGGGTAGCTGTTCAGGTAGGGAGTCAGCAAAACAATTAGCATAATTACCTAAGAAATCAATCTTATCTTGTTGTATGGGAGTTACAGAACCATGTTCAACATTATCATGTACAAAGACCAAGTAAGAACAAGCTGATTTCTTTATTGCCTTGGAAATAGAAATGTGGCTTACAACGGGTATGGTACTTCCAGTGGTTCTCGCATCAATACAAACTTCCCTATCTCTATGAGTAAAGTTTACTTTCTTCTCTGTGCAAAATCTTGGAATTCAAATGATAATGCCATGGCATCTCAAGTATCACATCGCATCCTATAAGCGGTACTACCAGGAAGTCTTCATGATCCAAATATCCCCGAATTTGTATGTGAAGCTTCTCGATGATGGGAGTGACTTTGACTTCCTTGTCCTCAAAGATAGCATCTGCATGAAATTCCATGTCCGATTCTTCGAGCTTTGGCCCAAGAGCAATAGCCATTTGAATGGAGATAAAGTTAGAGGCATTAACAAAAAGGAATAAAGTTCTTTGATCCTTTAACTTGTCCTAAACCTTGCATAAAATTCTGCTCTTTAACTCATGTGTAGTATTACCATGTACATCGGGTATAACATTCATACTCGGTTTTGCATCTTGTGCATTATTCCTTTTGGCATTCTTGGGGCATTGAGATGTTATGTGATCCTCCTTGCTCCCACATAGGAAACACTTCCCCCTCTTTCATGCAATAAAAATACTTCAGAACGCTTCAATCTCTTCCTTTTCATATCTCTGAGTGTCTGTCTCAGTTTGGATGATCTCAAGGTTTCTTTTTTGCGTAGTTGTTGCAGTATCCTTCTATAGAACCATTGGAACACTTCTTATAGGTTGTTTGTCTTACTTTTTCCACCACCATGTTGTGTGTGCTTGAAATATGCATTTTGAGTCATATAGTGATTTCTCAAGCCTTTGTGTGCTCCAAATGCTAGGATCTCCATACTTGCTGATAAAGTAAGGCATGTGGTTGTAGAGAATATGTTGCATAAGTAAACATACAATGTAAGTTGTATCGAGGGCTAGGAAATAAGAGTAAGCTAGAAACATACCATGTAGTGTGTAATGTTGGTGTCAGTCCAAGCAGCTCTGAATGCTTTTTTGAATGCTTGTAAGTTGTCTTGAAAGATCTTTTTGTCTTGCTTGGAGTAGTTGACTTTCTCACACATCTGTAACAGAGTATCAATTGAACGCCAAACATGTGCTTTGACATTCCTTGAAGCACCTTCATGGTCTTTCACTGCATGATGAAGCTTTTTCCACTGTTGGTATTCGATTCTACTTGTATAGGTTGTTGTATATTGCTTTCCTAACTTTGTAGGTTTGTGTTACTGATTATTCGTTGGCTTGGAAAGAAATCTTCTTGCCTTAATACCTCCAATAGAGGGCTTCATTGAAACTTCCTTTTCATTAGAAGATTTTTTAGTGTCCTTCAGAATCTGGACATTATCTCCATGTAGTCCAATTTCATATAGCACCTTCTCCAATGCATTGATGGCTTCTTTTCTCTTTGCTACGTTCTTGATCTTTCCAAGCAAAGGCAATGTAGAGATATACCAGTTTCTCTATGATATGACACAAAGCATGAAGCGTGCATATATGCACATTGGAGAGAAGAATCTCAAACACTGGTTTAAAGTTCTCATTCAAACTTTGTCTGTTCGGTGGTTGTCTCCACCACTTAGAGTCCATCACCCTTGCGGAGTCCATACAGTAAAGGCATGGAGACTTTGCATTGGCCCTTTTGCTGCAATTAAATAAGCACTTAAGAGTCTTCAAGTCACTCGCAAGATGCCATTGAACTTGAAAGTCCTCTCTTTTCTCTACATGAGCATCCTAGTTGCATTCATCTGTTCTTTGATGAGATTGGGAATATGTGTATGTTGAAATACCCAAAACAAGGATTCATGGTCCTCTTTCTTGACCTCAAATGAACCTAGCCACCAGATGTTTGTCTTAGACTGCACGCTAAAATACTTTGGATCATTCCCTACTGCAATTAGAAAGAGCTCTATTCATAAGTGTTATTGTGACCTTTTTCATCTTTTTCTCCTTGATAATCTCGCACTCATCAAGCTTGATGACAAATTAAAGTACACCTCTTGTCTCTTCAAATGTAATATCATAGAACTCCACCATTCTCTTTTGCAAGAGCTCCAAGTCCATGAATATATTGTTATGTTCATTGTAGAATATGCTGGCATCTTCTCCCTTAAACTCTCATATAATGTGGTATGAGTGACCAACATAGTGAAGCTGTTCTGTGTTTAATTCCTCCCTATGTCTCCAAACTTTTGTAGGTGTTGGAAGTAGCTTTGCTTTGTCTTTGGCCTCAAGGAGTGATGACACTGACTTCTGGATGGCATTATAACCCTTACGACTGACTCCACTTGAATCCATGGTGGATTGGATATCTGTAGTTGAAACTATATTGTTGGTTACAAATTCATCCACTATATCTTGTTGAACCACCTTGAACTTCTTCTTTTTTATCATTTCCCTTGCCATTCTTGATGTCACAAATGGTTTTAGTTGCTTTGCTAGATTAAGATTGGATCAGGATGTATGACAACCCTACAAATACAACACTACTTATTACTAACATAGAGAACATGTAAATTACAAAGCAGTCCAGAAAATAAAATAATATTAACTGCTAACATAAAATACATGTGAATGAGAATGCATTGAGTGCAATCTTGCCTTATGGCTTGGATTCTCTTCTTCAGGCCTCTAGAACCGAGCCTCAAGTTCTCGACGTTTTTAAGCTTTCTTCTTCGTATGCGCGGTATAATGTTAGTGTCTTTTTCTCTATATTTGCGGAGGTCACTTCTTAGTTTGTTGATTTGAAACTCTTGTTCTTCCAATCTAACTTTTTGTGTCTTGCATTCACCAGACAAGCCAAGAAGCTCAGTTGTTAAATGTTGTGAATAATGTCTCTCTGTTTCTTGCATGAAAGAAATTGACTTGCAATATCCTAGTAAGCCTTTGGCGCCATCACCTGCAAAACGCAAGAGAGTTGTGAGATTTGAGAAGGGAGGATGTGAAGCAGTACAAAGGTTAATAGGATAGATGGAGCCATCACACCAAAGGTTTATGTATTGCTTCCTCGACAACCTCATATGATCTTTGACATCTGATGAGAGCAATAGTTGACCACTTCTGCGTTTTTGAATGGGCGCATACTCACTATCTAGATCAATGTGTAGATGGTACTTTCTCTTAATGCTTTCATGATTAGATTCTTCAATAGAATGAGTGTGTATATGGTTGTTCTCCATTGAAGTGTTCTAGAAATGAGTAAGTATACTATATGAGGCAGAGCGAAAGAATATGACACGCTATGGTGAGAGAAGGCTTGCATTTGTCTTTTGAAATTGGAGATGAAGGTTCTCATTCCTACAAACTGTCTTCCGTGCAATAACATCCTCCTGAACTAACTTTATTCTTGTAGTTTATTCTTATAGTTTCGAATGTATCATTTCAAAGAAGGTTTCAACGAACTTCATGACAGCCGCCTCCTAGGAGAAGATTTACCTCTCTGGCTCAGAGACTACTTTTATGACTTTTACATTCTCTTTATTTTAACATTTCAAGATTTTTTCTAGAGAGAGAAAATAAGAATCACGATTTTCTTACAAGGCCCTACAAATGATCTCCAAAATGTCCTAATGGGTGATGTTTTGTTGGGTATGCTATGGTGCCATAGAGTATATGCGGTGGTGGATACGTACAACAGGAAGATTACTTTGACTCATAGAGAGAAAGAACATATTTTGGATGTAAAGCTTAAAGGGGAATATGTTCCTATTGTATCGGCTTCTTTGGCTATTTCATCAGTTATGAAAAAACATCTTTTCGCATACTTAGTTTTTGTTAAGGATGCAAAAGATGATGAATCTCAATCTAATTTGTCTATGTTAGATAAAGACATGATCGATTTTCTACATGAGTACCAAGATTGCTTTTTCGAGTCATTGCCAGGAGAACTTCCTCCGAAAAAGCCAGAAGATCATGCTATTGATCTTATTCTGGGGAGTATCCCACCAAATAGACCGCCGTACCATGTTAGTGTAGCCCAACAAGAAGAAATTATGAGCCAGGTACATGAGTTATTGTGAAAGGGGTTGATTCAGCCTAGCCCATCACCCTTTTGCTCACCCGTGCTCTTAGTGCAAAAGAAAGATGGTTCTTGGCGCATGTCTATAGCATTTGTTGCTGTCCAGCAGAGAAGAAGTGGTAAGGCAGCTCCTTCCACTGTTTCTTTTCCTATTAGTAGGTCTGTAACTTCTTCTCCTTCCACAGGTAGTAACAATAGATCTGAGAAGGCTCTTGATAAAGACAAGAAAAAAATGAGGTACAACTATTGTAAGGCAACTGATCATATCATTAAGAATTGCCCTAAGCTAAAGGCTAAAGAGGCAAAGAAGAAAGAGTCAAATGCAGCCACAATAGCGGATGCTTCTACAAATGCAGATTCTGTAAATGTTGTGCAGGATACAGAATGGGCGTTTAGCGTGTATTGCCAGTATGACCCATCTGCACATGATGCATGTTTGGCAGTTTCTGTTGACTCTGATGTTTGGTATTTTGACAGTGGTGCTACAAAGCACATTACCTTGCATCGTGATATGTTCACTTGTCTTGAGGTTGTCCCTAATAGGAATACTGTCACATGTGCCAATAATGCTTCTTACCCAGTGAGAAGGGCATTGGTAAAATTATGCTTACTGCTGCAAATGGCAGCGCTTTCACACTTTCAGATGCTTTGTATGTGTCAGGGATAAAGAAGAATCTATTGTCTGTCTTTGTACTTGCTAGACTTGGACTTGTAGTCGAATTTGTGGATGACAGATGTACTGTTCATGATTTGACTTCTGGTGATACGATTATTGTATCTGGCATCTTGTTTCATGGGCTGTATAGGCTCAATTATTATGACAAGTGTGTGGAAGATTCAGCAAATCAAGTTTCTGATGAAAAGGCAGTTTCAGATGCAAAACTATGGCATGCTCGTTTTGGTCATCTGAACTTTGCTAGTTTGCTGCATTTGCAGAAATTTGATATGGTTGCTTCATTGCCCCCTCTTGAGGCACCATTGAAACATGTTTGTGAAGGCTGTATTTTGGGCAAAATGTAGCGTTCTGCGTTTCCAAAGGATGGTTCTGTGCAGGCCACTCGCAAATAGAAACTTGTACATAGTGATGTATGTGGGCCTATGCAAACTTCATCATTTGGTAAACACTTGTACTTCGTGACTTTCATTGATGATTACTCAAGGCATGCATGGGTATATCCACTGAAGGCAAAGTCCGAAGTGATTTTGTGCTTCAACAATTTATGCTTATGGTTGAAAATGTATCCAATTGTACTGTGGGCACTCTCCATTCTGATCGAGGGGGGGAGTACATGTCTAAAGAGTTTGATGCATTTCTCGCTAGTCGTGGGATAAAACACCAATGTACAGTGCCGTATATCCCTCAGCAAAATGGTGTTGTTGAGAGGAAAAACAAGTCACTTATGGAGATGGCACGATGTATGGTCAAGAGCCAAGCTTTGCCACATCCGTTTTGGCTTGAGGCTATCATGTGCTGCATATGTACTCAACAGGTGTCCCGCTAAGGCCTTGCAGTCTATTACTCCATACGAAGCTTGGCATGGCAGGAAGCCTTATATTGGTCACTTACGTGTCTTCGGTTGCTTGGCCTATGCTTTAGTGCCTGTGCAATAACGCAGAAAATTGGATAAGGCTGTCAAATGCATTTTTGTTGGTTACAGTGCTGAGAGCAAGGGTTACAGATTGTATCATCCACAGTCAAAGCGTATCTTGATTAGTTGAGATATTGTTTTTGTGGAAGATGCTATGCAGCCTTTGTTATCATGTACCAAAGAGATAGGTGTGAGCTCACGGGATGTATTCGATACGTTGTTGCCTCTCTTTATAGGTGGGAATTCAAATGTAAGTTCTAATGAGACAAATATTCAGCTTATGCAGATTTCAAACGACATCATAGATCAGCCTATTTCTGATGCAGATTTACAAGATGTGATTTATGAGGATAGGGCTGAAAATGAGCAGGCAAGAGGTATGCCTAAATGGCTAGTGCAAACCTTGCGTGATAGTAAAATTGATGCACCTATTTCTAGTCGTACTCGTTCAGGTTTTCAGCATGCCTCCTCTGCATCAGATTGTTATACTTTAGCTGTGTCTAGTATGTGTGAAGAGGAAGAACCTCTTTCATTTGATGAGGCACAAAAATTAAAAAATTGGTTGGGTGCAATGCAAAGTGAATATGATGCTTTAATGAAGAATGGTACATGGTCTTTGTGTGATTTGCCTATTGGTAAAAAGGCCATTGGATGTAAGTGGATTATTAAGTTGAAACGAAAGTCAGATGGCAGTGTTGATCGCTATAAAGCTAGACTTGTTGCAAAGGGTTATGCTCAAGAAAAGGGCATTGATTTTGATGAGACCTTTGCTCCCACTTGTCGTATGACTACCATTCGTAGCATTTGTGCATTGGCAGCTCATAATAGTTGGAATGTACATCAGTTGGACATAAAGACTGCATTCTTGAATGGAGATTTGCATGAGGAGGTGTATGTATCGCAGCCTCGTGGTTTTGTTCAAAGAGGGCAGGAAAACAAAGTGTACAGGTTGAAAAAGGCTTTATATGGTTTAAAGCAAGCTCCACGAGCTTGGTATGAAAAGATACATGCATACTTGACTGCACATGGTTTTCAGAATAGTCCAACAGAAAGCACTTTGTATGCTAAACGTGTGGATGATGTACATCTAATCATTGCTCTCTATGTCGATGACATGCTGCTCACCGGACCAAATGAGAGTCATATTACTGATTTTAAGGCTGATTTGAATGCCTCTTTTGAGATGTCAGATTTGGGACATTTGCATCATTATTTGGGGATACAATTTAAGCGTGTGATGGAGGTATTGCTTTGTGTCAGACAAAGTATATTGAGACATTGTTGCGGAGATGTGGCCTTGAAGACTGCAAGCCTATTGCTACTCCAATGGAGACAAGTTTGAAGTTGAGTCTTCATGATGCTGGAGATCACTTTGATGTCACACTCTATTAGACAGCTGTTGGTTGCCTCATTTATGTATGCATTACGAGGCCGGACATTCAGTTTGCAGTCTCACAGGTGAGAAAGTTTATATGCATAGCCCAGGGTCTCAGCATTTTGGAAGGCAGTTAAACGCATCTTTCGCTCTACTTGAGTGGCACCATACATCTTGGGTTGTTTTATCCTAAGGGGGGATCGTTGCCACCAGATTTACATGCTTTTTCGAACTCAGATTGGGCTGGTTGCTATGACACAAGAGTGTCCACAAGTGGTTTTTGTTTCATGCTCGGTAGCTCATGCATATCTTGGTTGAGCATGAAGCAACCTACTGTGGCCACTTCTAGTTATGAAGCTGAGTACAGGGTAGCTTTCACAACTACGATTGAGTGTGTGTGGCTCAGACGGCTTATGGCTGACTTGGGTGTTGGACAGGAGTCTGCCACCTCTATCTACACTGATAGTCAGAGCGCATTAGCAGTTGCGAGAAACCCAATTTTTCATGCTCGCACAAAGCACATTGAGGTACATGATCACTATGTCAGGGAGAGACTCTCAGCAGGAGAGATCGGCTTGGTCTATGTGGTGCCAACACAGGACAACCTGGCCGATCTTTTCACAAAGGCGCTTCCTCGTGAGAAGTTCGAAGCTTTCCGCAAAGCTTTGGGCTTGCTCCCCTTTGTGGACTGATCTAGTTCGAGCATGGCACTTCCCTATACATGAGTGCCAGCTCTCGTTCACACCATCACTCCCCAAGGGGGATTTGTTGCCATATATATAGGCAGTGATGTGTGTGAACACACTTAGGACCGCCGGGGTACTTTTTTCTCTTTAGGAGGTTTTTTCCCCCCAGCTTGTATATACGTCCATCATTCTAGGGCTAACTTATCTTTTGTACATTGACACAATCTAATACATTGTGTGTTGTGTGCCTTCTTGCTTCTTCTTCTCTCCAAGCTTTGTGTGCTTTCCTGCAACCCTAATTCCAACACTCTTCAAATCAAAAGAAAAACATTAAATGCTTTTGTTGTAATAAGAAAGGGCACATAACCAAAGAACAGAGAAAAAAGAAAGAAAATTCCAAGAAAGGTACTCTAAATACTCTTGGGAAGAATCTAATTATTCTCTAGAAATAGAGCTACTTGTTACCATTGAAGAAATGTGCAATGAGATCTAATGTTGTAGCACATGATGATTCTTGGATTGTCATTCGACAGTGTGACTTCTAAGCACATGACCAGTCTTCTCTCAAGGATTGGTATTCCTCTCTAAATCATGTGAAAGATGACATCTTAGTGACCTAAGAGGCCAAATGATTTAGAGATGGCTTGGATTAGATTTGGCACACTCCGAGTAGGCTACATGCTACACTGGACCGTTATCTCATAACAATCCACACATGCAGCAGCAGTAGGTAGACTTTACTCTTGGATACCACGTCTTGACATTGTAGGATTTGAACGGGATCCAAGATAAGCCCAGATTTTTGTGGGAGGTGAGAAAACTGTGTAGTAGACTCAGGTAAATCTTTATGGGTCAAGTTTACACTGCATAGAGTGGTACTAACAATGACTATGGACAGTGGTATCGACTATCCGACTATGACCGTGGACCTACGTAGTCATGTCATGCTCGCCCTATGTATACATGCCTATATAGATACACAACCATCCCCTACTTCACACATTTTTTTAGTCATCACTGTAAGTTTACTCCCTAGCTTCTACTAGCATATAACCTCTGTATTAGCAGTTCTAGATCAACCATTGAAGCTCCCTTCATGAGAGCACATGGGTGTGGGACTTTGTGCAATTTAAGTGTGAAAGTTTTGTGCTATGAAAGATCCTACTTCTTGTGAGTGCTATTATATACAGTGCACTTTGTATCCTACTTCTTGTGAAAGATCCTACTTCTTATGAGTATTCTCTTCTATACATCGCACATTGTATGCTCATATGTCACAGTGTTCTTTGTTTTCTTGTATGCAGTCCATGTTGTATCCTTGTACACAAATGTTCCTTCTTAAGGGTGCGGTGAATCAAATGTGGCATCACCTCTTTGTCCTTAATGGAGAATCATGCCATTATACATGTTCTAAATGTGCCCTTGAGACATGCAAAGTTGGTTACATTCTTCACAATATGAATATCAGAGTTTTATCGGTCTTTGGGAATTTGTACTGTGTCCCAAACCTATTGGATCCACCCTCCAAAAACATAAATGTCTCATGGTCCAACCCATAGGATGCAGCATAAAAAGAATGGCCTTGTGTCCATAAGAGGTGGTGGTTGATAATGAGTTGTAGGTTTCTGTGAAGGTCGTCGAGGATCGAGGACACTAACAAAAAAGGAAAGAAGAAAAAAAGAAAGGAACTTGTGTTTAGGGGGGATGCTTTGCAGCAGGGATCGTTTAGAAATTTTCCAGACACACGTAAAGTTCATCAAGCACAATTTCATTTATAGGTGGCAAGCTGAACAATTCAAGGAGTGTGTGATGAGGTTTTATAATGATGCAATAGTGTCTATGGTAATCTTTGCTAAGAATTACTTATTCAAAGAGGATAATGGAATTTAGTCAATGTATAGGTATTCAAACCAAGTCACAATTTTTGTATATGGTATTGTTGGGTGGTGGTGTCAAGTGGGGTCTAGAAGACCATTTATTTTTTTATTTCTAATCACAAGGTGCATGATACACTCTTTATTTATATTGCTTCTTACTACATTGAGAGAACAAGAGTTTGCATTTAGCGTCATTGGGTGTGGTGAGAGGGAGAATCATCTCAATTCAAAGCAAGGTGATCATTGCAAGATTTGCAACACTAAGAGGATTGGAGATGATGTGGAACTTCTTTGGCTCAGGCCATGGTAAGAGGGAGCATGATGAGGTAGGGGTTGCTATTAGAAGATCACTCACACATGAGCAGCTTGGGACAAATGATGCAACTTTGACATGCATAGCGGATGTGGTGACTTCTTTCTTGAGGGGGGCCACTATCCCACGGGACCCATTATAGTTACTTTTCACATAAGAGGTGAGTAAAAGGAGTCTTTTGAGAGATCAAGGAAGGGGATGTTGGCAAAATTACTAGGTGGGACTATGAACTTGTGCCCTAGTCATTCTCCATTCATTGTGTCAATGTTTATTCACCCCACAATAGCCAAGTACTTAGCACTAGGAGGTTGGCATGCTTTTGTAGTTGGTGAATGCAAGGGAGTTGAAGAAGTGCACTAACAAGGAACATGTTGAGAGTTTTAAGTATCACATCTCCTCGCGCCAGATTATATCTGTAGTAATGAAGATGACATTGATGATCCCACTTCTGCAGGTCATCATGATGCATTGATATTGTAGTCAATGGTGAACATGGACAATTTTGATGGTGTAGATTTCTATATAATGAAGTGCAATGTGGCTAAGGAGTTGACCACATAGGATGGATGAGGGAGCATTATTGTTGTAGGCTCAAAAGCAAAGGAGGACAAGTACATCGAGTCATCTACTTTCTTGTACTTACATGACCCTCTACCCCTTTATCTATGAACACTGTTGCGAGCAAAATAGGTAACTAAGGAGGGTTACCTAAAAAGATTCCCTCCCAAAATGTGTGAAATCTCAAAAATGGCTTAAAAACATAGTTTTTTGAAAACACATCTAGAATTCCATGTATAAATTTAAAAATTATATGAATTTTGCTATTTTTTTCAAGATTGAGAACTCGTGTAACCTTCGTAGATTTATAAACTGCTGTTGTTTGTGACATAAAAATAAACTTGACTTACAAAATGACATAGGAGTCTACATAACTTAAAAGAAATATCAATAATTTTTAAATAAAAAATTATTTCATAAATAAAAAATTATTTTATAAATTTCATGAATGTAAAACACTTTTTTTAATAAACTTTCTTGGAACAAATTCCATCACTATGCATAAATATGCACATTATTTGACAAGAACTAAAAAATATTAGAATACATAATAATATAAACTTCATAATTCATGAAAAATTCTACAAACATCCTTGAGTCTATTTCTAGACTCAAATAGCAAAGCCTTTAGTATATTTTTACTTTGGCAGTTTGCATGACATAATTATTTGCTCTATTATTTATTTATAAGCAGATAGTGGGCATGATATACAACTAATGTTAAGAGTTTAAAGAGATCAACTTATAAGTGTGCAAAGGTAGACTTCTATTCATATATATATGTAGAAGATTGTAACTATGAAGGCTCTGAGTAAATGTAAGCATCTTAAAAGAGTAGAAAATTAAAATATTTTTTAGGAGGATAATTTTAGAGACAGACATCATATAGCCTGTGGGTGTAAATTTTGACTCACATAGGCATTTGTTTTTAGAAGGAAATTCTTGTTATGCAATATGGATAAGGGTGGTCGGAAGAAATTGTAGCTTATATCATGTACATATGTGGTGGTGGTAAAAATTCATAGTATGCATGTGTTGATGTTTGATCCAAATAGCCATTATCATGAATATAGGTGATGGTATATCTAAGAGTAGTGTAGGAATGAGCTCTAGTTATAATTATTTAGAGTACATATGAAGGATGTTGAGAGATGGTATGTCTAAGGGTAGTGTAGAATGAACTCTGGTTAGGACATGTGAAGGATGCTGAGAGATGCAATCTTCACTCGTCGCGACATTGTCTTTGTGTACAAAGAGAAAAGATAGGAGCTTATGGCTTCTAGAATGGTGGTAGAGAATAGCTTAGAGCTTAGAGCTTTTACGATGACGGTAGATTCAAGGTTCTCTATGCTGGAGAGCATACTACTGGACACACCGCATGGCAAAGTCCAGACTCACATGCATCCCCCTCCTCAACATAGATGGTCTCACCACGTGTATTTGCTTATAGTTATTTAGCTTTAAAATTGAAGTGTAGAACAAAAATCAGGATTGGCAAATCAATCGACTCGTGGTTTTTCAAATCAATGGAGCTTTGCATATCTGGATTAAAACTAATGGATTAAAGGTCATCATGGATTATCTCATTTAGCTCTTCAGCTATCATGAATTTTTGACATCTACTATGTAGTGATATTATTTTTATGATACAAAGGTTACATGGTTATATAGACAAGTATTTTTTTTAATAACCTTCTCTCAAATTTGTAGTAAAAGGTTGTGACCATATATGTTTTTCATGTCCTTAGTCCTAAACCTATATTCTACCTATATCACCTTATCCTAGGTATATTTTTTCTTTAATTCTATGATTTATAAGATTTTTTAAATTCTTTTTAAGATTTTATTAGCTATTATCTACTATTTGGAATGAGCTTTTACATATTTATTGGTGATAAAAATAAAAAATAATTCTCATAAAAAATATAAAAATATTTCAAAGTTAAGAAAAATAGCCTCCTAAAAGTTGATATTTTATATTAAAGTTGATGCAAAACATCAAATTTTTCACACAACTCGATGTTTTGCATCAAAGTTGATGCAAAACATCAACTCTAACAAAACGTAATGTTTTGCATTAAGTTTCAGATACTTCGAAGAAGAAAGTTAGAGAATCGGAGGTCAATTTTCACAAACAGCCTGTTTTAGCAATTCCATTCACGCTGGCATACCAGATAATCTATTTCACAAATTTTGAGTACTAACATAACTATGTTTCAATGCGATGTGTAGACGTCACAAAGCGATTTGTTGCATTAGCAAATCGCTTTGTGATGTCTGCACATTGCATCTAAACATAGTCGTGTTGATACTCAAAATTTATAGAATAGGTCGTCTAAGAATGCCCGCGCAGACGGAATTGCTAAAACATGCCATTTATGAAAATCGACCTTTGATCCTCCAACTTTCTTCTCTGGAGCATCTAGTTGTAGCTAAAATATCCTTACCATGTGTAGTATAATCAGTAGGATTCGAACCTGAGTCCTTGCTGCCTGATATTTTACAAAAAAGTATTTTGGAAAGTATAAACTTTTGTTTCTTAAAGCGAGCTTTTTCATGCTTTCTAAACTCATTTAATAACAAAAATTACCATATAACCTCTTATTGTCACATCAAGAACACATCTTTTTTTAAAAAGAGCGTAATTATTTTTTAAAATTAGATAACTTTTAAATAGCTTATTCATGATATTTTAAAATTCATCTGTACGTAACGAACTTAAAAAAAAGTATATATTATTAATTAAGACATTGTGATACTCAAGAGCTTCAAAATGGATTTTAATACTATTCTCATCAAGAGCCAAAATAGGGTATTATAATTAAGATAATAACTGTATCATGATAATGCTTTTATAATATAATCATATAAATAATTTTTTTATAGTTGCACTCTGTAGTACATCCTTAATCATGCTAACACGGCAAATGACCCAAGGAGTCTAAGCTTCAAGTGTACACATAGATAGAAGAAAAAAAATGTATTTGTGGATAGTGAAGAAATGGATGTCTCGTCTATCTTCTCAAGGAAAGGCACATCAACTAGTGATGGTGTAGCAGTGATTATGAGGAACCATAACTATGTAATAACTTCTTTTTACAGTTGTATCATTTTTTTAATGGATTGAAGATGAAAATAACTTCTTTTTACAGTTGTATCATTTAATGGATTGAAGATGAAAATAATAAACATTGTCTCTATTTTGGCTTATTTTTTGTTAGATTTTCAATTATAATATCAAAAAGTAAGCAAAATGAAGTCTTTTTTTTCATGTCAATTTTTATAAGAAATGTGTAAAGTGCCCAAAATATTATCGTTTTTTGGTAGTGTTGTACGCATGCGTAGACCACTTTTTAAAAAGAGGTAAAAAACTAAACTTTTTTTGATAAAATCTTTGAAAGATGTCAAATGTTTCTCGTTTTTAGAAAATATTTCCTATTTTGTCTACAACAGTATTTATGCAACGAAATCACACTAGGGTAGAGTGACTTGAGGTCTCATATCACAATGTTCTAATGTTTAGCTATTTTGTTAATCCTTATACAAGAAAGGTGAATGATTCCTCTTAGACTACATGTTTTTCCTTCATAATTCTCACAAGCAGGTTACATCAAGCAGCTCCTCGAGGCTTAAAAAGATATTCCGACTCCTAATTATGAAGGTAATTCTTCTATTCTTATTTATGATTGCCTAACTAAACTTACTCGTCCCAATGTTTGTCTCGTTCTAAAAACATGGGTTTGTTTCATTTTAGAAATGCAACTCCGGTCCACCCGATTGCGCACTTTCCAGTGCTTGAGACTTTTTCTCTACTTTGACGAGATCCATAAACTCACCCTAGCCTCGTCCAATCCCATGGGTCTAGCCTTTAACTTACCACACTAGACCTAGGTAGTTGGTATGAACACATACACCCATAATTGAAAATTTCTACTTTACTCACACACACCCTTTTAAAGTAAGTTCACACATGCACTCTTTTGTAAAATTATCCTTTCAAGAAATATACGTGTTATACAGTTCTTTTCATAACATGCATATATCATATATCCATGCCATATATCACATATCATAAGTAACACATTACTATCACATCATCATCATCATAAATCTCCTCGTACCACGATCGTGATCTATTACGGTAATGCACCAATAAGCTCGAACTCTTATAGACGATCGTGATGATTGGAGGATTCTTATATTGTCTCACATCCACCTCAACACAAGTGTAAAAATAATCCGAGGAGTCATTTCTATTTGTCCTCACCTATCCCAGAAGCACAAATACTCCACGTACTGCTATTAGAAGTTGTTGGAGACCCCACATGTTCTCGTGCTATTTATCATCGCACAAGTTCCAAAGTCAAAGGGTAGCATATAGCTATAGCATGTGAACACTCCTTATGAGTGTAATAGTATATTTATGTGTTTATGTGTGAATAGTCTAGTAGGCTTGGATATGATATTGTGTAAGTGCATGTGTGCAAGTGTGTAGGAAGTTTCCTTGGGAGACTTGGTCTAGGTATGATTGAGTCAAAAGATAAGACTATATGTCTATAAAAGCATATCTTTGCTAGAGGTTTGGATTATAAAGAGAATATATCCTCATTGAATCGTGCAATACTCATTGAATCGTGCAATACTTTCTCTCTTGTATTTCATATCTCTCCTGCTTAGTTCTCTTTCCATCTCTATATGATGAAAATGTTTGATCCTCCATAGCTTGCTAATTTGCAAACCTTAGGTCTATAAATTTGGTATCAGAACCAGGTCATTTCTTCTCTCATCTCTTACTGCGGCAAGCCTGTCATCCCCTATTGCTTCTCTTCGTGTGAGTGACTACTCTCGACCGCTTTCCACTAGCTGCACTTTGTCTATTGAGCCACCTCCGCCTTGACTTACTATTGCGCATGTTAAACTAGCTCCGACTGCTTCACATAGTGCTAGGGCTCCTTCCGCCTTCCAAAACTGTTTGCCCTGCCTTGTGCTTCCTTGTGTAGTTAGCAGCACCACAGCTTTTGACTCAGAGCGAGCAATTAGCCAGGATGCCATCCCACTGTCGACCAACGTCCAGAACCAGTGGTGTTTTGCTGTTGCGGCCGACTGCTTATTGAAGCCGTCCATGGGCATCCCTCGATGATGATTTAAAAAATAAAAAATAAAAAAATCTTAAGCTTTATTGAAAGGCTTAACCCTGACTATCTCTGTTGATGATGCCTGGCCACCTCTAGAGTTCGTCCTGCATTTTGCCTTCTGTGGCTTTTGACTGTTGTGCTAAACCTCAAAGCCCAGTTGCCAAGCTCGTCTGCAGGCTACCTCCCTGGCAGCAACTCCACAGTATTGGTTATCTGCCCTTTGCCTTAGCGCACTTGCCCCACAACGTCAAAAGTCACGTAAACGTATTCAACGCGGCTGACAACAGTAACACTTGATAGACGGTGGAGATGCTTTAAGATAAGGTGTGCATGTCATCAGGAAATAGCTCAAAATTGTATATATTGAAGCTTCTCTCTTAGGCTGGGTTCAGACGAGGCGGCGGCAGTATGCCTGTAGCCTGTACGCGCCAATCGATTAGCTCCAACTCTGCACGATTTGTTCACACGAGGCGGCGGCAGTTACCAGCAGCATAGCCACGTCGCGGTAGAGATCGTAGTGATTATTTGCCGACCCCCCCCTCGCCTTTGGATCTGCCGCCCTCCAGGTAGGAGGCATGCGTTGAGTTGGCACTCCCCCCACCACCACCATTCAATTTTTAATCCCTTTTCTCTTCTATTTTCCAACCACCCAAACGTTCCAATTTCCAACGTTTGTATTCCCAACAATTTCCAACGTCCACAGCTCGAGACCAACATACCAAAACTTCAAAAGGGACCCTATAAAATGTGACCATTGTACAATGTCCAGCCCTTGACAAAAAACCAGAGAGTACACCATTTCTTGGAAGCAGCGAAGTACAAACTTTTGGAGCTCTGTAGACTGTGGCACAGGTAAAGATGAGCTTATGGATTAATGTTGCAATCTATTACAATGTTCCCTCCATCTTCATTTTTTAGTGGGTGCAATGGTGTTTGCAATTTCACACTACTTAATATATGGTGTACTAATGCTCCTTTATAAATGTGTGTTTGCAATTGTATATTCCTCTTGGAGAGAGCATTGCTACGTCTGAACAAAAGGTGACAAATGAAGACATGTCGACTTGCTTCTTGGGTTGTGTTGAACGCATTGAGCGTATGCTAAACTTCTCTCTATTCTTGTATGTTGTAGGTACCATGGACTCCAACATGCTGAACCAATTCATTGATTCCCAAAGGGACGATGACGACGCCATTCTCTCCCAAGCCACATTCCATCAACCAAACTTCTATCCTTTCCCCCATCCACCTTTCCCAATGCCCCCTCATGGGTTCACCGCCATGCTTACCTCTCCCTCCCCTGGCACCTCCTTCTTATTTAGGCCTCCTAACCATAGCGTCACTCCGCAACCACCACAAACCTTGCCTCCTCTAAGTGCCTCTCAAAATATTTCACCTATGGTTCCACAACTATCTCCTTAAATACCTCAACCTCCTCTAAGTGCCTCTAATCCTAATTCACCTATGGTTTCACAAACTTCTCCTTTCACACCTCAACCATCGCCTAGCCCATGCCCTAACTCCATGCCCTCTCAATCCACCAAAGGTCGTGGAAAGCCTTCAAAGAGGAAGTCTCAAACGGATGAGGATGTGGTGCAGGATAGCCAAGCTCCATCCAAGAAGACAAAGGTCTGCAAGAAGAAGGTGGTTGTCGATTTGGGAGGTGACGATGACAATGACGCCAAAGGTGGCAAGGGCAAGTGGAAAGACTTTTGGGTTGACCAATTGATTCATGTTAGGGGGGGATGAACGAGGATTTTAATAATCCTATAAAACAAGGGGTTAACTTGTGGGCTAAGGTTGCCACACAACTTGCATCCACTTATCCAAATTTCCACAAAGATAGTGAGGGTTGTCGCAAAAAATTTCAAGCAGTTCTTGCACAATATAGGATAGATAAAGTTCACAATAACATTTCTGGCAATGACACGAGGCGTACTTGCAAATGGTACGATGTGGTGGACGAATACTACCACGACAGAGCAACGTCCACCCCTCTAAGCCATGCTTCATCCACCCCGCTAGATGATGTTCCGCTTTGCAGGTTGTTCCACTATTGAAGGCGAGGTCGACAAAGAACTAGAGAAGGGCCAGTCATCCATTCCTCCAATCCGTCGAAGTACTCCTAAGGCTGAGGAGTCCTTGGCTCAAATGGCAGACACTGGATGGCAACTAGTGGAGTATCTCAAGGACAATTCTAGCCGTCAGGATGCCCTAGAGAGAGAGCGACTTCAACTCATGGCAGCAATGCATGCATCCATGAGTGGATACCTCAAGTACGCTGAAAGTCGTGACAAGTAGCACATGATTCCTAGGAATCCAGCTTTATGTCTTTGAGTTTTGTAGTGTACTCTATAATTTTTCCGTCATCCAAGGTTTCCACCCATTCGGTTTTTCCAAATGCAAACTTGCAAATGTTTTGTTGTGTAATATTTGTTAATTTTCGTTGGCTATTTATTCTCATGCTAATATTCTTGTGGTCAACCACTATCTTGCAGGTTCCAATGGTCATGTCTAAGGAGTTTGCACTCTATTGTGCATGGTTGTGCTCCTTAGCTATCAATGAATTGCTTAAGGGACCAACCATGCATAATGATGAGGCATTAGTCCAATCGTGGCTCCATGTAACTCAATGCATGGCACGTTCTGTCAACTTTAGGAAGATTTCAAACCGTAGAAGGGGTCATGAGCATAGGAGATCTTGGGCTTATCCACGACCTCAAGGCTTTTTAGACGCTTCTTATTGAGTGCATACAATGCAAGCATGTTTAAGCGTCGCTTGATGCGAGTGAGTAGAGAAACTTTTCATTACCTTTGTGGAAAGCTTTCTCCCTCAATGAGCAAGACGAGCACAAACATGTGGCAAGCAATATCTGTTGAAAACAGAGTGGCAATAGCTCTTAGTAGGCTAGCTACAAGTTCAAGCCTAGAAATGTTAGGTGATCTCCATGGTTGTGCAAAGAGCACAAGCTGTCGCATAGTTATAGACTTTTGCAAAGCAATTGTCACATCAGGTCTTAGAGATCTCTACATTAGGTGGCCTTCACCTTCACGGCTTGCCACACATTAGCTAGTGAATTCGAGGCTATACGAGGCATTCGATTTGTTGTTGGTGCTATTGATGGTTCCCACATCCCTATCATCGCCCCGAAAGACAACCATGTGGATTACTTCAATCGAAAGGGGTTCCATTCAATTTTGTTGCAGTTGACCGTAGCTTCGAATTGTTCAATATGGAACTATGATGTAGGATGGGTTGGGTCAATTCATGACTCCTTAAACTTCACAAGAAGTGAGCTAGGGCAAACGTGCGTAAGAGGTGAACTAGGAAACTTTTGTTTGGTTGGTGATTGTGCTTACCCGGCACGACCATACATGCTAGTGCCCTTCAAAGGATGCAAAGAAGGCTTGTCACGAAAGAAGTATTATTGGAATTTCATTCAATCAAGCACTAGGATGCTTGTTGAGAGAGCATTTGGCATGCTTAAGGCTAGGTTTCGTATCTTGTTGAAAAGGTGTGACATGAATTTACGGTATGTGCCAGATGTTGTTGCTGCTTGCCTTGTGCTCCATAACATTTGTATTTGCCATGGAGAAGCTTTTGATATGGAATGGGTACGAGAGGCGAAAGCTGAATTAGCACGTTCGGGCCATGCGGAAGAGGAGCGAAGAAGTGCGACTACTTCAATGATGGAATTACGAGCTACGAGAGGAGGCGAAACAACTGAGAGGAGGCAATGGAGCGTGCACAAAGAGGCAATGAAGGTGCTAGTGACCTTGGCTTAAGCTCAGAGAGACGGGACAACCTTGCTAGGGCAATGTATCGAGAGCAGTCAAGAGTGAATATTCAACAAGTATTTGGTGAGCAGGCACTGGCGGACATGGATTCATCATCATCTTGCACCTAGTATTTGTAGTCGAGGCACGCATTAGTGAGAAAAGTTGGATTTGTAGCACAAGCATCCATTAATGAGCAATATTCCATTTTTGTGTCCAAGTGTGTTCTTATATGGTTCTCTTTATTAAGGTTTAGCAGGTAAATTAAACTTCTTTCCACCGGCACAGTGTGAACCTTGGGGTGGCGGCGGCGGCGGAAGAATGGAACAGAGGCTTTTTCACCTCTTTGTGTGAATTAGGGGGCGGCGGAAGAGCATGCACAGGATGGATTCCACCCGGAAATGGGGGTTTTAGGCTCCCATTTCCGCCGCCTCTTGTGAACCCAGTCTTAGAAAAGGAAAGAAAAATCAAGCAAAGAAGTTTCAGATCTAACTATAATGAAGGAGGAGCTTATTTCACGCATTAATTTTGGGCTAAAAAGATTTTTTTAATACTTTAAGTTGCTCTTTCATACGAATGGGATAGACACTAGCTATCACTGGCTAAGGTCCCCGTAATTTATCTTGTGAAGCACCCTTTTACAAAGTTTTCAATCAAAGGGGTAAAGTGCATTAAGTGTTTTGTGATCTCAAACTGTGTAAAGGATTTAGACACTGCTTTTGAACTTGAAGCCAAAAGTAAGAACTATGCTTGTTATAAAGCATGGCTTCTCAAGGAAAAATTGATAAATTTGAAGGAGAAGGTTTCCACACCTAGCAAACGAAGGTCAAATTCACCCTTTTGAGAAAAGGGATATGGAATGTGGAAATGGAAAAGAGAGAAAGTCAATGACATGGGAAGGAGAAGTGGCTTGGCTAGTTAAAGACAAGAAGGCCCTTGCTATCATTTCATCCATTATATAGTAATGGGTGTGATACATACACCGCCAGGATTTGCTTCAAGGGCTTCACTAACAAAACCAATGATGGATGTGTATTCTGTGGTAAGAAGAATCATAAGGAAGAAAACTGTTTCTTGAAGCAAAAGAACAAATCTTTGATTGTTGAAGATAACTAAGAAGAAGATGATGAAGTGGAGGTCTCACCAAAAGAGGCCAACATCTTATGGTTGACTCAGATTGGTGGGCTTTTTAGTCTACTCTTGCTACCAAAGACCTCTTGACCTGACATTCGACGAGCAACCTCCAGCCAGGAGTTGTATCAAACCTATGGGCATTAGAACTCTAATGTATCCAAATATGTATCACTTGATAGAACATTTGTGTATCTAGCATTGTATCAATCCCTAGGCATTAGAACATCTGTTGTAGGGGGTATATTGGAGACAACATATATTCTTCTGTTATTTATCATTGTACAGGTTCCAAAGTCAAAGGGTAGCGTATAGCCATAGCGTGTGAACACTCCTTATGAGTGTAGTAGAATATTTATGTGTGTTTATGTGTGAGTAGCCTCTTAGGCTTGGATATGATACTGTGCAAGTGTGTAGGAGGTTTTCTTAGGGAGACTTGGTCTAGGTTTGATTGAGTCAAAATATAAGATTATATGCCTATAAAAGTAATTTTTTGGTGGAGGTTTTGGATTATCAAGGGGATAAATACAATCCTCATTGAATCGTGCAATACCTTTTCTCTTGCATTTCATCTCTCTTCAGCTTAGTTCTCACTCCATCTCTACATGATGGGAATGTTTGATCCTCCATACCTTGCTGATTTGCAAACCTTAGGTCTATAGGAGTCATAACCCGCCAGATGACACCTGCACGGTTATCCATAAACATGTTGGTACCTTCATAGGCTTCTACAAAGAAACATATATATTACATGAATATTTTATTTTAAACGCAAGATTCTAATAATATACATTATATTCATATCTACAGTAGTGTAAGCCAGTGTAAGCTCACAATGTGACATCCGATCTCTGCAATCAAAATTTCGAGCAAGTTGAGTTCCTCTAGGCCACAACATATTTTGGTGAGGTCTTCTCCACATTCTTCCCTTCTTGGGGTCATTTCCAAGTCTTTATTCCATAAGTCAATCCAATCAACTTTACTTAAGATGCTTTGTATATAGCATACTTTTCTTATTCTGATTTTTATTTATGTCCAAAAGTCTCCAAGGATCTTTTGGTCACTCTTAAGGGTTTCCCTTCCTTGAAGGTTTCTTAAAATACCACAACCTTAGTTGCTTGGTCTACTTCTCTTGACAAATCTTAATAACTTGACCTTTATGAAGTTAAGCATATCAAATCCTTGCTTTTAATGTCCTTAACCTTGATCTTAGGACTTATTCATCTCTAATAATAATTTGATTTAGTTTCTCTAGTGTAATCAAGAACCTCTTCTTGAGGTACAACGTTGCACTTGATTAAAGCACTCACAATCTCCATGATTTAAGGATTACTTGGGATTTTTCTCTCTAAAAAGAATGAATGTTTCATAAACAACTATTTAGCTTATAACACACATTTTGCCTAACCCTAGATCAAAGGAGACCCTAGAGGTAAGGAGGTCCATGTTAATAGACATAGGTGAGCAAAGAAAGGATACCAACTGATCATGGAAATTGATTATAATGTAGAGAATAAGGATAGATAACCATGGCTCTTTAGATGAGACAAGATCGCAGCTCTTAGATGACAAAAGACTACAACGCGGCAAGAGGACCATGTAGGTGTGTAGAGGATAAATAATTTACACATTCCTAGGTTGGTGATGCAAACTCAAGTGTAGCCATTAACAATATCCAAATATTTAACAAAGGGTGTTGATGTTGGTGGTGATGTTGCAAATTCAAGTGCACCCATTAATAGTATATTCAAAGATTTGACAAAGGATGTTGATGTTAAAGGAAAGTCCATGAATTGAATATGAGTGGATGATCCTCCCTAGATTCCATCCATAGCTTGGAAAGACTTAGATCAATTTTTTGATGAGCTTGAAGAACTTAATAGTGTTGACGAGTGCTAGGTTTGGGACATTCTTGCAAAATTCATGGTCTAGATTAGCCAATCTTCCATGAGTTAGTATTGCTCTCTGAGGGGAGGGTTAGGAAGATTTAGAGCCCTCGATACCTCACCACACCAACATCCTCTATGGTCAACCCATAGAGGCTCTATGGTATGGTGGGAAGTTTTAGAGACCTCGATATCCTCACCAATAAACATCATCCTCTATGACCAACCCATAGAGAGGGATTTCCTCTCCGACAAGCTTGAACTCCGAATCATCCAAGTACCTCGATATCCTCACCAATAAACATCATCCTCTATGACCAACCCATAGAGAGGGATTTCCTCTTCGACAAGCTTGAACTCTGAATCATCCAAGTACCTTCTCCCATTCAACCATGAGACATATGTCTCAAAGAATTTCAACATCCAATGAAGAGTGTATGACAATGGGGAGCTATTGTTGATAAACAAGCATTCACTACCCAAAACCTAGAAGGAATTATGCAACCAACCTAAGCAAGCCTAACTGGTGCATCCCCTATTTGTTCTAAAAAAAGCATTGGATCCACTATTAAGCCCAAAACTACTTTATGAGCATTGTTGTGGGCATGGGAGGACTTCTACAAGACAAGGGGGGAAGAAGATATGCTGCAACTATAGATGTCTAGAGATCATAGAAAAAATATTTATTTGATCGTCTTGAAGCATCAACATGAATTGTAAGGCTAGATAGTCTTTTCGACCTCTCGGCTTCCTAAGTGTCAAAACTCCTCCTCATCAAAGAATGTGAATGCAACACTAAGCTTTCTTAGTTCAAGATGATAGGGTGGCCAGAGAGTCGGTATATATCTTGGAGGATGAGGAGTTCCAGCTCTCCTTGGAAGTAGAGCATGGTGAGGGTTGAGAGAATGGAGTCGAGCACCTTGTTGAGGATTCTAAAAACATTTAGAATAGGCAAGGGTTGATCAATTAATGTATCACACTATAGTTGGTTCAATGTAAGGGCCTTCTTCACATGAGCTCCATTAGGGTGACTAGGTTGTGTGGTGGATGGGTGAGGCCAGGAAGTTTATTGGTTTTTATCTGGACATTAGGATGTCCACCTGTTTTGTAAGGTACATTGACTGGGATTTTTGTGTGGCCTTGCCTGATCTTTCCCTTTGTGCAACCCCTAGTGTTTCCTCTAGTGCCTCGTAAGCTCCATTAGGGTGACATGGATGGTTGGGGTGTTTATGGATGTTGCCTCATGTAGGCATTTTACTAGGCTCTACCCAATCTTTCTCGTGTTGCCTATAACTTAACGATCTCATTGTCCCTTTTCTTTCAAGGCTTGCTTGTGGACTTGGACCTACTTTTGACTTTGAGTGTCTCTGAGCTCTTTGTCCGCATCTTTGTCTCATCCTCTTCTAGCTTATAGAAATGAACACCTATGCTTTCTAGCTCTGCATACTTCCTTAGGTGATCCTAGGCCTGGGTGAGCTTCTTTGTAAAATCTTTCTTTTGAGTTTCCCTTCACCTCAAGCTTGTAGGAGCCCAATGTAGCTAGGGTTTATATCTGAAAGCCATGGCTGGTTATGTGGTGTAGAGGGAGAGAGAGTAAAATAATGGAAAAAATGAAGACCAGTAGATCCACGACTCAATGAGGATTTGGATTGATTATTATAATCTTGAGTACAATGCCTTTTTGTAGGCCTCACCCTTGTCTTTTGACCAAGTCTCCTTGAGGAAACTTCCTACATGCTTGCACACTTGCATAATATCTAATCTTATGAGGTTGTTCTCACACAAACACACATTAGTACATATTAATACACTCATAAGGAATGTCTACACACACACTATGGCTACATGCTATCATTTGACTTTGGAGCCTGTACAATGATAAACAGCAGGAGAACATGTGTTGTCTCCAACATTCCCCCTACAATATATATTCTAATGCCTAGGGATTGATAAAATTCTAGATACACAGATGTTCTATCAAGTGATACATATGTGGATACATTAGAGATCTAGTGCCCACCATAGGTTTGATACAAATCTTGGTTGGAGGTTCTCTATCAAATGTCAGGCCAAGAGGTCCTTGCTAGAAAGAGTAGCCTAAAAGGCCCAATTTGAGTCAACCATAAGATTGGGCTCTTCTGGTGAGGCCTCCACTTTATCATCTTCTTCTTGATTATCTTTAACAATTAAAGCTTTGTTCTTTTGCTTTAAAAAACAATTCTCTTCCTTATGATTCTTCTTGCCACAGAAACCACATCCATAATTAGTTTTGTTGGTGAAGCCTTTGGAGAAATTCTTGGTGTTGGTGTAGCCCTTTTGCTTCTGCTTTGCGAAATAAGCATTCTCCCATTGTAGTTGGAGTTCGAATTTCCTTGCTTGATATTTATTTCCTCCTCTAGGAGAGAAGCTTCAATGTCCACCAATTTTAATGTTGGTAGATTTGTAAGAGTGGTACCAATATTACCATACTCTTCATCTAAAAGACTTTTGAGTAAGACTGCAATTGTGATGCCTTTGTGTATGGTAGCTTTGATACTTGCTAATTGTGTTAGCATGCTTTTCATTGAGTTTAAATTTCAGCAAAGAGAGTTCCTTGGTATCATTTTTAGCTCAAAATTTTTTATTAGCAAGCTAAACTTGGAGCACTTTCCTTGTGCACCAAACACAGGTTCAAGATATACCCAAGCCTCATGTGATGTATCACACTCATTAATATGATGGATGAATGAGTCACTTAATCCCAAGTCTATGATAGTAAGGGCTTTCTCGTCTTTTACTAGCCAAGCAACTTCTCCTTCCCGAGTTATTGACTTTCTCTCTTTTTCATTTGCCACATTTCATATCCTTTTTCTCATAAGGGTGAATTTGATATTCGTTTGTAAGGTGTGAAAACCTTTTCCTTCAAATTTATTGATTTTTGCTAGAGTACCCATGAATAATGAATGAGGGATAGGTCTTACTCTTTATAGGTCAAGAGCAATGTTTGAATCCTTTACAAAAAAAATTATTACTTCACACAATTTCTCCCCTTGATAAAAAATTCGACGAAAATGCTAATGATTGACGAGGGGTCTTAACCTTGATAGCCAGTGTCTATCCCATTTACATAAAAGCATAAAAGCACAAAATGAGTACTCGGGTCAATAAGAAAAAGGTATTGCAATAATGAGCTTGCGTAAAAATTCTCAAAATCAAGTGTCTCTCTTAAGCCATGTTAACATCCTCTTGTTTTTTAAAAAGGTTCTTATATTTTACCTTACACATTTTTTTATATTATTATTATTATTATTATTTTAAAAATATTCAACCTTATCTGTTGCTTGGAGAGTTGAGAATTGAATAGCACAATGTCCACGTCGTGTTGAGAAGTTGCGCTAGGCGACACAAGGTGGAGCACGTAGCTGCTAAGAAGCTGCGCCTGTGGGCAACAGTGTGGTTAGGAGGCTACAAAGGGACGATGATCAGAGCTCAGACAAGATTACAACTGAGAAGCTGCACTTGGCGACAAGGTGGTTAGGAGGCTACAAAGGGTGGTGCTTAAAGCTTAGGCGAGGTTAATAAACCGCACACACTATGGCTACACGCTACCCTTTGACTTTGGAGCCCATATGATGATAAATAGCAGGAGAACATGTGTTGTCTCTAACAAAGCTCTGTGTGAGTTGGTTCCCCAAGGATGTGTGGCCTATTCCTTGGTGAGACTTCAAGGTTTTCATGGAGATCCTCTTTATCAATATCCACTGAGTGAGGAGCTAGATACTTATTTTCTTCACCTTAATATTTTTATATGATTTTGTGAGCAGCTATAGGGTATTTGTGTGGGCTCTTTGAAGGTCTACATGGCCGTTGTCTATAACTTGTTTCTCGGCCTTAAAAGTTATTCGAGTCTCCTTCGCATCACATCGCTCATGTGATTTTACCATCTGCTACTTTTATACTTCCGCACTATCATCATTTGATATACTAAGTCAACGTATATCATCATCTGATATACTAAGTCAACGTATTATCCTTTGTCAAGGTGTGTCACCAAATACAACATATCCTCTTATTCTCATCGTAGAAAATCTTCACAACATATCATTCAAAAAAATTTGGATTCAAAAAGGATCCTCATGCTAGCTTCGTTTTAGAAAAAAGGGATAATGATTAAATTTTTGAAAATCAAATCAAAATTTATGGGATATTTTAGATTGGAAATCTACACTTCAAGATCTTTCCAATGATATATAGCATGATAGGTAATTTTGCATATTCAAGAAGTTTCCAAGTTGGTGATGATGTTGATGTGTTGGGAGAGTCCGCCTCTATAGCTCATCCGAACACACCATCGTAGCGAGGGCTCTATAAACTAGCACCACAACACCAGCATAACACAAATCCAGAGCACCAATCAACTCTGCTGATATTCTCTGACCTTCAGCTCACGTAGTTGGACACCTTAAAACCCCTCAGATGAGTTCTCCAATTGTCCTCCCATGTTAGATTTGTGTGATCTTCACGCTGATGGCTTCAAGAGATACTACCTCTATATCTCTGTCTGAAGCACACCATCATGTGAGGAGTCTATCACAAGCACCATAGTCTAGCAAAAATAACAATAGAAGTCACCAAAACACTCAGCCACTATCTCTCCTCAGCTACCCTGAAGGGATACTTCAATACCCTCCCAGCCTCCCTAATCAGCTTGGTTGTCTATTCAGATTGTCCTCTAGGGTCAGCTCAGGCCTCTTGTACCTCTGAATATCCACATACTATGCTCTCCTAACCATAGTTGACCATAAACTCGCCTGGCTTCCACAGAGAAGTTAGATTTTCTCTGTCTTCTACTTCCAAAATTGGATGGCTTACTCTAGTCCAAAATTGATCCTCTTGTATATCCGCTTTGATCCTCGAGCGTCTGCAGATTCATAAACACACTCCCTAGACCTTCCTAACTCTCTTGTTGACCCTCCTCTGACCTTTCCTTCACCTTCCTCCTCTATAGTTGTGCTTTCGAATTCTGCCCACATAACCTTCTACCTCCAAAGTCCTCTCTTTGTCTCTTGTCAGAAATCTACTCTCTAGAGTCCCAAAGTGTCCTCCATCGTCAGATAAATCCAAATCCTTGTCTTATAACCCCTCCAAACTAAGCTGCTCTGAGTTGACCACTTTCTGACCATAAACTCACCTCGTTGCCACAAAAAATCTCTCATTTGAGTCAGCTAATACCACAGGGACTTTAAAACACTTAAACACAACCAGAACCAATCCTCAGAAACTATAAGCTTGATCACCACTAGTGTCAAACTACTGCCACACAGAAACGTTGTAAGATAACCAAGCCTTCTAACAATTGTCCTCAGACTGACCCAAAACTATCAGCTGTACCTTAGAATCACTTCTTTTCAACTCAAATAGATCAGAATAAGCTCCCAGGACAAATAGTTGACCTTATGACATCTGGTTAACTCAAAATCAACCCTTGCTCAGGCTAATTGGCCCAACTTAAACTCAACCAACGTTAACTCTCCACCTGTAGCCTTTTGACCAAGAGAACTCCATTCATGTAACACAGAGTTGAACCAGAACACAGAAAAAGTCTTTAATACCACACAATTTAATTCCATGTGTACTCAAAGAAGACTGTGTAACACGTAACAAACCCTCAATCCTGAGCATTTGAATGAAATAAGCTCCCAGGACAAATAGTTGACCTTATGACATCTGGTTAACTCAAAATCAACCCTTGCTCAGGCTAATTGGCCCAACTTAAACTCAACCAACGTTAACTCTCCACCTGTAGCCTTTTGACCAAGAGAACTCCATTCATGTAACACAGAGTTGAACCAGAACACAGAAAAAGTCTTTAATACCACACAATTTAATTCCATGTGTACTCAAAGAAGACTGTGTAACACGTAACAAACCCTCAATCCTGAGCATTTGAATGAAATAAGCAATAGATCAAAAGAAACTCACACAAATGAGCACAAAGAAACCTAAACATTTATTCTCAAAATTCTACAAGATCGTCAATAACTATATAATCTATAGCAACTATATCCAGGCTTCACTAGCTAATACAACGAGGAGATGCTTGAGCAATTCTCAAGTCAGGTCCAAGTTCCAATAGTATTGCACTATGAGAGGTTTTGGGACATAATCTCCCACATAAAACCCTCTCCCACTTCTACAATTCCCTGCTCAGGATAGATCTTAGTCTTCTCTTACAAACCCCACATAATGTTTCACACAGGATAAACCCTCTGATAACCAGCTTCACAACAATCTCACAAAACAAAACTAGCTCTCTTAGCAATCACTTCATCCACACCAATGCTCTCTCAAATGCTCTGACACCTAAAAAAACTCACTTACACCTCCACCTTTCCTTCTTTGCGCAACTATGCTCTATCTCCATGCATACTCTCACCTATTCTACCCAATCCTGTCGGCTAGTGACCATGCAACAGTCCTAACAACAGCTTATTACTACGAGTTACCAATGCACAGCTACCCATGCAAGATCCTATGTTTTCCTAAGGTCTTTGATCTTACCCAATGTATTATTTTTCTTCTCTTGGGGTTAGGGTGAGCATCTTCATGGATCATATCCCCTTGGCCACAAAAAAACCTATCATCTTTAGCCAAACGCCCCCACTCTTTGAAACAATCTTCAGCAAACAATACATCCAGCTCCCAATAACCTTCTTCACGCTCTTCTATAGCAGCTTCATCACATCAAGCAGGTCTTCATCTTCCATCGTTTGAATCTTTCTGGACTATCATGACTCTGCACCGATATGGCTTTAATCTGTAACCATTTAGTCTCTTTGAATGAAGGTGATCATGCAGATCTGCAAGTTGGTAAGTTCTATTCTCATAAATTGCAAAACTTCTTCCTTAGTAGATTTCTCTTCAACATTAGCTTCTACCTTCTCCCCTTCTTCTGTACACAACTGTAAAGACATACACATGAGGCCAGTATCTGGCTCCAGTAATGGAACTTCCCCCTTATCATCCTCTGAGCTTTCTTCTATCTCAGAGTCCTCTATTTCAGAATCCTTTGAGGAATTGGTTTTGTAGCCTCATCCTCATCCTCTAAAGTATTCTCTGGGATTAATTCTCTCCCCTTGGCCATGTCATATCTAACTTGCTTCCTAGCAAGCTGATTCAGACCCAAAATCAGGTGCCGTCTCTACCAATCTTTCCCTACTCTCATTGCTATCAACCATGGTCTCCCTAAAATCAAAGGGTAAGCTTATGTCCTTGCTGGCATGACATGAACATCCATCTCAGCTTCCAGCCCAAGAATAGTCACCTGCAGCCTCTTCGCAACTCCCAGACATCTAACCTTTGCATTATTGGCCATTCTAACTCTAAATTTTGAAGGTGCACTCACCTTAAGTCTTAAGGCTTCCATAGTTTTTTTGGGTCATTACACAAACCTAGGCACCACCATCAATGTACACTTTAGGAACCTTAAATTTTTTTATCCAAGCATCTATGATAGGTAGATAATCCTTGTCTCCTTTAACACGTACTATATTCAAGTGTCATGCTTTCTTCTCCTTCTCCTTCTTGGAAACCCAGTTTTCTCCAAGTCTCCTAAGTTTGGGACAAATTTGTATCAAGACAAAGTAGGACCCTTCTGGTGGAGATCCTTCTTCAAATCATATTCTTGCACTTGAACCCCTAGAGGAAAATATTCCATTCCTATACACATCTTGGGTCTACTCATTTTCTTACCCTCTTTAAACTGGTCCTCTATCTGCTTCCCCTTCTTCCGTTTGGATGGTCCTGCTTCATCTTCACCTGCTGCACCCTTGGTTCTTTTGTTAGCTAACATATCTGCTTGCTCATCCCTTCCTTCCTCATCCCTTCCAATCAGATTAACCTCACCTAGTCTGGGCCCATTTGTTGGTTGTGGAATGAGCTTGAGGCTGAACCTCACCTGGTGCCCATTTGCTGGTTGTGGCTGAACCTGAGGTCCTAGTGGGTGTAGAATCTCATCTTCCCTTGTGACATATGGCCTTTCCTCCCTTCTAGGTGCCAGAGGATATACATCTCCTTCCATTCTCCTGAGGTAAGGACACTAAGAGGAGATTTGACACCTTCCATAGAATTAAAACATTGGACATTAAAGTTAGGGCCTCTGCGCCTCTTATACCTTCTCTATCTCTTGCCTTAGGGAAATTTCTACCTCCTTGCAACAAAATCAAATTTAAATTTTCCATTTGTTGGGTTAACTCATTAATACCTTGCATTAATGGGTCATCAGCTCACCACTGGAACTGGAGAAGTCCTACCTTCCTCTACCCTCCTCTCTTCAATCATAATAACAGGTCTACTCTCAGCTGGAACCTCCTTCTGGTTTTTAGCCAGCCTCTAAAGCTTCCATTCCTTCTCTCTTGCAATCCTCAAATGTACCTGGTCTTTTTAACTCAACCTTCTCCTTAAGATCAGGATGAAGGGATTGAATGGACATATTGTTTTTAAGAAGTACAAGTGGGTGCTCTGCTCCCAATGAAACATCCCATCTATCCCAAAGATCCTCAAAATGGTCTGCAAATCAATCAAATACATATAACAAACTATGCTTCAATTTCTGTATATCTTGCCAAATAGCATCTGGGGATTCACCTTTCTTGAAGTGCTACACCAGAGCTCCTTTAACATCCTCATATATGCTATCCCTGATGCGGGCTGACTCCTCCAAGTTTGGAACCACTTT
The DNA here is from genome assembly GCF_041138505.1 of Cibotium barometz. NCBI lineage: Eukaryota > Viridiplantae > Streptophyta > Polypodiopsida > Cyatheales > Cibotiaceae > Cibotium > Cibotium barometz. Next base: position 29,558,858 of record NC_141047.1, on the reverse strand, counting down.
TTGCATCCCCTTCCAATAACATGGAGAATAGTGTCGATTTGTCCTCATCACTGTCCTTTCCAAATGTAAAAGCTGCCAGCTCCATTCCGGCCAAAAAGTACTATGGATCCTCATTAGTATGCCTGTGAAACACAGGATAAGACATCATCGCGGTCATCTCCACAGATGACAGTTCTTAGCTTCCACCAATAGTCTGAAGGGTGCCTTGAAAGCCCTCCTCAATCGGGACACCAAAACAATGATGGCTTTAGGAGATACTACCTCTATACCTTCGTTTGAAGCACACCACCGTGTGAGGAGTCTATCACAAGCACCAGAGCCCAGCAAAAATAACAATAGAAGGCAACAGAACACCTAGCCACTATCTCTTGGTCCTCTGCTGGCCCAGTGGGATACTTCAATACCCTCCCAACCTCCCTAATCAGTCTAGTTGTTTATTCAAATTGTCCTCTAGGGTCAGCTCAGGCCTCTTGTACCTCTAAGTATCCACATAATATGCTCTCCTGACCACAGCTTACCATAAACTCGCTTGGAGTTAGATTTCGTCTATCTTCTACTTTCTAGATCGGATGGATTCCTCTAGTTCAGGTTGATCCTCCAGTATCTGCTTGGATCCTCTAATGTCCGTGGATTCATAGACACACTTTCTAGACCTTCTTGACTCTCCTGCTGACCCTCCTTTTTGACATTTCCTTCACCTTCCTCCTACAAAGTTTTGCTTCCAAATTCTGCGCATAGAACCTTCTGCCTCCGAAGTCCTATCTTTGTATCTTGTCACAAATCTTCTCTCTAGAGTTCCAAAGTGTCCTCCACCATCAGATAACTCCAAATCCTTGTCTTATAAACCCTTAGAACTAAGCAGCTGTCCTTAGCTGACCACTGTTCTGAAAAGATGTAGGGGAGAAGATCTTGAGCTCTTGCAAGCACACACACACTCACAAAACCCTAATAGAGAACACACAAGGTGAGAGGCTGAAAATCTTCTTCTTCTTCACTCAACACTCAACACACCATATACAAAGATAAGAGTACACATATGAAAAGGTACTCAACCAAATACATACTAGGATTCTTTATAGTGTGAACCCAACTAAATGAGCTGGCGCTATAACTATGCTAGTCTCTAGAATGGCTATCACACACAGCCTGTTATCCCACTGGCATATCACCCATGATCTCACCAACCATGCCAGTGGTGTAAGTGTGGGGCCTATCCCCCAGGCGGGTCATCAGTGTCCACCGCCTCACTAGATGAGCTCGATATCTCAACACTCCCCCTCGAGCTCAACTCCATCTCATGTAGCGAAGCCCTGAATCTGCGGAGCTTCTTTGTACCCAATGCTTCGGTGAAGATGTCAGCTACCCTAATCCTGTGTGCTGACATAAACAAGGTTAAGGTCTCCTACCAAGACCTTCTGGTAGTGGACATCTATATGCTTTGTGTGAGAATGAAAAACTGGGTTCCTGGTCAACTGTATACTGCTAATGTTGTCACAGAAAATGACAACTTGTCTATCCACTCATAGACCCAAATTTGCAAGTAGCTTTCTCAACCAAGCTACCTCACATGCTGCCATAGCAGCACCTTCTTGCTGCTCCAAGTCACAGCAGCACTCCCCACCAAAGAAAACATGAAGCCACTAGTAGATCTTCTATCTGAGATACTACCAGCCCAATCAACATATGTGTACCCATGTGTACCCATGTACACATATCTCTGTCCCAATTTCATAAAATAGTCCACAATGCAAAGTAGACCTCACATATCTCAGTATGCGTCTCAATGCATCCAAATGCAGCTTCCGAGGAACCTGCATAAACTGACTCACCAACCCAACATCATAGCTCAAATCTAGCCTGGTGATCGTCATGTAGATCAAGCTTCCTACTATGTGCCTATACATAGTAGGATCCTCCAAAATCTCTCTTGAATCAGCACTCAACTTTGCGATTCTGATTCAATGGCACTGAGATAGGCTTACAGCCTGTCATACCATACTTGGACAACATGTCCAAGCCATACTCTCTGCAGTAATCCAATACCATGTGGTGACCTAATCACCTCAATGCCCAATAAATATCTGAGCTCCCCCAGATCCTTCATCTCAAACTTCTGTCTAAGCAAGATCTTTACATCAAAGATCTCTGCATCATGGTCCCACGTAATGATCAAGTCATCTACATAGATGACAACAAGCACAACCCCTCTATCACTGTGTCTCACATACAGCGAGAAATCTGCATTGGCTACATGAAAGCCAATAGTGACAAGATATTCAGAAATCTTGTGAGACCATGCTCTTGGTGCTTGTTTTAAGCCATACAAGGCTTTCTTCAACCTGTAAACATGCTCGGGGTGACTCACATCCTCATAACTAGGTGGCTGCAACATATACACCTCTTCCTGCAAATCCCCATGCAAGAATGCATTCTTTACATCCATCTGATGTAAAGACCATTGCTTTGACGCAGCCACTGCTCACAACTCTCATTGTTGCCATCTTGGCAACTGGGCTGAAAGTTTCCTCATAATCAATGCCATATGTCTGCGCATATCCTTTAGCTACCAATCTAGCCTTGTACCTGCTTATACTTCCATCACTGTTATGTTTTACTTTGTACACCCACTTGCATCCAATGGATTTCTTGCCTTCAGGCAATTGCACTAAATCCCAAGTCTCATTTCCATATAGTGCATCCATCTCCTTATCCATAGCTTTCTCCCAACACACATTTCCAACAGCCTCATCAATGCATGTGGGCTCTACAACCTGCACAACTTTTGCCATGTATGCATAGTGATGTGTCACATAACCATCATAGGTAAACCTCTGCACAGGATTCTTCACTCTCCTAGATCATTCATGGCTTCCATAGCCTTCTTTACACCAGGTGTTCTCATAGCTGGGATCCCAAGCTCCTCATCAAGGCTCATCTCTGAGCCACTAGAGACTCTCCATCAACATGAGAATGCCCTGCAGAAATGTCAGGCATCCTAAGGGGCTCAACCACTTTCTCTTTGCCTTTATGTGATGTACTAATCACATTTTCAGGACTGGTATTATGACGTAGCCTGCCACTCCATGGTCTATCACAACTGAACCATTTGTTTTGTAAACACTGTTGGTCTTCACCCAAGCTCTTCTCTTCTATAATCAACATAGACACCAAATCTGTGAAATTGGGAATGTTTTTTCGAGTTTGAATAGACGTCTTGAATGCCTTGTATTGTGGCCCGAGACCACGTAGACAGCCTTCCACCTTATCATCATCATCTACTATTGAAACACCAATAGATGTAAGGGATTCCACAATCATCACAGACATACTCTTTTTCTCCACAGTATGAAGTTCATTCTTCAACTGTATCTTTCGTGCGTTGGTATTCATTGCATAGAGTTTTACCAGGGTGTCCTATGCCTCCTTGGGGGACTTGGCATCCTGTATATGTGCCCAATCATGGTGTCTTATATATACTGATAGAGAGCTAATACATAACTTTTCTGGCTCCTTGGTTCAGTCCTTGAACTCTTTCACATCTGCAGCAGTCGGATTGATCTCCGGTATCTTCGGTGCCTCTTCATGCTCACCTTCTATGTAGTCCCAATAACCCTTTTCCATCAGGAAATTCGTTAACCTGAACCTCTAAGCATGGAAGTTGTTCTTATCAAGCTTCTCAGCAACAATCTGGTTTATGCCATCATTTGACATCTTGCCAGACACACAAATTTACCAGAAGCAGCACTCTAGTTTGTCCTACGCACAAACTGCTGTATTTTCTACAGCGGTACCGTAGTACACTCAAATGTCACACCAGTGACCTCAATGTGCATACATACACAGAGTTCTACAGAGAATCCGCAGTGCTCGAAATCGCCTGCTTTCTGAAAAACGCAGGTCCTGACACGCCCGAAACACATTTTTGGGCGTTGCCCTATAGTTTTACTCTCGCGAAGAGATCTCCTCAATCAGAGATCGTTTGCCGATGCCTCTCGTAGAGCTCCAGTTGCCAACACAAATAGGAAAGAGTAGTTGAAGCTCTTACTCTCGTACTGCTTCCTGTGCTTCTCTTGCTTGTTGCAGCTCAGCCCTAGCATGAACCAAGCTCTGATACCATGAAAAGATGCAGGGGAGAAGAGAGCTTGAGCTCTTGCAAGCACACACACACACACTCACAAAACCCTAATAGAGAACACACAAGGTGAGAGGCTGAAAATCTTCTTCTTCTTCACTCAACACTCAACACACCATATACAAAGATAAGAGTACTCAGATATGAAAAGGTACTCAACCAAATACATACTAGGGTTCTCTATAGTGTGAACCCAACTAAATGAGCTGGCGCTATAACTATGCCAGTCTCTAGAATGGCTGTCACATAGCCTGTCAATCATCCCACTGTCGCATATCACCCCATGATCTCACCAACCATGCCAGTGGTGTAAGTGTGGGGCCTATCCCCTAGGCGGGTCATCAGTGTCCGCCGCCTCACTAGATGAGCTCGATATCTCAACATGTTCGACCATAAACTCACATGGGTGCCCACAAAAAATCTCTCCTTTGAGTCAGCTAACACCACAGGGACTTCAAAACACTTAAAATACAATTAGAACCAATCCTCAGAAACTATCAGAGCTGACCACCACAAAAACCCTTTAAGATAACCAAGTCTTCGAACAATTATCCTCAGACTGACCCGAAACTGTTAGCTGTACCTCAAAATCACTTCCTTTAAACTCAAATAGATCAGTATAAGGTCCCAGCACAACTAGTTGATCTTCATGATGTCTGGATGACTCAGAATCAACCCTTGCTCAGGCTGATTGGCCCAACTTAAACTCAACCAAAGTTAACTCTCCACTTGCAGTCTTTTCACTAAGAGAATTCCATCCATGTAACATAGAGTTGAACCAAAACATAGAAGAAGTCTTTAATACCATACAACTTAATTCTCTGTGTACTCAAAGAAGATTGTGCAACATGTAACAAACTCTCAATCTTGAGCAGATGAATGAAACAAGCAATAAATCAAAAGAAACCCTTACACAAATGGCCACGAAGAAACCCAAACATCTAGGACCTTCTAGAAGAAAGAAAGGGAAGCAGGTAGAAGATCACCCTAAAGAGGGTAAGAAGAAGACCAGATCTAGGAGACATATTGGCATGCAGGATTTTCCCTTAAGTGCTCATGAGGAGGAGTATGATCTGATGAGATATCTTCAGCAGAAAGGACCTACTTTGACCTAGACCTAGCTCTTACAATTATGCCCTAGACTTAGGAGAATGTGGAGTAAAATGGTTAGCACCAGAAGCTCCAGGAAAGAGAAGAAGGAGGGATGTCAAATTAATGTGGTGAAAGTAAAAGGGGATAAAGACTATTTGCCCATCATGGATGCTTGGGTGAATAATCATAGAGTCCCAAAAGTGTATATAAATGGTGGTGCACAGATGTGTGTGATGACACAGCAGAGCAGACAATGCAAGCCTTGAGATTGAAGGTAGGTGCACCCTATGAATTCAGAGTTAGAATGGCTAACAATGCAAAGTTAAGATGTCTAGGAATTGTGAAGAAGCTATAGCTAAATGTGTTGGGACAAGAAGTTGAATTGGATGTACATGTGATGCCAGCTAAGCTAGAAGCTTACCCACTTATCCTTGGGAGGCCATGGCTAATTGCTACTATGAGGGCAAGGTAAGACTAGTGGAGAGGGCATTTGATTTTTTGGATGGAACAGCTTGTAAGGAGACAGATTAGGTATGATATGGCCAAGGGAAGGGAGCTAATTCAGGAGAGCAATACATCAAAGGAAGAGGATAAGGAAACAAACTCTACAGAAGATTCAAAAACTGAAAAATTAGCTTAGAAGATGATGGGGAAAAGGTCCAGTTAATGGAACTAGATTTAGACCTTTTGGGCTTGACTGTGTAGCTATGTGCAGAGGTAGGGCCAGGGGATCCTTGTGTATGTCTGCAAGAAGAGATGCCCATGGAAATAGAAAACCATGTAATGTTGTCAGGTTTCTCATCGGGGAGTGGTAACCATGAGGCCACTGAGAAATATAGTGAGAAGATGCATCTTAAGGCGATGTACATGGATTCATACACATGTTATGAGGAGGTTGATATAGGTGTCCTAGTTGATCGAGACACGTGTTATGAGGATGCTAATACAGGTGTAATAGCTGATCAAGACATAGATGAGGAGTTACTTTATGTCAGAAGAGTCTCCCGGGATTATGAGCCATTAGTCTTCATAGGTTGATGTGGTTTGTATGCATTTGGATATCATTATGTGTGATGAAATTATGGTAGAATAGGTGTACAGTGTCGATGATGTGAATTATGCTGAGCTTAATGCAATCTTGGACAATGCTCTGATGGATGTTGTATGTATTGATATGGATTCCAAGTAGGTCCATGCTTCTTCTGTATGCCAGAAAGGTGATCTTGATGATGCTCTCATGAGGTGCTGGTTCTTGATGAGATAGAGCAAGAAATGTATGTGGTGGGGTCTCATATGCCTAGAAATGAGCTAGAGGTTGACGAAGAATTGATGGATATTCTAGATGATGCATTGGAGGGGTTTATGAGCCTTGGTCTTTACACTATGTGATTTTCAAAGTGCCGAGTATGTAGTGGCGGAGAGTACACCTAAAGCGTTTGTGGGGAATGTGGTACAAGATAACTTTGTTTTTGGTTTCTTAGGTGATGTTGATTATGGATGGTATCTTGGACATACAAGGCAATCAAGAAGGTGATGAAAGCTATATTGAGCTACATATGATGAAAGCTATATTGAGCTAGATATGATGCATGAAATGGCCATGAACATGATGCCATTTAATCCAGAAGGGATGGAGTAGGTGGATGAGATGCATGGATTACACCCTTGTTTTGTGTTTGATCCAGGTGGAGGATTGCACTAATGTGATGGTCGTATGAATAAGCCAGTAGGAGCTGGAGCTAGCTGTAGTGTTTGAATAAAGTTTTGCCATAATAATGTGGTTGATCATGAATGCTCTAACCAAAGGGGGTTGGGAAAACAATGATAGGTTTTTTGTGTGCCCAAGATATGTGCCCAAAAATGCGTGCCCACCCAAACCCCGAAAAAGAGAATAAGCCGATCGTGTATGGGTAGAACCTTAGGAAATAAGTGGTTCTTGCATCCTTCTAAATAGAACTAGTTGTTATCAGTTTTAGTTAAGTGAAGAAGGAGCTATTGCATGTGTGAGGGAAGGAGAGTAGTCGACAAGGAGAGCTGAGAGTCAGAAGAAAGAGGGTGACAAAGGAGAGTAGTCAACAAGGAGAGCTGAGAGTCAGAATAAGCCGATCGTGTATGGGTAGAACCTTAGGAAATAAGTGGTTCTTGCATGGCCACCTTCTAAATAGAACTAGTTGTTATTAGTTTTGGTTAAGTGAAGAAGGAGCTATTGCATGTGTGGGGGAAGGAGAGTAGTCGACAAGGAGAGCTGAGAGTCAGAAGAAAGAGGGTGACAAAAGAGCCAAAAGAAGAGAGGAGAGCCAAGGGGATTTTGGGGAAGCTCTGTGTAGAAGCTTATTGGAGGGTTTTTGCTGTTTGGTCTATTTGGATTAAAGGTCGTTGTTGCGACCACAATGATTGTCTTGTGAAGAGGCATGAATTAGTGTGAGGAAGCTTGGATTTGTCTAGAGCAAAGGGTGCAAGGGTGACGGAGGATCTTGTAGGGGGTTGATGTCTTAGGATCTCTGAAGTGCAGCTGTGTAAGAGCTTGGAACTCTCCATAGATTTTCTCAATCATTCCTCTGTATTGAAGATTAAGATCTACTGTAAGTGGCTATTGGTTTTGAGTTTTGTTGTATATTAAAGACTTGTAGGGATTTTTCTTGTGGAGCATCCCTCTAGTTTCTGGTGCTCTCTCTGTGTTGGAACCCCACATCTCAGGCTATTGAGACTGGCTCAATTTTATATACATAAGGCTTGATTGTGTGTTGGATTGAGGAATTCCTATGCTTCGGTGTTATCTGTGTTGTCTTGATGGAGTTTGTTGAAAAGAATCAATTGTGAGTGAAGAGCTGAAGTTTGTTGAATCAAAACTATGTCAGACAGTTAAATTATGAGTCAGCAGGGTTTGACAGTGTCTTGATGGAGTTTGTTGAAAAGAATCAATTGTGAGTGAAGAGCTGAAGTTTGTTGAATCAGAACTGTGTCAGACAGTTAAATTATGAGTCAGCAGGGTTTGACAGTGTCAAATAAGATCAAGTAGGTAGCAGAAGCAATCAGCTGAGGGTGTAGAAGGGTAGATATGGTCTTTTGGGTTGAAGGGAAGTGGTTTAGGGTTTGGTCTGACTATCATAGGTTAGTCAGATTGAGTTGAGAGGAAGGTGTTTCAGGGTTAGTAGACATTCAAATGTGCTGTCAGTTGTGAATTTGTTGTGTTGAATCTTGGTGGTATCTTGGTGGTATCTGAGGTATTAAAGAGTGTGGAAGTGTTAGCTGACACTAGAGTAGTGAGATCTGATTTAGAATTGAGTTAATTGAGGTAGGAAGGTTAGACTTGAGCTAGTAGGAGGTCAGCAGGGGAGTGCTGACAGGTTTTGTGAAGTTCTAGGGCCAGTACTTGAGGGTAGCTGATGCTGGAGGACATTTTTAGAGCCTGGAGGACACATATCTGACTGGAGTCAACAGAAGGTATCCGATTCTTGTTATAGTCAGCAATAGATCAATTGTACTAGGAGCCATTTTGGTCAACTGGGTGTTAGCTAAGGTTAGCTAAGGGATTAGGAGTGAGGATCAGAGCTATTGGAGGTAGGATCTCACACGGGAGGACAACTGGAGGAATCAATTGAATCAGTTTGAGGGGTCCAATTGTGTGAGTTGAATGTCAGAGGATATCAGCTGAGTAGATTGGTACTCTGGATTTTTTTCGCTAGTGTTATGGTGTTAGTTGATAGTGTTCCCCCCACAGTGGTGTGTTCCGACGAGCTATAGAGGTAGAGGCAGACTCCCCAACACATTAATGTGGCATGTAACATGTCACGTTATCACTAATTTGAGAACTTCTTTAATATGTAAAATTTTCCATCATGCTATATATCATTATATCATTAGAAAGATCACGAAGAGCAGATTCCCAATCTAAAATCTTTAACAAATTTTGATTTGATTTGTAAAAATTTAACCATCAGCCCATTTTTTTAAAGAAAAATCTGACATGGCATTTCTTAGAGAGCCCTTTTTGAGTCTAAATTTAACCTAATGTGAAATCTACGAGTGTGAAGAATGGAAGAAACACAATTTCTCCCTTTGTTGACGTCCATCTTATTATCTAGGTGGCTGTTGTAAATTTTCCTCACTGCCCTTCAATTTTTTCCAAGTGATTGTTATAAACTTTCTTAACTTCCCTCCATTCCATAAATACAAAAAAATGTGATTATGTAAAACCCTTTCTTTGCACCATATCATTTAACATTTGCCAAAATGGCACTTATGTCCTCCTCTTTCATCTTGCATGTGGCATCTGGGACATGTAAATAATTCTTTATACTCTCCATAAAATTGAATATATGCATATTGTTGTAATCCATGCAATCATTTAGGCATACATGTATACTGTTGTAATCCATGCCCAAAGAACTGTTACCATATTATAGTAGTGATGTGTGTGAACACACTTAGGACCGCCGGGGCACTTTTTCCCTCACTAGGAGGTTTTTTCCCCCGTGCATTGTATATACGCCCATTATCTTCTAGGGCTTGTCATCTTTCATTTTTGGCACTCATAATACACTACTGTGTTGTGCTCAAGCTTCCTCATCTTCTTGAAGTTGTGTGTGCATTCCTGCAACCCTAATTCCAACAATTGGTATCAGAGCAGGCTTCCTCCTCCCGGGCAGCATCACCGGCACCTGCCGCTTCATCTCCTCCGATTGCAACGAGGTTTCACGAGCGTCTGCAGGTTAGTATATGCCGTGGGAGAGCCCGTAGGGCTTGTTTTTTTCAGAATTTTGATCTGAAGTCATTTCGCCCTCCGTTTTTGCATTCCAAGTACTGCGCAGGCAAAATCGTCCTACTGTGCAGATTTTCTGTCAAGATTAAAATCTGCAGGACAGGTGCCCATTCGTCTGTTTTGGGCTGTGCTATATAGCACAGGTCGATTTTATACAGGTTTACCTCTTGCAGACAGCATTTACATCTAGTAGTACAGTCATTGGCCATGGCTGACAACAATGATGTATTTCGCATGTTGGCTGCTGAGGATAAGTTGGATGGCACCAACTATCCATTGTGGGCATATATGATGCGACATGTATTGGTAGCAAAGGGGTTATGGAATATTGTGCAGGGTATTGATGCACGTCCTATTGTGGCTGGGAATGCTGCAAACACATCAGAAACAGGTACTGTTGATGATGGTGCAGGCACAAGTGCTGTAGCAGCTGTTCGAGAACCACCACTTTCAGCAGAGCAGATTCGTTGGGATGGTAGAGATGCGCAGGCTCATGCCTTGATTGCGCTGTCTGTCAAACGTACCATTATCCCACATATTCGCTCCTGCAGGACTTCTAAGGATGCTTGGGATGTACTTGCCACATTGTATCAGGCAAGAAATGAGGCTCGTGTTGCTTATCTCCGAAAACAGTTGGAGAATGAGCATATGAACGAAGGTGATTCTATGGATAGCTTTTTGACAAAGATCAAGGATTTCAAAGAGCAGCTCATTTCTGCAGATGAAATCCTGTCAGACAGTTCACTTGTGCAGACTGTTTTGAATGGTCTACCAGATTCTTATCAGGGTTTTGCTTCCACTCTTCGCTTGATGATGAAAGGCAATCCCAATGCCTTATCATTTGAGGAGTTAGTTTCTGTTTTGCTGCAAGAAGACCAGTCAAGGCAAAACAGGAATATTATGCGTGTCGCAGATCAAGCTTTCGGTGCTAGTCAGAGAAGCGGGAAAGGTAAAGCTGGCTTTTCTTCTAGTAAGCAGAAATCTGCAAATGCTGCGCAACCAAAGAAGGAAGACAAAGATGAGAAGAAGGGTGACAAACAGAAGACATTTTGCAAGTACTGTAAGGGAAATGATCATGTCATCAAAGCGTGTCCTAAGCTGGCTGCGAAAGAGGCTAAGAAGAAAGAGGCTGGTATGGCTGTTGCAGATGCCTCTCCTTCTAACAATGAATCTGCTAATGTTGTGCTAGATACAGAATGGGCATTCAATGCGCAGTGCAGTTATGACCCATCTTTGCATGACACATGTATGTCTGCAGTAGATTCAGATGTATGGTACTTTGACAGTGGTGCCACTAAGCATATCACCTCGCAGCGCAGTTTATTCACTTTCCTTGAGTCTGCTCCCACAGGGAATACTGTCACTTGTGCCAATAACTCCTCTTATCCCGTTAAAGGAGTTGGACAGATTGTGCTGAATGTTGCAAATGGCAACACCTTTACACTTTTTGATGCATTGTATGTGCCAGGGATCAAAAAGAATCTGCTGTCAGTCTCCGCATTTGCCAAAACAGGTTTGGTTGTAAAATTTGTGGATGACAGATGTACTGTTCATGATCTCTCTTGTGGTGACATCATTGTAGCATCTGGTTCACTATGTCGAGGGCTGTATAAGCTCAATATGGATGGCAAATGTGTAGAGGATTCAGCATGTGCTATTATGGATACGCAGGCTATTTCAAATGCAAAACTGTGGCATGCACGTTTTGGTCATCTGAATTTTGCAAGTTTGCTGCGCCTGCAGAAATCTGAAATGGTGTCTTCTTTGCCTAAGCTTGAGGCACCTGTCAAGCATGTTTGTGAGGGCTGCATATTGGGTAAAATGCAGCGTGCTTCCTTTCCCAAAGATGGATCAGTGAGAGCTGAACGCAGATTGCAGCTTGTTCACAGTGATGTTTGTGGTCCCATGCAAACTCCATCATTTGGAAACTACCTTTACTTCGTGACTTTCATTGATGACTTTACCAGGCATGCGTGGGTATATCCTTTGAAGGCAAAGTCCGAAGTGTTTTTGTGCTTCAAACAGTTTTTGGTTATGGCTGAAAATGTGTCAGAAAGTAAGATGGGCACCCTCCGTTCAGATCGAGGGGGGGAGCATATGTCTTCAGAATTTAATGCATTTCTGGCTGAGCGTGGGATAAAACACCAATGTACAGTGCCGTATACACCACAGCAAAATGGTGTGGCTGAGAGAAAAAACAGGTCTCTCATGGAAATGGCAAGATGTATGGTTAAGAGTCAAAGTCTACCACATGGTTTTTGGCTTGAGGCTGTCATGTGTGCCACTTATGTACTAAACAGGTGTCCCACCAAAGCATTACAGGTTGTCACTCCATATGAGGCTTGGCATGGCCGCAAGCCATCTGTTGGCCATTTACGTGTTTTTGGTTGCCTGGCATATGCATTAGTGCCTGTGCAACATCGCAGAAAATTGGATGACAAAGCTGTCAAATGTATTTTTGTTGGATATAGTGCTGAGAGCAAAGGCTATCGTTTGTATCATCCACAGACAAAGCGCATTTTGGTTAGCCGTGATGTTGTATTTGTGGAAGATGCAGTTCAGCCCTTGGTTTCATGTACTAAGGAGACAGATATCAGCTCACGTGATGTCTATGATACATTGTTGCCTCTTTTCAGTGGTGCACAGTCAAGTGCAATACCTCATGAGGCAGTTTTTCAGCCTATGCAGGTTTTAAATGATGGCACAGATCAGCCTATATCTGATGCAGATGTGCATGATGCACTTGAAGATGAGAGACAAGAGATTGAGGGCTCTAGGAATATGCCTAGATGGCTGGTGCAGACTTTGCGTGACAGCAAGTTGGATGCCCCTTTGTCTAGTCGCACTCGTTCTGGCTCTCATGGTGCCTCTTATGCGTCAGATTGTTATGCATTGGCTGTTTCTAGTATGTGCGATGAAAGTGAGCCTGTTTCATTTGATGAGGCACAAAGTTCAGAAAATTGGATGGCTGCTATGCAAGCAGAATACGATGCTATTATGAAGAATGGTACATGGTCTTTATGTGACTTGCCTCCTGGCAAGAAGGCCATTGGCACTAAGTGGGTATACAAATTGAAGCGTAAGCCTGATGGCACAGTGGATCGCCATAAGGCTAGGCTTGTTGCAAAAGGTTATGCTCAAGAGAAGGGCATTGATTTTGATGAGACTTTTGCTCCCACATGTCGTATGACCACTGTTCGTAGCATCTGTGCATTAGCAGCTCATAATGGTTGGAATGTACATCAGCTGGACATAAAGACTGCGTTCTTAAATGGAGATTTGCATGAGGAGGTGTATGTATCGCAGCCTCGTGGTTTTGTTCAAAGAGGGCAGGAAAACAAAGTGTGCAGGTTAAAAAAGGCTTTATATGGTTTAAAGCAAGCTCCAAGAGCTTGGTATGAAAAAATACATGCATATTTGACTGCACATGGGTTTCAGAATAGTCCAACAGAAAGCACTTTGTATGTTAAACGTGTGGATGGTGTACATCTAATCATTGCTCTCTATGTCGATGACATGCTGCTCACAGGACCAAATAAGAGTCATATTGCTGATTTTAAGGCTGATTTGAATGCCTCTTTTGAGATGTCAGATTTGGGGCATTTGCATCATTATTTGGGGATACAATTTAAGCAGTGTGATGGAGGTATTGCTTTGTGTCAGACAAAGTATATTGAAACATTGTTGCGGAGATTTGGCCTTGAAGACTGCAAGCCTATTGCTACTCCAATGGAGACAGGTTTGAAGTTGAGTCTTCATGATGCTGGAGATCACTTTGATGTCACACTCTATCAGACAGCTGTTGGTTGCCTCATTTATGTATGCATTACGAGGCCAGACATTCAGTTTGCAGTCTCACAGGTGAGCAGATTTATGCATAGCCCAGGCATTAAGCATTGGCAGGCAGTGAAGCGTATCTTTCGCTATTTGAGTGGTACTCGGCATCTTGGGTTGTTTTATCCCAAGGGGGGATCATTGTCGCCAGATTTACATGCTTTTTCAGATTCTGACTGGGCTGGTTGTTATGACACACGCGTGTCCACGAGTGGTTTTTGCTTCATGCTTGGAAGCTCATGCATATCATGGTTGAGCAAGAAGCAGCCTACTGTGGCCACTTCTAGTTGTGAAGCTGAGTACAGGGCAGCTTTCACAGCTACGGTTGAGTGTGTGTGGCTCAGACGCTGTGAAGGGAGGCGGAGAAACACGGAACACCTCTATAGCAATGCCTTTCCACAGTTTGGAATACACACCAACATCAAGAGAAAGGGGCACCAGTCAACTTCTCAATGAGCTGACACAACATTTACACTTCAAGCATGAGACTTTGTCTCTACCCTCATTCAATTTTTTTCAAGCAACTGGGGGAAACCTACATACATTTGATCAAGACATGCAAGGGGAGATGGGCACATCAACATCTGCCACCCTTTACTCAATTGATACATATGCATATAGGGGTGCACCCTTATTATGAAATAGGCTCACAGCCATAAACCAAAATGAACACCACAGAGGAATGATGAGAGAACCACTTGACATGACAAGGTTACATTCCATCAAGTATGAGCTTTCTGCAATACTTCAGTTTCCCAAGAAATGACAACATCAGTAAGTAACTTCAATTCTCCCAACCTGGCAAGCAGTGTGTGGCTGGAGACACAATCACTTTATGGTCTTCAGTCTGTTTGTTGAAGAAGCACACCACCATTCATACATATTCTCTCAAAACAAGACCAGAAGGCTGTATTTCTCATACAAATGAACTTTCCACAAAAGTCAGAAACTTGGTTATCATGTACGTGGGTTTTCCAATGCCACAACTAGTGATTCCTCTTATATATAGGAGTTATTTCACAAAAGAAAAGAGAACACAAAAGCTGGCCATCCGTCACTTACATGCATGGGCTTGTCATCATGATAGAGAGCCCCCTTCTCCTGGTTATACAGATCTTGTTGCAGCATTCTCCTTCCCTCCTTCACCATACAAGGTACATGCAGCTTTCCTTGTATACATGTCCGAGCTTCCCCTCTTACTCACACTAGCTATGCAGGCTCTCTGAAAGCATTAGAGCTGCGAGCTTTCCCATTACACTCATTCCACGCAGCCTTCCCACACACTCTATATACTTACAGAATTACGTAGCTCTCCTCTCTGAAACAATTTAAGTAATGCATTCATTCCTTTGGGTATTGCATGGCTTCTTTGAGAATTGTAGAGCTGAACCACCCCTACTCTATAACACCATATCCACGCAGCTTTCCGAGAGCTACAGGGCCACACTTCTCTTCCCCACATAGGCCACGTAGCTTATGGAGAGCATTAGAACTACGGGTGCCCCCTCTCTCTCTCTCTCTCTCCCCTTGCTGCCCAGCTTCTCGCCCGACTCATCACACGATGCTAGCCATCAATTTTGATCACTCAGACTGCCGTTGCCACCTTCCTTCGTATTATTCTCTTGATTCCCTTGAATGAAAACCTCTACTACAATAATACAATAGTAGTTATAATACAGTTCCAAATTGGGTATTACCCCTTACTATTATAGCCTCCTCAGCGAGCGAATAAAACAACACCAGCGGCCTTTACGTAAAAAGATAAAAATTAATAGGAAAAATGCCTGATTGCGCTGAGCTTCTACATCTCGACTGCTGCACCCTCATATTCTCTTAAAAAAACCAGCCCACAGCATTAATACCTCAGCGCACACGAGCTGCTCAGAGACACTAGCAGCTGTAGCAACACAACACTGCATCCCTCTCTCAGAAATGCAAAAACGGCGCAACTCTTCCATGCATGGGCTACGCACAAGCCCAACCAGTTGCGGGTAACCTCTCATTCCATTTTCCAGCTGCGCTCCCCTCCTTTTTATACACCATTGAGTGTTGCCCATTCAACCAAAGTTTATTTCAATTTTCTTAATACTCCAAGGCTTGTCAGATAGATCCCCCACCTCCACACGGCGCCTTTTTGAAAATGAGGCAATTTGAAGAATATTTTAAGGTAGTCCAATACCACCTTCTATTTTTAGCCAACCTTGCATTTAATTCCATGGTGACTTTTGCATTCAAGGAGGACCTTGCACCTTTTAAATAATATCTTGTGGACCCAAATACCTTGTTTCTCATGAAGTGCCAAGGACCTGTACTGTAGATGACCTCCTCTAACGGGTCCCTATCCATTTTTAAAGAAATAAAGCTTTGCATGCTCACATTATTTGTCAACATCCTTGTCCACATGTGATAGTGCTAAAAACCTGCATTGATTCTCATCTCACACTCCTTCCTCTTCTTATTTATCAAGGTAAACCAATAACTTACTGCGCACATTGTATATTTTTGTTAGACCCGTTCACATGTGGCCTTACACCCCCTTTGGCCCTTGGAGATGGGCACCCTTAATTTGTAATTGCCATGCATGAGTGTGTACTTATGCCAAGAAAATACTACCAAAAAAAAACCTAACATAGTTTGCCCATCCCCTAGCCTGCTAGATCATTCATGGTCAGCAGAAAACAGTGTCGTGAGACTCAGTGTATCTGACATTGCCATGCTCTCAAAGACACTGTTTTTCACTTCTTCAATTCTTTCATCCTTGTCTACCATCATCAGTCGTGCATGATATGACTTGAGACGTAAACCATTCACCCTTGATACATGTGGTGTCCCATCAAGGTCAGCCAATTGATATGTGCCGTTAGCAAAGCAATTCATTACTCTGAAGGGCCCCTCCCATTTCACTTGGAACTTCTTTTGAAAGGTTTTATCCAGTTTACTGTTATAGCGTAGCACCAAATCACCTTCCTCAATACCCTTCTTCTTAATCTTCTCATTTATCTTTGTCAATGCCCTATTTTGCATCTTCTCATAATGTTCCAAGGCACTCATCCTGTCCAGCTGAACCTCTTGTAACTGTAAGAGTCTCTCTTTAAATGTGTTGCTAGATGGCCCTAGCAGCTTTTCTAACATTTTAACTGCAGGTAACTCAACTTCCACAGGTAACAAAGCTTCTTTGCCATACACTAAGTGAAAAGGTGTAAACCCTGTGCTTGTCTTTACCGATGTACGATAAGCCCATAAAGCACTGAACAGCTCCAAATCCCAATTCTTGCCCTGATGTTCTGTCACTTTTGCAAGAATGTGTACAAGTTCACCATTGAATCTTTCATTCAAACCATTGCACTGCGGGTAATAAGGAGTAGTAAAATTATGCTTAATCCGCATTTTGGCACACAAGTATTCTAGCAAGTCAGCTCTAAAACCAGGCCCTTGATCTGAAAGAAGCTCCAAAGGCACCCCAAATTTACAGCAGATGTCTTCATAGACAAACTTTGCAACATCTCTTGCAGTAATTTGCTTCACTGCTCTAGCTTCTGCCCATCTGGAAAGATAATCCACAGCTGTCAAAATATAACTCTTCCCCCTGCTGGTAATGGGTAAGGGTCCTACTGCATCAATTCCCCACTTCTCAAAAATGTCAAAGGCCAAGATTGTCTTGCGCAACTCTGGTTTTAAAATTCGTTTCCCAAATGCCTGGCACCTTTTGCATGAGCTACACCAATGATGCACATCTTTTTGTATACTTGGCCATATGTAACCCTCCTATAAGATTTTGTGTAATGTGATTTTAAATGCAAAATGGCCACCACAAGCTCCTTCATGATTTTCCTCCAGCACTTTGTACAGCTCTTCCTTCCATGGTATACGCCTTAAAACCAAGTCAGCCCCTTGCATGTATAAGGTGTCACCAATGAGCTTGTATTTGCAAGCTCTGCGTACAAACCCATATTTCTTTGCCTTCTCAATGTCCTGGGGAATGACTCCTGTCAATAAAAACTCTTCTTCCAGTGTCAGACTTTCACGACCCCGATAAAGTGGAAGATCTGCTTTTAACACATATAGCTCGCCAATCATTCCCTGTGCTGCTTCATGTGCTTCTGTATTAAGAGAACGCTCCACATGCCGAATGCCCCATGCTTCAAACTTCTTCAACAAGCCCTTGATCTTAAAGCATTTGTTCCTCAATGTAGGGTTTTTGCTCTTCCATACTCCTAGTATTTGCTTTACCACCAGAAGAGAATCACCTCTTATGCATAGTCTCTTTACACCATACTTAATGCAAATGTTTAGCCCTGCTTCCAATGTAGAATACTCTGCTTCATTGTTAGTATGAGCATCAACTTTGAATCCCTTTTTACAAATCAGCTTACCTTGCTGGTCATAAAGAGCTATACCACCAGAAGCTGCATCATGGCTCTTCCTGTATGAACCATCAAAGAACAAAACATGAGCATTGCTTACTTCTGCCACATTTTCTACCTTTCTAATACTTTCTTCTTTGACAAGCAGAGGGTTTTCCTTATAAGTTAACAAGTCTGCCAAAGTAGCTCTGTTACTTTCTTCCACCAAGAAAGAGAACTCAAACTCCTGCAATTCAATCACCCACTTTTTCACTGCCTTAGACATGTTTACACCATTGATGAGTTGGGGCAAGAATGTGTAGCTAGTTAGGAAGACAAATGGCTTTGTCAAAAGATATTGGCGAAACCGTCGGCAAGCAAACACCACACTTACCATCACCAACTCTATTTCTGACAGTCCCCTCTCTGCTACTGACTTTACTCTACTAGCACAATAGACGGGGTGCATATATTGGCTCCTCTTCCCTTTCTGCAGCAACATAGCACCAATGGCATCCTCTCCTACTGAAGGATTCACATAAAAAACCAGTTCCCAATTTGGAGCCTGCACCACTGTCATCTCCCCTAAGACTTCTTTGACTCTCCGAAACTCCTCTTCACACTTGTCATCCCATTGCAAAGGATCGTGCTTTGCCACCTGTTGTAATGGATATAAAAGCTGTGAGGACAATGAAATGAATCTTGACATGTACTTTACCTTCTGAATAAATGTTGCCAATTGTTTTGTAGACTCTGGAGAAGGAAGAAGCATGATTGCCTTAACCTTGTCTGGATCAGCCTCAATGCCATTTTCTGACACCATATGACCCAACAATTTTACCCTTGGTTTTGCAAAGAAGCACTTCTTGGGATTGAGTTGGCCACCACAATCATTATATCGTTCCAACACCATTTCCAGCTTCTCACAGTGATCCATGCGTGTGCTGTAAACACAAAAATCATCAATGAAATCCTGTACACATTTTCCAATGAATGGCAGAAGCGCCCAATTTGCTCTCTTTTGATAGTGAGCCGGACCATTTGTTAGCCCAAATGGCAGTACTGTATAGCAAAAGCAGCCCCATGGCGTAATGAAAGTAGTTTTCTTCTGATCCTCTGGAGCAATCTTCAACTGAAAATAGCCTGAAAACCCATCACACACACTGTATCTTTCATGACCCGCCACTGAATCCAGGATTTGATCAATGAAAGGTAGTGGGTATGGATCCTTCTTTGTAGCTGCATTCAAAGGTTTGAAATCCACACAAACCCTCCATCTTCCGTCTTTTTTTGGAGTGACCACGACTGGGCTTACCCACTCTGTTGTCTCCACAGGGCATATAAAACCAGCCTTTAGTAGTTTGCCCACCTCTTCTTGTAAAGCCTTCATCTGTTCTGGACCCATTCTCCTTAGTCTTTGACGTACTGGCTTGGCTCCTTCCTTTAGCTCTATGTGCAAATCTTCCCCTTTGAAGCCCCGAACTTCTTCATACGATGTGATGAATAAATCTGGATATGTTGACAACATCTTTAAATACTTCTCCTTCTCCATGACTGAGAGATCTGTGCTAATCATCCTAGCCATCAATTCGTGCTTCTCGTGTGGCTTCACCTGAGGTTGCATTAGCTCTTCAATCACTTCGTATGGGCCCTTGGACTCATCTTCAATCCCTTTCATGGATGCGACTATGCTGGTCTGTTCAAAGACCCTGTCCACCATCAGAAATGCCACATTTACCTCTCCCTCACTACTAGTGGTGGTGCTACTGTCTTCATCTGACACAGTGGAAGACTCCTCACTACTTGGACTTTCCCCTTCTTCATAATCTTCATCTAGTGGTTTCCTGCTACTCATGTCAAATAATCTTTTGCCCCCTTTCTCCCCATATAAACTGATTGTTCCGTGTCTCCAATCTTGAACGGCCCGCACTGCACGTAGCCATGGCCTTCCAAGGATGATAGGATAAGCCCCTAATCCTGCTGGCATTACATGAAAATCTACTACCGTTTTGACTGCATAGGCTTCAATTTCCAAACTCTTCACTACCCCTAAACACTTGATCTTTTGATGGTTTGCCAGTCGTATGCGGAATCCTGAGACTCCTTCTACTGTCAGGCCCATCTTTTCCACACATGTTTGAGTGATTACACAAATTTGTGCACCACCATCCACGTATCCTTGCCCAAGATTCTTTCTCTTGTGCCAAACATCTACTATGGGACAAATGTCTGAAGACTCATCAATGGCCAACACTCTTACTGACCCTCTGTTGGGCTCCTTCCCCAGCGGGCTGACTAGTTTCTTCCATTGGCGCTTCAGCTTCGGTATCATTTCCACTAGTTGTCCAAAGGTCACATCTGCCTTCCTGTTGCTCAGGTCCTATTTCAAGTCATAGCTATCCTGCCCTTCCCCTAGTGGAAAATCTGAGACGTGAAATTTTCGGCGGGCTCTCCTTTTCCTTTTAGCTTTCACATCTTCACCCTCATGACTCTTCCCTTTCTTCCTACTGGGACCTGCTTCATTTCTTCCTTCTTTATCCTCTGTGGTTCTCTTCCCAATAGGCATTACTAGTGTATCTTCCAACATTGCTGCTTTCTCCAAGGTAACCACACTTAACACTTTTGTCTTTCCCTTGTCCTCCTTGGTCAATCCACTAGGTCCTGCTTCACCCTTAATCTCTATGCCATAATCATTTGACCGGTTCGGCAACTGTGCAGGCAATGGATACATATCTCCACCCATTCTTGGTGGTTTATCACATTGTGGGCTGATGTGGCCAAGCTCTCCACAGTTATAGCATGTGGGCAACTGCCTCCAACCCCTGCCGTTATTCTGTCCACCAAAACCATTCTTTGGTTGTCCTTCACCTCCTGGCTGATTTGCAAGTCTCATACGACCTCGATTATTTCCCACATTGCTTAACATATTTAAACTAAGATTCTTCATCAAATCAACCACTTGCCTCAAGTCCTGCCTCAGTTCATCATCTTGTGCTGCAGTAGTGACCATTGCTGGCGCAACTTGAGTAGTTACTGAAACTGCATTTGCCGGATGAACCTCCTCTGGAACCCGACTTTGCATGGAATCCATTTGCTTCATTTCTGACGCCATGGGTAGTGAGCTCATTCCCAATTGAGTTAGTCTATTTAACTTCCACTCTTTGTTCCTTGCCACCTCCAATGCATCCTCATATGTCCTTGGCTTCTTCAATTCTACCCTCCAACGCAGGTTTTCCTTGAGGCCAACCAAGAACCGATCCTTCTTCATCATATCTGGTGGGGGCACTTGTGGCTGCAAGGCTTGACACAAGCTCTCCCATAACATGGAAAACTTCTTGATGTAATCCTCAATGGGCTCTGCTTTTCCTTGTTTCAATTCTTGTATTTCATGCCAAACTTTGTCTGGATCTTTCACCTTCACAAACTGTGCTGTTAAAGCTTGTCGGACATTATCCCAAGTCAATGGCATAGGTGGATCAGTCCTCTGCAACTCCTCCTCATAACCCTTACACCAGCTCCGTGCATCACCCTTCAAACAGATTTGCAAAAGGCGTAACATTTGAGCGGGTATCTGGATATGGTTGCTTATGCACGCAACTTCCATGTTTTCTAAGAATTCTTCCACACTCTCATCATTTTTTCCATGAAACTCTGGATAAGGGAAAGCCATTGTTACCCAAAAAAACCTTTTTGACACAGATGCGAAAGCAAAACCTTCTACTAACTCAATCCTCAGAAGAAAACTTCAAAACATTTCAGGTTTAGAAGAGGATGAATACATGCACATCAAACGAATTTGCATAGTTAATCATTGGAATTACCACCGGCAAAGGAGACTCCAATATTTCCCTCAGTCTTTCTGGCCCAAACATAAATGCCACCTGCTGTTGAAAGAAAATTTTTCTGTCCACATGAACATTTATCTGAATTCTTTGGGTAAAATGGAAGGGAGTAAATTGAGGTCCATTGTGATTATCCATTGAGAGTGGCCATCCACCAACTCCCAATAAGCACGACTGGCTAATTACCCAATTCTACCAGAACTTTTAGGCAACAAATCAAATGTGAGACAGCACCAATATCAAGAATTTCAGCCTGCAAACCATACTTCAGTTGACTGTCAAATCAAGGTAATATAGCACAATTTTAGAAGGCATCTGTCACACAACTGTCCTGGCATAGCAGTCATTCACTGAGATTAATCATATGCACATGTAATCAGTCTTGTAAACTGCAGGCTCTTGGAATGTTCCTCAGTGGGGGCACCAAAAACTGTGAAGGGAGGCGGAGAAACACGGAACACCTCTATAGCAATGCCTTTCCACAGTTTGGAATACACACCAACATCAAGAGAAAGGGGCACCAGTCAACTTCTCAATGAGCTGACACAACATTTACACTTCAAGCATGAGACTTTGTCTCTACCCTCATTCAATTTTTTTCAAGCAACTGGGGGAAACCTACATACATTTGATCAAGACATGCAAGGGGAGATGGGCACATCAACATCTGCCACCCTTTACTCAATTGATACATATGCATATAGGGGTGCACCCTTATTATGAAATAGGCTCACAGCCATAAACCAAAATGAACACCACAGAGGAATGATGAGAGAACCACTTGACATGACAAGGTTACATTCCATCAAGTATGAGCTTTCTGCAATACTTCAGTTTCCCAAGAAATGACAACATCAGTAAGTAACTTCAATTCTCCCAACCTGGCAAGCAGTGTGTGGCTGGAGACACAATCACTTTATGGTCTTCAGTCTGTTTGTTGAAGAAGCACACCACCATTCATACATATTCTCTCAAAACAAGACCAGAAGGCTGTATTTCTCATACAAATGAACTTTCCACAAAAGTCAGAAACTTGGTTATCATGTACGTGGGTTTTCCAATGCCACAACTAGTGATTCCTCTTATATATAGGAGTTATTTCACAAAAGAAAAGAGAACACAAAAGCTGGCCATCCGTCACTTACATGCATGGGCTTGTCATCATGATAGAGAGCCCCCTTCTCCTGGTTATACAGATCTTGTTGCAGCATTCTCCTTCCCTCCTTCACCATACAAGGTACATGCAGCTTTCCTTGTATACATGTCCGAGCTTCCCCTCTTACTCACACTAGCTATGCAGGCTCTCTGAAAGCATTAGAGCTGCGAGCTTTCCCATTACACTCATTCCACGCAGCCTTCCCACACACTCTATATACTTACAGAATTACGTAGCTCTCCTCTCTGAAACAATTTAAGTAATGCATTCATTCCTTTGGGTATTGCATGGCTTCTTTGAGAATTGTAGAGCTGAACCACCCCTACTCTATAACACCATATCCACGCAGCTTTCCGAGAGCTACAGGGCCACACTTCTCTTCCCCACATAGGCCACGTAGCTTATGGAGAGCATTAGAACTACGGGTGCCCCCCCTCTCTCTCTCTCTCTCCCCTTGCTGCCCAGCTTCTCGCCCGACTCATCACACGATGCTAGCCATCAATTTTGATCACTCAGACTGCCGTTGCCACCTTCCTTCGTATTATTCTCTTGATTCCCTTGAATGAAAACCTCTACTACAATAATACAATAGTAGTTATAATACAGTTCCAAATTGGGTATTACCCCTTACTATTATAGCCTCCTCAGCGAGCGAATAAAACAACACCAGCGGCCTTTACGTAAAAAGATAAAAATTAATAGGAAAAATGCCTGATTGCGCTGAGCTTCTACATCTCGACTGCTGCACCCTCATATTCTCTTAAAAAAACCAGCCCACAGCATTAATACCTCAGCGCACACGAGCTGCTCAGAGACACTAGCAGCTGTAGCAACACAACACTGCATCCCTCTCTCAGAAATGCAAAAACGGCGCAACTCTTCCATGCATGGGCTACGCACAAGCCCAACCAGTTGCGGGTAACCTCTCATTCCATTTTCCAGCTGCGCTCCCCTCCTTTTTATACACCATTGAGTGTTGCCCATTCAACCAAAGTTTATTTCAATTTTCTTAATACTCCAAGGCTTGTCAGATAGATCCCCCACCTCCACACGGCGCCTTTTTGAAAATGAGGCAATTTGAAGAATATTTTAAGGTAGTCCAATACCACCTTCTATTTTTAGCCAACCTTGCATTTAATTCCATGGTGACTTTTGCATTCAAGGAGGACCTTGCACCTTTTAAATAATATCTTGTGGACCCAAATACCTTGTTTCTCATGAAGTGCCAAGGACCTGTACTGTAGATGACCTCCTCTAACGGGTCCCTATCCATTTTTAAAGAAATAAAGCTTTGCATGCTCACATTATTTGTCAACATCCTTGTCCACATGTGATAGTGCTAAAAACCTGCATTGATTCTCATCTCACACTCCTTCCTCTTCTTATTTATCAAGGTAAACCAATAACTTACTGCGCACATTGTATATTTTTGTTAGACCCGTTCACATGTGGCCTTACACCCCCTTTGGCCCTTGGAGATGGGCACCCTTAATTTGTAATTGCCATGCATGAGTGTGTACTTATGCCAAGAAAATACTACCAAAAAAAAACCTAACAACGCCTTATGGCTGATTTGGGTGTTGGGCAGCCATCTGCCACCACCATCTTCACTGACAGTCAGAGCGCATTGGCAGTTGCGCGGAACCCAGTGTTCCATGCTCGTACGAAGCACATTGAGGTGCACTACCATTATGTCAGGGAGAGACTCTCTGCAGGAGAGATCAGTTTGGCTTATGTGCCAACACAGGATAACCTTGCAGACCTTTTCACAAAGGCTCTGCCTCGTGAGAAGTTCGAAGCTTTTCGCAAAGCTTTGGGCTTACTCCCTTTTGTGGATTCGTCCACATAGCTAGACACTTCCCTATACATGAGTGCTAGCTCTTGTTCACCGCATCACTCCAGGGGGGATTTGTTACCATATTATAGTAGTGATGTGTGTGAACACACTTAGGACCGCCGGGGCACTTTTTCCCTCACTAGGAGGTTTTTTCCCCCGTGCATTGTATATACGCCCATTATCTTCTAGGGCTTGTCATCTTTCATTTTTGGCACTCATAATACACTACTGTGTTGTGCTCAAGCTTCCTCATCTTCTTGAAGTTGTGTGTGCATTCCTGCAACCCTAATTCCAACAAGAACTCAACATCTTCTTTTCCTCGTCTCATATCTCCACCATAAACTTCTCCTCAAGAAATATTATCTCAATCATAGAGTTCTCCTCATCAAGAAATATTATCTCAATCATAGAGTTCTCCTCATCAAGAAATATTATAAATTTCAACAACCTGAATAATATAGAGACACTTGTGTTTGACCAACCATAAATAGATTGTAAAATAAGCAAGAAAAGACAAGCTCACAACTTGGATGTTCTCTATCCTTTGTACAAAGGGATTGATGCCAAATTTTGTGCTCCAACTTCTTCTAACAACAGGTCTTGTGATCTTCTCTCCTTTTCCCTCATCCTCTCCCTTACAAGTATAGGTATTGTAAGTAGGTAAGGCTATTATAAGACAATATTAGGGAGTTTGGGAAATTCCAAATTCCCACTTTGCAAAGACTAAAAAATAGAGCCTCTTTATGAATACAAGTCTCAATCTTGTAACCTAATTGTGCTTGAGTCTAAAGCTTAATTAGTTTAGTTTATTCATTATGGTTATGTTTAGATATCATCCTCCCTAGTTTAGATTAGTATTACTCACATTGTTGATTATTATAAGATTAGGTCTTTCTTATCACACCACCATATCCATGGGTGCTTGATCCATAGACTTTAACATGGTATCAAAGCTAAGTCTCTTGCTCCCTACACCTTAGCATTCATCTCCTCTAGCATCATTTTCATTAATCTTAGTTTATTAGCTATCATTAATCAGTAAACCCCAACCTTATTCTCTACTCAAGAGAGGGTGAGATTGCAAAGCTCCATTTTCCCTATCCTCTTGACCATTGGGCAAGATATCTTAGGCATCTCTTGTACTTTACTAGGCAACCGTTCACACCAAAAGGGAATCCCCAATTTTTCCTTTTGTCTAGCGCAATTGTTGTACTACGATCATTGGTTTTATTCACCATTCAGCCTCTACACATTAAATCAACTTAAGAACTCCTACCTATGGCTAGAGCATAGTACAAGGGGCCACAACTACAATCTCATCAAGTTTCATCAACAAAACAAGGAGAAATCAGTAGAAAACCAGTCGTTGTTTTTTAGCTGATTTACATTAATTTTACCAGCTTCTACTGTTATTTTTCATCATGGGAAACTTGCTTCCATCTAGAGCATCACATCCCTTCCAAAATTGCCATCAACAACAGACTTGGTGAGCTCAATTGGGTCCTCAAATTTCTTGTTGATGTTAATCACCAATTTTATAACTTAATCAATATCATTAGTGAAAGATTAGTAAAAATCAAAGTTTTCAGAGCTAAAAATTAAAAAAATTGGGTTGTTTCTAGTTTTGGGAATGGTTACCTTATCTTCAATGCATTTTTAAATCATTTCTCTTAGACAGAATGCTAACAAACTACACGAAAACCGTACCTACACGAGACACTGGCCCGTGAATCATTATCATGTGTGCAAAGAACTTACCGACATATCAAACTTGTAAAAGTTTGCATCAAATCATTGTAAGAAATCAAAAGACTTTGAATACAAATCTTGGTGTACGACATTAGATACTGCTACTAAAACAAAGAAAAATAAAAGCTTGTTAGTAAGACCTTCTTTTACGGAGCATGTAGAAGTTCTTTGAGATTTAATGGTGATGGATTTTATACATGGAAAAGAAATATCATGTACTTGCATATGTAAAAGAGGTTTTGGCACCTAATTAAGGATGAGCAAGTAGATGAGTTACTTCAAAAGAGGAAGAGGCTGAGCCACTACAAAACAACAAGGCATTGGGCCTTATCACTCAAAATCTTAGTGATAATGTGATTAGTCACATTACTAGCATCAAGGATGCCAAGTTGACATGGTATGAACTTAACAAGATTTTTGGCACCGACTCAAAGAGCTCAAAGGTCCACCTTCTCATGCAGTTTATAAGATTGACAAGAAAGATACCGAGACCATGGCATAACACATCAGCAAATTCAAAGGTATTAAGCAGTAACTTAGTGCATTAAAGAAAGTTAATGAAGAAGATTAATCTGTTGCTCTACTGTTAAGAGCGTTGGCAAAGAACCATATGAATTACTTGTTGCTATACTTAAAAATGTATCTAACACTAAAATTCAAGATATAGAATCATCTCTACTTGAACATGAATCAAAATTCAAGAATAAAGAACCATTCAAATCACATTCAAGTGAGCAAGTACTATATGCAAAGGGTGGAAGATTTCAAAGAACAAATCAATCAACTTCTCAACTTTGAAGATGCTATCTTCTCACTGTGGAAAACTTGGTCATATCAAGAATGAATGTCATCATAAAAGATAAACCAAAGCTTGTTTATGACTATTGTGGGAATGTTGGTCACCTAGAAGAAGATTGCTATCATAAAAAGAAGCAGGAAAACCACATCGAGGTCAAAGACGCCCAAGCAGAAGACACACTCTTCTAGAGAAAGAACCATTGTATTTTTCACCCCTCTTGTCTCTACAAAAAGTGTGATGTAATCAGCCTCTTAGGCCATATGATGTGCTCACTTCCTTCACTTGAGAGGTAACATCCTTTGCCAAGTCACAAAATGTGACTTACCGGATTATACAGATCGAGCTAGGATGGGTTTGGGCTGATGTCACACCTTTGCCTATGAAGGATTTAAGGGTTTATATATTTGAATACATTTCTTCACCCTTTCACCTTTTGTACATGTAGGATTTGAGGGTTTATACACTTGAATAGATTTATTCACACTTTTCTCTTGATGAGAGCATTGGCAAGTTGTCTTTATTATAATCTTGTGCCAGCCTTATAAGATACTGAGCTGCTTAGTTGAGGTTTTTTCTTTGCAACCTCAATTGATGTTTCTTTGCAACTACTCACATGTCTAAGTCAATTAATAGAATCTTATGATAAAACTCTTTCACATGTGCAACTACTCACACAAGTTATGCAAGTATACTTTTCCTTTCAATGTCCAATGTAGATGCTAGTTTCTTGATCTTTTTGTTAACCTTGAGCAAATCATGCAACTTCTTATGATTTCTTTCTAATTGCATCACCTTTTTTTGAGCCATTGTTTCAGTAGTGGTGGCTTGTGTGATATGTTACTTATGTGCATCTACTCTTCTTCTTCTTTTAAACTCCTTCCTCTGCAATACCTCAGAGGGGGGGGGGGGGGGTCACTCAAAAATATGTAAGATAGCATGTGAATTTAACAGAAGGGGTTTTTTTCTCTTGTGGAGTTACAAAAAATTTACATATGTAAGGGTATTTTTAATTAAAATGGTAAAAAATTTGGTGCAAAAGGGGTACTTTTATTGTAAAAAGTGTTACAGAATGGGTGTTTTTAAAAGTGTTACAGAATGGGTGTTTTTAAAATTTGGTGCAAAAGGGGTACTTTTATTGTAAAAAGTGTTACAGAATGGGTGTTTTTAAAATTCAAAAATCTATAAGTAGGGGATTTTTCAAATACCCCTTGAACGCATGTGCTACGCATGTGCTACGCATGTGCTACGCATGTGCTACGCATGTGCTACATAGGGCTTCTCTTGCTTATTAGTGGAGCTCATTATTTGTGTCTTTAAGTTTGTAAACTCTAGCCTCAAGCTTATTCTCCTTTGGAGATTTTTTGCTTCACTTAAATTCCTTTCTTTGAGTTACTTACTGTACAACCTTTGGTTTTTCTTCTTCAGGGATTTTTTTACAAGCTTTGGACAACGAGATTTTTTGATCATTTTGTGAGCTTTTGTTGCACTTAAGAAAGAATCTATTATTACGAGACAAATGAAAGCTAATATATCACGTTTGCAACTACTAATACAACAACAATGAAAGACTCTCAAAAGTAGAATTTATCAAAAAGAGAAACCTTTTAGATTTTCTAACATGAATATGGCCATCAAGTTGAGACATATATTAAGTCCCTTTTGCATTTAACTTATCTCAAGGAGTATCTAACATTATCATGTCTATGCTTAAGTGTGCAAAAATGATAATCTATAAGGGAACCTAACTCCCTTGCAGTTGCAATTAGGAAATAGCCAGCACTTCTTTCACATATGTACATGACAATCATCAAAATGTAGACAATTGTTTCCAAAAAGAAGAGTTTTTTAAAGCATACCTATCTTTGTATCGGGCACCCTCAAGGATGGTACCTTATTGAGCTCAGAACTCTTGCAAGATCTCTTCTAGAAATATTTTCTTGATGCACAAACATATGTTGATTCTCATCAAGGCCCAAGACAACCAAGAATATAAAATAGATGTGCTTGCAAGCTAGATATGACGTACTCCATGTTTCTCTCTTTTGAAAATCAAGGCACGTGCAAGAAGGTTGGTCTTTGACATACACATCATATTGTAGACAATCCATGTTAGAGCTTATTAATGTTATAGGAAAGATACTCTTCTTCATTGGCACTATAACTATCTCTCCATTTAGGCCAAATGGTTCTGACCGAGCTTTGGCAATTCTCTTACTTACATCCCTAGATATTGTAGATCTCCATCTAGACCTTTGTTTCCCTATGGAGGAATCTCTTGGTTCTTCTTGCATAGTTGTACCTACATTCTCAAATTCTGCATGCATAGTTGGACACGCCTCTCTTGGTTGTGCTGCTATGGAGGTGCCCTCAACTTCTGCTTGCATACTTGAATTTCCAGACTGTTTATCAAAATTTTTTTGACACCTAAACCCTGCTTGCATAAGCACTTTTATCTTCTCTTTGGTGATGCTTGTGTCCTCCTCTACAATTCAAATGCTTGGAAGATCAGGAACATGTATGATGTTGCGATCAAGATACCAAGTGTGTGTGGCATCATCATTGCAAAAGTACATCATTTGAGATTTATGCCCTCTTGGACTTGGGTGTCTTTTGTTGAACTTTGGATGTAATGATTACACTTTACCTTACCTTCCACCCAACGTAGACATTTTAATTTACAGTTCATTGGAGTCCTGCGTATAGCTCAAAAAGTTTTGTGCATAGGTTTTTCAACTAAGCCCAATGAGGCATCTTTATTTGATTGTTGTTGTGGAACTGTTCAATGGGTCTGCTGTCCTCTTGTAGCTCCAAAGTCAAAGTTGATCTTCCTTGGCCGACCCCTTTGCTTTCTATCCCTATTTTCCATAACATAATCAGGTCGATGCGAGATATTCTTCTCTATCCCAACATTGTCTGATCTAGTTATCAAGGCCTCTAAACTAGGACCATCTCCTTACATTCATATAAGCATATTGTTTTGCACTTTGCACAATAAATCATTTGCCATATCAGATATAGATGTATCATATAAGGGGATCTTTTGCTTGTTTCCCTCTCTAGCTAACCAGCTTCCATGCATACTCTCAGCTAGATTTGTTCTTGGAGTGCATGCCTCTTCCAGTGGGCTTTTTTGCACTTGAACAAATAGTAATTGATAAAATACATGTAAATACATAAAATTGAATTTATATCCAATGAAAATCAAGAAGATTCTACCCAATGAAAATCATGAAAGATTTACCATAGACATGAGATTCCCCCAGTGGGATATCCTCACACCCCACCAACATAGCCAACTATCCAATACCAAAATGCTCTTTTTGTCTTGAGCTTCTCCTCCTCTCCACCATTTCCTTATCACTTGCATTTGGGCAAGGGCCTCATCTTTGGTTCTACAAGTTCTCCATTATTCACACATGGAGATATTTTCTTCATGCAAACCCTTCTTTTATGTACTTCTTGGTATGTTGGTGTAGACTTTGTTCCCAATGGAATAGACATGACCTTTTTCTACCATCCATAATCCTTTTAGGGTCTCCATTATATACTACTCTCACTACTCTCCAATTTGCATGTGCCTCATCTCATGAAGCCATAGAAGTTTGCACTATTGTAGCCACACTACTTCATGGTCTCATTAAGAATATCCCAAAACAATATTTGGCTTGTCTCATCTTCCCCTTCATCTCACATGTTGCAATAGTCATCAGCTCCTAAGCACTACAAAAACACACACAAACCTAGTCAGGTCCATCCAAATATGTTATTTTTTTAACACAAAATTTTTTATTTATTTGATATTATTACCTTGGATCACAGACATGGCATGCCATAGTGACCCATTCTAGTACTCTATGAGTATGGTCAAATTGAACCCATGACATGTTGAGGTCACCATTTCCATCTCTTCTCGTCCTATTTACAAGATCTACACCAGAGGCAGGTCCCTTTGTAGACATCTTGAATACAAAACATCTTTCGTCTGGAAACCCTTCTCCTGGGAATCGGCTTCCATGGAAAAAAGAATACCTTGACCTCTTCTTTGGTGCCAATAGGCTATCATAGCTTTCTCCCATTGGCATTTTTAATTTCTTCTCCTTTGCAACTATTCTCCTGATCCTAAGGATCGAAACAAATACATTTTCATGGAACAATAAAAGATCTGGCTAGAACAAAAAGCTTGAGTGAATTATTATTTAAGTCTCACCTTTTGATTCTCAACCAAGGGGGATAGCTCTTCAAGGAAATTTGAAAGTTTGGCATCTCCAAGTGGAATAGTCTCTATCTCATCTTCCCTCTCATCCCTCAACAAAGATGTTGTCAATTAATTTTCTTTTGTTTTTATGTATCAACAAACTAAGGGATTATAGCCTCCGTTCTAGACATACTGGTACCAATGTGAATGAGGAGTGTACATCTAGAGTTGGATCAACATAGGATGTGCCTTTAGTACCAACTAATCCCGACCCTACTTTGATGCAAGTTGATGAAATTGAGATAGCCCATCCAATCAACTATGATGGTGCTCAAAGAGGAACACAAGGTGAGGGTCAAGAAGTTGTAAAGGAGAGCCATCGTCATATTCTTGGCAAAGAGATCCAGTTGGGATTGTTGCAGGACACATTTACACAGTTTCATAGGCAATGTACCACAGAGCCTCCTCTTATACCACTCTATAGGCTTGTGCCCAATGAAGCTATTCGTACATGATCTTGACTTTCTTCATGTCACCTTGGAAGATCATGAGCAATGGGGTCCTACTTGGACTCACCTCTCAGACATGTTTGATCCGGAGCTCAATGATGAGTGGAGAGATCTTAGAGGTTAAAAGTTCTTAGCATGGGATGGCAATCATAGATTGAAGGCTTGGTATGCACGCATCCAAGAAGGTATGTAGCATATTGAATGTCGTATTCTTTCATGTTACAATGTCCAAATGTCAATGATATAGTTGTTATTTCTTTCCTATATGCAGCATATATCCACTATCCATCTCGTCACGTCAGGGTGAGGTGCTTATTCATCAATGTAGATCGTCAGAGGGAAGGAGAGATGCTCCTTGCTCTTAAAGCTACAAATGAGTAAGTTATTCAATTGTATGTATATATTTTTTAAACTTGGGTGTGTGATTTTTTAAGTATTACAATTTTCTATTTATGAATTTGCTCGTTAGGCTCACCCGAGCTCACATTGAGCATACATTCTCTCATGAGGTGTTCTTATTCCAAAAGTTTGGAATTGCCAATAAGACATCTCTACTCAATCTCTTGGCAGGCTGATTGACGAGCTGAGTTAGGGATAAACTAACGGGCGGGCACCCCAGTA
The DNA here is from genome assembly GCF_041138505.1 of Cibotium barometz. Taxonomy (NCBI): domain Eukaryota; kingdom Viridiplantae; phylum Streptophyta; class Polypodiopsida; order Cyatheales; family Cibotiaceae; genus Cibotium; species Cibotium barometz. The sequence goes on along the minus strand of NC_141047.1, from coordinate 29,525,987 downwards.
TGGACGGGCGAGCATCCAAGTGTGCACGCCCGATGACCGGCCAAGAGCCTATAAAAGGGTAGCCAAGGTTAGTTATTGGGATATAGAGAGTCTCGCGAGTTTGTGAGAGCTCTATGGTCTTGGAGCCTGGATCTAGTGCAGACGTGCACCTGCTTTACGCAGCCGAGGCCGGCAGCAATCTCGAGGCCTGCGAGGGTAGCTTCGTGGTAGTATGGGATGTCGTGAGGAGGAGATTGGTCGGTACGTCAACCTAGTTAGCTCAGCTCGTGGCTCGGTGGGGACATCCAAGACTGGGGGCTTGCCCACGGCGGCGGCTGTCATGGTTGGGAGGTGAGTCAGGCCTGCATCCCCCTTGTTTGTTTGTTCGTTTGTTTGCAGGATTCGAGTCTCGTACCAGGATTGATCACGAGGAGATCCGTGGGGTTTTGACAGTGGTATCAGAGCATACCTCGTGATCGAGCGAGTCGGTAGGTAGAGAAGATGAGGTCGAAGAAAGGTATGTGTTAAAACGCTTGCTGTTTTTTTTGTGCATATTAGGGAAGTCACTTGTGTAGTCGTACGCATGAGCAAGTCGGGAGAGAAATCAGAAAAAAGCATGGTTTGCTTTTCGTTTGCCAGAAGGAGGCGCTGTGGTGGCGGGTGTTTCTGGCAATGGGCTACCGTCGGCTGAAGGCGCCTAAGGCCTACCAAGCCAGGCGGCCAGGCAGCCAAGCCCATGTAGGCGCCCAGGCCAAGCACGACAGGCGCGCCTAGGCTACGTGGCCTTGTGGTGGCTAGACCTTCGCGAAGGTGGCGCAGGCCATTGCAGGCCGCCTATGCGCACTCAAGGCGTCGGCAGCAGCAAGGCGTGTGTCGACAGCAGCAGTCGTCGACGACGGCGGCTCGTGAATGATGCCTGCAGACAGCACACTGGCGGCGCTAATCCAGGAGGAAAGAGAAAAAAACGAGGAAAGCACACGTTTTTTTGAGCTTTCGTTTTTTTTTAAAAAGTTTAAATTTTTTTAAAAGGTTTAAAAACTCCTCCTTTAAGGTTTCAAGGTGTTTTATTTTTTTTAAGAAACTAGAATATATATGTCCACAGTGTGTATGTACCGTGTGTATCTACCGTGTGTTACACGCACGCAAGACTAGTTTCGAGGCTTGGGGAAGCTTTGTTGGAGCTAGGCAGGCTGATTGACGAGCTGAGTTAGGGATAAACTAACGGGCGGGCATCCAAGTATGGACGGGTGGACGCCCAAGTGTAGACGCCCGATCAAGAGCCTAAAAAGAGGTTAGTTATTGGGATATAGAGAGTCTCGCGAGTTTGTGAGAGCTCTATGGTCTTGGAGCCTGGATCTAGTGCAGACGTGCACCTGCTTTACGCAGCTGAGGCCGGCAGCAATCTCGAGGCCCGCGCGAGGGCAGCTTCGTGGTGGTATGGGATGTCACAAGGAGGAGATTGGTCGGTACGTCAACCTAGTTAGCTCAGCTTGTGGCTCGGTGGGGACAGCCAAGACTGTGGGCTTGCCCACGGCTGTCTCATGGTTGGGAGGTGAGTTAGGCCTGCACCCCCCTTGTTTGTTCGTTCGTTTGTTTGCAGGATTCAAGTCTCGTACCAGGAACGATCACGAGGAGATCCGTGGGGTCTTGACACTCCAACTGGATTATAGGTATTTCTCATATTTAAAGAAATTTATTTTTGATAAAAAAGAATACATTGTGTTACTCATGATCACATTCCTACCCATGGTAGGTGGATGAGGGTATTGTGCAGAGACAAAATCTTCCATGTAATACCGCAGATTATGAGAGCTTGGGCTAATCTTCACAATGATGAGAGAATGTACTCGCCTAAATTTAAGGACTTTGGTATTTCTCGATGAGAACTCACTGTTTGTCCTTGGAGGGTGGATTACCCAATAGGAAAACGACATCCAACGGAAGATGTCTTGCATGCAAGTGAGTGCCATATCCATAGACCTCCATTTATTTTTCCACCCATTATTTGCATCTCCTAATGTTCTTCATATTTGAACTTTTGTATCAAGGCTTCATTGAAAATATGACAACCCACCAAGAAAATGAATAAGAAGATGTAGATCATGAGCAGATTAATGAGGAGGCTATAATAGGGGATAACGAGCCCCAACTTCATGAGGAGGGATCTGCAATGAAGAAAAGAGTAGGTAGAAAAATTTAGGATTTAAGTTTCCATGCTATTATTTTGTGGTCTCTCACAATTAGTTATTGAGTATTTTTACTTGTATATACATTCATCTTCTTGTAGAGAGCATCGTACAAAAAATCCCTTGACTTTGCAAGTAAAAGTGGAAAGATTACAAGGTCAACAGGTATGAATACTTGATTTATGAAGTATTAGTAAGGCTTGTTACTTTATCACATTCATGATTTGATTCTGTGTCTTGAAGCAGGTGTGCAGTTTTGTACATACATAAATATGCTTTGCAGGAGATTTGTTTATAGTAGCAGATATACAACATGACATGTAAGGATTGATGTTTGCACACCAATTACTGTCTTGATCATAATACAAGTATGTTATAAAATGATTGTTTCTTTTAGGATATCTTACTTCTTGGACAAGGTGAATGCACAGGACCTATTATACAATGGCTCACCTAGTCGAGAGGTAGTGAACCTAGTATGGGTTGACTTCCCCACAAGTTTGCGGGTCGAGCTATTGGATTTAAATAATGTTCTGGAATGGAATGTCTTTAATCGTGATCTCTCCTTTCAGATAAGAATAATTTGAACGTCATATAGTTTTACTGAGTTTAGCTTTGTGTCATGAGATAGAACCAAAGTACAGTGGCTCGGCCAGCTACGTCATTCCTACTTCTTCCCAACGCTAACTTGGTATAAAGGGATACATGAATAAGTTGAAGAAACTTGGGAAGCGTTTTAAATTATAGAAAAATATGATGGCGTAATTAATGCAGTGGTCAATTTGAAACAACTTGTGGGAGAAAAAATGGTGTCTTATTTGGAGAAGATGTAATCTACATCCTTCTTTGTCAAGCAATAGTTGGGAGTTGTTAAAATATGGGTGTGGAAGCTAACATTTTCTTCAAATTATTGAATACTTCTTGACACTCTCCGAAGGAGACATACTTTACATCCTTCCCTATCAGGCAATACACAGAGGCATAGTGATCAATTAAAAACCTCGTGAATCTATTGTTTGCCATTTGATATAACCTAGGAAAAATTCCTTGGTATTTCTTATTGCTTATAGCTTTACAATGACTTCAATCTTAGTGGGATCCACTATCATTTTATTTGAGCTAGGAATCTAATTCCTTAGAATTTATTGGTTCTTTTAGCTTTAAAATGACTTTTACGTTGATCAGATTGATTGCCAATCCACTACGTGTCCTAGGCATAGGGATCCATTGATAAGTATAAAAGCACACTTTACTAGGACCAAGCTGATGAGCTTGGTCTCTTTACATTTTTCAAGGCATAGTGTAAGGTAATACAGGTGATCTGCCATTTTTCTAAACACACTACAATCATCCATGAAGACTCTCATGAAGGTGGTTCGGTACTCATAGAAGATCTCTTAAAACATCCTCAAGGATGACGACGATGCATTTTCAGCCCAAATGTCATAAAATTGGAAGAAAATTATCCCAATTTTTTCATAAAGGCTATTTTTTATTTGTCTTCTATGGCCATTCAAACATGATTATACTCACTCAATCCATCCAAAATTGAGTATATTTCATGTCATATCATCGCATCTAACAAGAAACCTATGAAAGGGATATAAAATGGTCAGTCAACATGGCTACGTTGAGCTTCCTATAATCTACGTAAACTCTCTAAGATCTTTCCATTATTCTTTAGGACCATGACTATTGTGGATAGCCATTATGCTTTATCTAGACGATATGTGAGTCCCATCTTTAACAATTTGTATATTTCCTCCTTGACATGCCTTGCCCAGTTCGGGTTTATCTTGTATCTACCTTGCTTGATGGGAGTTGCATCTTCCTTTCACATTTCTCTTATGTTTGTAGAATATTGGGTCCATTCCCTTCATGTATGTATAGCTCCATTCAAACACATCTTCGTATGAAGTTAGCAATTTTTGCACCTCTTTCTTCAAGTTCTAGCTCATTCTGTTTGTTGGCACTCAACTGAAATTCCTACCCCTAACTAAAGTGGAAAAATACATGTTTCTAAGTTGTATCGCGTGGGTGCCCCGCTACACAAAGTGGGTCACCCTTATCTTGCAACCATCCTAAGACATTTGAGTTTGGGCACTTTGGGCTCAATTTCTTTGAACTAATATTTATTATATAAACATAAGAATAATTAACTATATTGTATATTGAACACACCTCACTTTTTTTGTATATTGAATGCACCTCACTTTTTGAATTACTTTTTTTGAATTTTACAAGAATTTTACCCATTATTGTCCATTTTTTATGCATTAGTATTGCTAGTAAAACAATTTGGGTATTCTATTATGCATAATCTTAATGCATAAAAGTGAGGCCTCAAAATGGTCATATACTTTTATAGTGAAAAATCTAAATATCCATTTTCTATAATGAGATAAATAAAATAGAGCTGATTAGGAGATTTTCTCAAATTTTTCCTAATTTGTTTTCTTCTTTTAAAGCATTAATATAGATATCAATATTAAAAGTGTCGATAAGCACCCATGTGTGTGGTGAAAAAGTAATGCTAGTTATATGTGTTCTCATACTAACGCTTCGAGACAAACTTTTTTTCTTAACATAAACATAAAAAGGGCCCAAATTATATTGTAGTGTTGTAGGAATGGGACGTGATGCTCTACTATGATGAGAATGTCTATATATGTGTATCCCAAATATTGTAGTGTTATAGGAATGGGGACATGATGCTCCACTATGAGAATGTTTATATATATGTATCTCTTATTCTTACTAATCACCTTATATATTTATCTTCATCTCATGTTTGAATTTCATGCAAGAGAAAGGGAATTGTGTGAAAGAAGTATTTCTTCAGACAAAAATGAAGAGGAGGTTCAGGATGGTGACAAATGAAAATTCTTATGGCCTCTCCTCCTCTACATTAACATTAGCTTTTGTAAATCCTCAAGCCAAGCATATAGCTTCTTGAAACACTTTCTTTTTTAAAGTTGATCATGTCTAGTGACTTTTTGTAGTAGCCTACTCCTTGTATGAGAGTGGCTTTATGAGTCCAATCTAATAAAGATGATTTAAAAAATATATAAATTTGCATTGTGCTTTGTCTCCTTACCATCTCTTTGCCATCAAATGTTTGGGTAGAATACAACACTCATTCGTTCCACAGAGTCTTATTTTGGCTAAAAATAAATTCATAAAGCCGTATAACCGCTTCCTAATCTCTAGTAATGTATGGTGCTAAATAATAATAGGCACCGTAATAACTAGGCTTGCAACTTATAAAGCTTCTTATATGGAAAATCAATTGTGATGGTTGATTCAAGGCTTTTGGAGTCAAAAAAGACTATGTATTAGTCTTAGCCTCCTAATGCCTTTATAGTGTAAGAGGAGGTGTGCCGTAAGAAGAATGGTAATGCAACAAAGAAATCTTTGATATCATAAAAGAAATAATACATTCATGAAAGAAAATTGTAGACTTAACAGTGTAAGGAGAAGAGAGATCTTTTTTCATTTTATAATTATATTTAAAGATATAAAGGGTCAAAATCTCTTCGTATCTTTAAGTACAAGTGTAAAGGGAAGAGATGTCTTTATTCATTTTACAATTTTCAAAAGTGAGTGCAACAACTTAATTTATGCTTTTCAACATAGATTCCTATTGGTCAAATGGTGAGATGGTCACATGATGAGGCTATATACTGGAGGAGGATTGCATTTCATATGTCCCTAAATGTTTCCAAGATCTAGGCATATATCGTTTGCAATGTTGATGCCCAAATGAGAGTGACAAGGGAGGAGAAGTAACATGAATTTCAAGAAAGAACTCCTCTAAGTAGTTCTTTGAGTAGTCCTTTGAGAAGGAGGAGAAGAAGAAGCAACATGAATTTCAAGAAATAACTCCTCTAAGTAGTTTACTTGTTTTTGTTTCTACAAGTCCTTTGAGTTTGGGAACTTTCTAAATAGGCTCAATGCCTTTGAAGTAATAATTTTTATATAAATATATGAATTATTCCCTATATTACATGAATCTCACTTTTCAAATTACCTTTTTTTTGCATCTTGCCTATAAATTATCCGTTTTCTTGTTTTTTTTCTATCAAGCAATAAGTTTTTGCATAAAGCAATTAGGGTATTCTATTATGCATAAGCTTAATGCATAAAAGTGAGGCCTCAACATGGTCCTATACTATTATAGTGAAATCTGAATATCCATTTTCAATAAATGAGATGAATAAAATAGAATAGGTTGGGAGATTTTCTCAATTTACCCCTAATTGTCTTTGTAAGTAATAATATAGACAGCAAGAAGTAACATGAATTGTAAGAAATAAATCCTCTAAGTAGTCCACTTGCTTTTGTTTCTACAAGTCCTTTGAGTTTGGGCACTTTCTAAATGGGCTCAATGCCTTTGAACTAATATTTTTTATATAAATATAGGAATTATTCTCTATATTGCACACACCTCACTTTTCAAATAACATTTTTTTTGCGTCTTGCTGCCTATTAATTATCCATTTTCTTTATTTTTTCATTTATGCAATACGTTTGTGCATAAAGAAATTAGGGTATTCTCTTATGCATAAGCTTAATGCATAAAAGTGAGGCCTCAACATCATTCTATACTATTATAGTGAAATTTGAATATTCATTCTTGGTGAAGGCAAGGTAAGAGGGACTCAAAAGAAGTGTCCTTGAAATTGCTTTTTTAGTGCTTTTAAGGTACTTAAGACTACAAATCCATATAAGGTAATGTGCTTTTAGGATCCCTCATACCTTCAAAGCACATAAGGAATTCTTAAAAAAACATGTGATTTTGAATGCAAAAAACACCAAAGAGTGTACCACCTTACCTTGCTTTCACCCCTTTTCAATAAACGAGATAAATAAAATAGAACAAGTTGGGAGATTTTCTTAATTTACTCCTATTTTTTTTTCTTTTTTAACACATTAATATAGACATCACTATTAAAATCGTCAATAAGCACCGATGTGCATGGTGCAAAAGCAATGGTAGTCTCATACCAATGCTTCGAACCCCAGACACTTGTTTTCTTAAATATATAAGCATAAAAAAAGGCCCAACTATTGTAGTGTTATACGAATGGGGTGTGATGCTCCAGTATGAGAATGCTTATATATGTATCTCTTACTCTTGCTACTCAATCTTTCCTATTCACCTTATATATCTATGTTTATCTTCATATCATGTTTAAAGTTTGAATTTCCTACAGAACAAAGGGAATTGTTTTAAGGCAGGTGCTTCTTTTTTAAACAAGAATGAAGAGGAGGTCCAAGATGAAAATTCTTCCTGCCCTCTCCTCCTCTTCATTAACATTTAAACTTGATCACCATGTAAAGTGTCTTTTTGTAGTAGCCTACACCTTATATGAGAGTGGCTCTATGAGTCGAATATAATAAAGATGATTTGTTTTTATGTAACTTTGCATTGTGCTTTGTCTCCTTGCCACCCATCAAATTTTTGGGCAGAATATGACACTCTATAGTTCCACATAGTCTTATTTTGGCTATGAAATAAATTTATAAATCCGTACAACTAATTCATAATCTTTGGTAATTTATGATGCTAAATCTTAATAGTCATTGTAATAACACTTATGACTTATAAGTCTTCTTATGTAACATCAATCATGAGGGTTGATTAGAGGATTTTGGGGTTGAAAGAGACTAAGTGTATTAGCCTCCTAGGGTGTGCCATATAAAATGAATGATGATGCAACATTGATTCTTTTCAAGTGTGCCTCTTAGAGGTCCCCTTAGATGTTACTTAGGATTAATAAATCCATTGTGGCTATGAGGGCTAGAACTTGATAATGGAGAGAAAAAAGTACATGATGCAAAAAATAGACAAAGCTTTGATATCATAAAAGAAATAATCCATTCATGAAAGGAACTTGTAGACTTGATCGTGTATGGAGAAGAGATATCTTTATTTATTTTACAATTATACTTAAAGATATAAAGGGTCAAATTCTCTTTGTGTCTTTAAGTACAAGTGTAAGGGGAAGATATATATCTTTATTCATTTTACAGTCATACTTAAAGCTAACGAGTTAAAGCCACTTTGCCGACTTTTTGATAGTGCAAGGGGAGGAGACATACACTACTCATTTTATAGATGCATTTATATATATAAAGCATTAAAGTTTCACAAGTATGTAAACACATGAGTTCAACAAAAAGGGGTTTTATCATCTTGTAGAGTTACTGAAATTTTACATACATAAGGGGCCTTCAAATTTAAAAATTGAAAAAAACATAGAAGGGCTATTATTATTGTCATAAAAGCTACAAAAGTGTTAAAGTTTACTTATTAAAACATGTAGGTATGGGGTTTTAAGTTACACCTTGAACTCACATGCTATATGAGGATTTATATAGCAACCAGCTCCTTGGGAAAAGAGTGTGTCTCTTTTTTTCAAAAATTAAGTAACATTTTAATAGATATTACGTATAAAGATGTGAGAGTTAATAACCTAACATTAGAATTATACCTTGTTGAATCTTTCTCTAGAATTTGGCTTGATATTATTTGCTTTTGGCAATTTAGTGTTATTCACTTTGCTTTTGGCCACTTAGTGCTATAAAGATGTGAGAGTTAATAACCTAACAATAGCATTATACCTTGTTGACATCTTTATATTCTTTTGGCCACTTAGTTCTATAACGATGTGAGAGTTAATAACATAATAGTAGCATTATACCTTGTTGACATCTTTCTCTAGAATTGGGCTTGGTATTATTTGCTTTTGGTCTACACTTAGTGCTATTCACTTTGCTCTCCAAGGTATATTTTAATTAAGGTTGGTTATATGGATTTTATGATGTGCTTCTGGGATCTCTTTAGAAGAACCATTTGCTAACCCTTCCTCAATGCTTAAAGCAAACATTTTTTTCAAGGAACCATAAAACTTTTGATCACTAAAAATTTCTTTGAAATTTAAAATTTGAGCTAAATAGAAATTTATAGATATTTTGCAATAGAGAAAAATATTTTTGCTAGTAAAACCAAGAATCTTAGAGGTCTAATATTGTATATATTTTAAAGGTTTCAATAAACATTAGTTTAGATTATAGGATTATTTTATGTTTGGTGAAAATATTTAAATCTAAAAATTATTTTGTAAGTACAAGTATGAGAAGAAAAGATATCTTTAAGTACAAGTGTAAGGGGAAGATATATATCTTTATTCATTTTACAGTCATACTTAAAACTAACGAGTTAAAGTCACTTTGCCAACTTGATAGTGCAAGGGGAGGAGACATACACTACTCATTTTATAGATGCATTTATATATATAAAGCATTAAAGTTTCACGAGTATGTAAACACGAGTTCAACAAAAAGGGGTTTTATCATCTTGTAGAGTTACTGAAGTTTTACATACATAAGGGGCCTTCAAATTTAAAAATTGAAAAAAACATAGAAGGGCTATTATTATTGTCATAAAAGCTACAAAAGTGTTAAAGTTTACTTATTACAACATGTAGGTATGGGGTTTTAAGTTACACCTTGAACTCACATGCTATATGAGGATTTATATAGTAACCAGCTCCTTGGGAAAAGAGTGTGTCTCTTTTTTTCAAAAATTAAGTAACATTTTGATAGATATTACTTATAAAGATGTGAGAGTTAATAACCTAACATTAGCATTATACCTTGTTGAATCTTTCTCTAGAATTTGGCTTGATATTATTTGCTTTTGGCCATTTAGTGTTATTCACTTTGCTTTTGGCCACTTAGTGCTATAAAGATGTGAGAGTTAATAACCTAACAATAGCATTATACCTTGTTGACATCTTTATATTCTTTTGGCCACTTAGTTCTATAAAGATGTGAGAGTTAATAACATAACAGTAGCATTATACCTTGTTGACATCTTTCTCTAGAATTGGGCTTGGTATTATTTGCTTTTAGTGCTATTCACTTTGCTCTCCAAGGTAGATTTTAATTAAGGTTGGTTATATGGATTTTATGATGTGCTTCTGGGATCTCTTTAGAAGAACCATTTGCTAACCCTTCCTCAATGTTTAAAGCAAACATTTTTTTCAAGGAACCATGAAACTTTTGATCACTAAAAATTTCTTTGAAAGCTAAAATTTGAGCTAAATAGAAATTTATAGATATTTTGCAATAGAGAAAAATATTTTTGCTAGTAAAACCAAGAATCTTAGAGGTCTAATATTGTATATATTTTAAAGGTTTCAGTAAACATTGGCTTAGATTGTAGGATTATTTTATGTTTGGTGAAAATATTTGAATCTAAAAATTATTTTGTAAGTATTTGTTATAAAAGTTCTCTAGTAACTCTCTAGTAAAATGATTGATGACGTGTAATTAGTGGTGGTTATTTATTGAAACTCTTTAATAACTCTCTAATGAGACAATTCCTTTTTTCTTTTTAAGGTGGTCTCAAGGGATGCTAGAGATGAAGACTTACCTAGAAGCTAGGGATAAGGACTTGTCCACTGCTGACGCTCTAAATAGGACACTAGTTGAAACTACAAATCACATTTAAGCTTAATTTTTGATGGGTCTCTCTTCAAAATGAAGGGATGCCAAGGATTTTCATTAGTCCATAGAAAGTTTTGGGTGTATTTGATGGCCACCATTGTCAAAATTCAAATTATTGTGGCATTTGAGCCCCATGGCACATACATTCCCTGGCACATCAAGAAGTAATTTGAAGAGAGCTCCCATCTTTGCCATCTATTCCATGTGCCACACGGAGCAACACAAACAAGGCAGTAGTTTGGAAAGAGGTTGTCCCTTGAGTTTATTCTAAGGGTCCAAAAAAACTACCAAAAAAGGGAGGGGGGATCGTTTTTACTATGCAGATGGGGGGCTTCTAACCCAAAACCCTAGTTAAAAGCATGCAAACATCAAACCACTACAGATGTAGAAGCTTCAATCCTATCCCTTTACAGCTATTACATATTAACCATGGACAACCAAGGCACAAGGAGAGGAGAGAAAAACGAAATCCTAGATTTCTAAAAAATAAGAGAAAAAAATCCCATCGATTTGACTCTTTGTATTCCAACTTCCATTCTTGATTTGACCCTACCCTTTGTATTCCGGCTTTCATTCCTTCGTTTTGATTTTTAATGTTTTTTAGATATGGCAGTAACTCACTGGTTAAGTACTAGTAAGAACAATCCGTGATGGACTTGTGCGTTTTTCAATTAGCACTATAGTCTTAAAAAAATCGAATGGAAAGGCCCAAGTGAGGCTCCTACTGCTTGGAAGCAGGTTCTAGAAACGTGGCTCCCATGTGGTCACTTCATCGAGGAAACGAGGTGAAATGGATGGGGTCATGTGGGGTAGTACGGTCCACACCTGAGTGCATATGTCGTACAGCATCACGTGCCTGAACAAGGAGCGGAAACAGATCATGCTCCCGAGGCCGGTGATTTGGTAGGTTTCGCATGAAAAAGGGCTAGGAGGAAGCTGCCCAAGGAACTCCCACCTTCCGCTCTGTTGCTGGAACTTGTGGAGGACAAGTTCAAGGGTTATCCGCTCGGATGCCACCAGATAGATACAACCGTTGCAAGCGGCCAGGCGGAGCGGGCGTATCATATTTAGACAGTCATGGTACCCACGGGGAAGCGCATGGACTGTCATGATAATATTATTTACGTCGTTTATATCGACCACGAGCATAGCCGAGGCTTGCGTGAGGAAATGTAAGAAACGTCTGCGTTCATAGAGCAGGCAGTAGAAAAACCCATTGCATTCAACGATCGCGCTGGACTTGAACATAGAAAACTCATAACCTGGTGGAAGGAAGCCTAGGGTTGTCCATGGAGCATTGGGAGTGTCTGGCAAATGACAGATGAAAACCTCGTTGTTTCCTAGCCCTACAATTACCTTGCCTCTTCCGTAGCCTGCCATCCTCAATGGCGCTTGCGCCGGCAAAAGCAGCTGCGCATCAATCGTTCTTCTGAGAGGGTGCCAAAGAACAAGGAAAACATGCTGCCACTCCACGAGAAGCCGATTTCCTGCGGGCCAACAATCCGATACGAAATTTCGAGCGTTGTTTGCGAGAAGCAAAGGAGGCACCCGCGCATTCGGTGGTGCTTGGACGAGTGGAAATCTGTGGGGCAGCGGGCGCCAGTGAGGGGAGCGGAGATCGTAAACCGCCGGCAGGTAGCCATTTTTAAGGAAGAACAGCCACGTCTCTCCGGCGGGCTGAGGGCGGTGCACGAAGTGGCGGGAGAGAGGAAGGAGGTTCCAGCTTTTACAAACCAAGCGCAAGCGAGCGAGATTCTCCACACTCATCGCTCCCAGAATGCCCTCCACCATCTCAATCGGGAGCTTGCTCCATATGCTGTTATCCCATACTTCAGGCACGTGCACTAGAGCCCGGGAAAGGTTTTGTTGCTGTGAAGCTGCCGCTGATGCTTCGTCTGCCATACTAACTACTTGGAAGGAGGCGACTGTGAGCGAGTTCTGCGCATCAATTCAAAACGTCCAAACGTCGCATCTACTAGTTGTTGTGACTCACGTGAGCATAACGAATTGGAATTCATGCGGCCTTATAAGCGGATTACAATTAACTACCCCGTTTTCCCATCACCTGCGATTACAAAATGCGGGAACCACATGCATTTAGGCTGTAACCTAGAGGCTCTCTGAATCCGGAGGTCCTTAGGGTGGTAAGAGACTTAGGAATGCTAGGCAGTGGAGACGGGCAAGATTACCCCCAAAGGTGCAAGGGGTAGAGGAGAGTTACAGCAGAAGAGGCTGCACGAGGTATAGTCTCTAAAGCCCCTATCCTCTTGTCACACCTAAGACTCATGTGTGTTATGGTACTAGTTGTTAAAGGTATGGTTTATGCACATGCATACATCCATGCACACATGCACATGTACATTCACATGGCATGCATCAACTTGTCCCTTAGGTTCTAACAATCACTTTGTAACTAACTCACTCTCTCCCACCTTCTATATTAAGAGAGTTCCCTTTGTACACGATATCATGAAATATACAACGTGTACATACATCTACTTACTCTCTTTGTACAGCTTTGTGCATTATTTGTGAGCCTTACCATGGTATCAAAGCGCATCCTCTAATTTTTGTGCTTGTGGAAGCATATCACTCTTCCACCTCTCCCTTTCATGGGGTGATTATGGTGTCACAACAACACCTGGAGTGACTAAAGTGGTCTGCAACTTGCTCACTCAGAGCCCCTCGATGCTGTCCAAGATGCATCACCATCTTCTTCAACCAATGAGCCTACTACAACCAGACCTTCTGATGTGATCAATTATGATCCTTTCAACTTTTCACACGATGAGGTAATTTCCTCTTTTTTTTGGGGGTTCTTTCAGTCTCATAAACCTTTCTCTGCTTACTCCTTCCACAAAGGGGGGCCCTTCATCATAGCTTTTGCACCCTTGATCTCCTCTCACAAAGGGGATCGGAGCTCTTGAAAGAGCCCCTCTCTGCTAGACGAGATCTCCTTCCATGAAGGGGGACCCTTCACAGCTTATGTAGCCTTGATCTTCTCCAACAAAGAGGGGCTCTTGAACGAGCTTGTCTCAGTTCCCCTGTCTCTTGGGGACACTTTGCATTGCTTTATAGTAAAAGTCCACTCAAACTATGGGGACCCACTTTATTTTCTATAGCGCCCCTCTCAAGGGGACTCATTATTGGTCTCAAATTTGCCAAGGGGATTGCTTGTACATCACCTCCTAGTGGCACCCTTGTTAAACCTTAGGCCCCTTCCACTACAAGCCATTGGGGGGTCTAGCGAGGGGGTTTAAATTATCTAGCGTCGCTTATACGATGACGAATGTATCGCTTAAGCGACGTATTGTCACTTAAGCGACGACTAATTTTTTTTGGGTTTCTTGATGCATACATAGAAGATTCTCTATTAAAACCTACCAAATGCTTGCTTGAATTGTTTTAGGCAAGGACACATCATAAAGGATTGCTCTTTATTGGAGGGGGGAAGCGAAAAACTAATGGTTTCCAGACAGTTAATAAAAAATAGCATGTTAAACCTAAAGTGGGCTCTCGGCCTATCCTTTTAAAAAGCACATCAATAAATATGCTCCTTTGCTTGTTGAAGTTGAAAATTCTATGGTTGATGCCCAAGAAGAGGATAACAATGGGGGACAAACCCCCAACACTTGTGATATGCTCAAAGACCACCAGTAGAAGGTACATGTCTCTCCTATTGTTCTTGTTCATAATAAGGATAATGAGTTGCCTCAATTTCCCAGCCAAATCTCATCCTCTAATTTTGAGCAAGATGAGGTTATGGTAGAGGACTCTTAGCTAAAGTCCTTTTTTGATAGGATTGAGAAAATTGATAATGATAGGAAAGCTTCCCTCTCCTCTTATTAGAAGTCTGTGGAAATCATCATGACATAGGTAGAGGAAGATACCTTACCAGTGTTTCCTGAAAAATCTAAAGCCAAAAGGAAAAAAGAGAAAAACATTGACCCTAATAGGGCTTAAATAGTGTTTAATAAGCCTCCTAAATCATCTAAAAAACCTAAGTCTTCAAGGGTGTTCTTTTAATTGTAAGGGGTTTTGTGATCCCATCAAAGCTGTAGTTATCACAAAATGGATAATTGGCCATCAGTATAAGTTTGATTTTATATGCCTTCAAGAGATTGAATGTTGTGGTCCAATTTTGGATGCCAATCTCAAAAGACTTGGGGGGGACTTCCCCTGGTTTACCTCCAGCCATGCCTCTGATAAGGGAGGCACTGCCATTCGAGCTTGTGCAAAAATGTGGCCAATTCAATCTTGACTAGTGCCTCCTATTGGCACTGGGTGGCTATCCAGCTAGATACCCCCTTCAACCTTAACATTGTGTCTGTTAATGCTCCTTAGAGCTGAGCTCTGGGGAGGAGGTGAGTTTGTTGGCAGGGCCTTGCATTATCACTAGAGACTTTAATATGGTTGAGGTCATTTCTGATAGATGGAGTAACTTGGGTCAGGTAATTCATGGTAGGGAGCTTGATGAATGGAATAAATTGTTGGAATGTCTTGATGTGATGGATGTTTCTTATAATAATAGTATCTTGGACTAACAAATAGGAGGGGAGCTACTACAAGGCAGCTAGACTTGACAAGGTTTATGTAAATTTCTCTCTGTCTAATTTGTCTTTTGTTTTTGATTGCTCTCTTGAGAAGTCTATTCTCATTTCTGATCACTTCCCTCTTGTTTTCAAATTTAAGCAAGATGTCAACATCAACAAGAATGGGGGGTTCCATGCTAACCATTCTTTGTTTCAGCTTGAGGAAGTTAAAAATGTTGTGTATGATATTTTTGCCAAAGCTTTTCAACAAGGTTGTTCTTCCTCTCAGTCTTGTGTGAGTTTTGTTAAAAAAACTCAAGGGGTTTTGGGTAAACTCATGAGAAAAGATAGGAAAATAAAAAAAAGAAGGGGAAATGAGATCCAAAAAGAGATAAATGACTTGGAATCTTTGGAGGCCACTGAGAACCTCTCAACCAAGCTTCCTATCTCAAAAACTCTCTAAAAATGGAAGAGCTTATTGAATATGAAAAGATTCTCCTCTACACTAAGGAGTTTGGGGCAGGGAAAATAGACAACCAAACAAACACATGTTTAACCCACTCAAGAAAAAGAAAATTAGAGAAATGGTTCCTCCATTAAAGGAAAACAAGGAAAACTCCAGAAACATCATGATGATGAAAGAAGACAACCTTAAATTTGTGCAAGAATTTTTCAGCAACATCTTTTCTAAGTCTCCTACTAGGTCAGAGAGGTTAAGCTAGAGCCCTTATTGCTAGAACTAGGGGAAAAGCTATCCCCATTGAAGTTAAGGCTCAAATGGATTTGCCTCTAACTGAAGGGAAGTTTAAAGAAGCTGTTGATGCTCTGGCTTTGGGAAAAACCCTGGTCTTGATGGGCTACCAAATGATTTCTATATAGCTTATGTGGATTTTTTCCCCCTTATCTCATTTTGGTTTGAAGGGAATTTGTAGGTTTTTTCTTTTTCAATTTCAGTTAATACTGGGGTTATAAAGCTTATACACAAGAGGGGGTCCAAGAACTAGATTGATAATTGAAGGCCCATTACCTGCCTCACTTCTGTTTATAAAATCTTTGCTCTTGCTCTTGCTAGAAGAATATCTCCTCTATTAGATTCTTTTATTCTTAAAGAGCAAAAGGGTTTCATCAAAGGTAGGTACATATTGGATGCTATCGTAGCTGTGTGGGAAGGTATGGAGTATGCTAATGATCATCAAATGGATATTTTTTTCTTTAAAATTGATTTTGGAGTGGGATTTTGTTTTCTAGTCTCTTGAGGATATGGGGTTTGGGAAAATTTCAGAGGGTCAGTCCACACCCTCCTCTTTGGGAATTTTAGCGCTCTTATTTCTTTGAATGGTACTCTCACTGAACCCATCCCTCCAAGGAGAACTATAGGGATGTCCCCTTGCCCCTCTCCTTTTTGTCATTACTACTGATGCCCTAGGATGGCTTGTCTCTAATGCCTTGAATGAAGGCTCTTTGAAAGGGCTAAAGCTCCCTAGATCTCCCAAATATCTTTGTCTACAACAGTTTGCTGATGATACTAACTCTCTTGTTTTTAATGATGCTCAATTTATAAAGACTTTTTGGAGTTGCTTAAATACCTTTTGTTTAGCTAGTGGGTATATCATTAATCATGCCAAAATAGGTTACTGGACTTATAATGGCACCACAATGAATTATTTTGAGATTAAATCTTACCGAACATAGGTTGATTCGTGAGTTGACACTAAGACTAATAGTCCTCATCGTCATCTCTGAGATTAACCGTCAATAAAATTTCATCTTCATTATCCTTGTTGACTTCTTCGAACTCCTCCATTGTTAAATCTGTGTTGACGTTCATTTCCTCCGTAGGCTCGACATCCATTGTTTCTTCCTCTTCGGTGTCTGTAGTGTCAGAGTCTGGATCGTTGTCGTTCTCTCATCATCTACAATGTCATCATGATCGGAAAGAAGAATTCTACACCTCTCTGACGTTGATGTGTCTAGATTCGAGGACGTAATCAATTCATATCCTGATCCGCTTTCTCAGAGTCAATGCTATCAAACAAGTGTCAACCTCTAGGTTGGACATGCACAACTTGCCACCATGGATGAGCATCTATATTCTTGTAAAAGAACGCTTGTTCAACATGAGTTGGCAGAATGTAACGCTCTTTTGTTGCACGCAATAACTTCGAGGAGTCGACGGACCAAAATTCGGACGGTTCTCTTTTCATTGTGGCATTATTGCCTTTATACTCGGCACGAAACCAATCCACCTTCAAAACCACCTGTCAAAATACACGAATCAAAACTTTAGAATTATGTATAGCTTCAAGAAATCTACATGTCATTGTTGCATGAAGAGAGATGTCATTTACCTGCTTGAAGATACGATACGTCCTCATAAATACCGACTATGGTTCCCACGTAACCAAGTTTACTATCTCGATAAGATTTGTGTCTCTTGAACTTGCACGTGATAATTGCTTGAAAGAGGCAACAACGCAAGAATCTTGAGTTAGACGTAAGTCATCAATAGATTTTATCCGAAGATGTTATTCATAAGCCCACATGTTGGTATACATTCGAGCCTAGACTAATAAATAAATTATTAAAAAAAATGAGATTCAGAGTTTTCAAAACCCAACAAGTTACCTGTCTTTCACACCCGATCATAAAGTCTCTTTGTTCTGTTGAGATTGGCTCATGATCACTAACCACCCGTTGCATACAGGTGTATAACCAATCCATGAAAGTAGGTACGTCCCCGTCGTTATTTACATTGGTTTGACGTCTGGATCTCCTCTTTTTACGTCTGTCAACTCGTTTGCTTGGAAGTTCCTTCTCGTACTCATCAACGAATTGTTGCATGCATTCGCTATTATAGACAATGAAAGTAGAAATATCCAATTTATCTTGGACCTTAAGTCGAAAAGGGACTCCCTTACCGGACAATACCTCGTCTGACATGGTAGAAGACGAATCATTTGTCCATACGCGTGGAGCTTCAGAATCGGTTTTCTCAAGGTATTCACAATGAAATGTAATACATGCATTCTTCAAGCATCCACCCTTTGGTCTTGCTTTTTGACGTACATAACCTTTCAATACTCCCATAAATCTCTCAACCCAAAACATCCATCGAGTGCTCACAACACCAGCAAGCTCTATTTCGTCCACTAGATGGATTAGAAGATGAACCTGGATATCAAAAAAGGAGGTTGGAAATTCCTTTTCCATTAAACAAAGAAGCTCTATACATTCATGCTTCTTTTGTGGAATTGACCCTTTGGCAATCTCTTTAGATGTAATGCATCTATCAGTAAAAGAAAGAAGATATTAGAGATGTTTTGAATTAAATAAAATTTTATACTAAAAATTAATGACCAATAAATACCTTGCAAGTGATCCAAGGCGATATATTACTCCTCTTGTAGTACATCCATCAATAACAAGGGGTAGAACATGCTGCATACATGATTAATCCGATCAACAAAACATGCAAGAAAATAAATACTTACAAAGATCTAGATAGATTTACCTTCACAAAATTGTGCCAACCATGTGTTTTTAAACCAGACAAGCTCTTGTCATCTAGAGTGAAATGTTTCGACAAGATGCTCCATATCCTGTAGGCGTACGAATCGAGTGAATCTTCCTGTTGATAGTCTCCAGCTCTTTTGTCTTGAGCACCCATGGGGCAGGCTCGTAGGTTGTCTCATGTCGAGTTTCATCATAAAGTGGCCATAGACTGGGCTTTGAGTTTTGGTCCTTTAAGTCATTTCTTGCTACCGCTGTGTCTTTCAAGCCAATGAGGTGTTGCCATAACGAATGACCAACGTTCTTGAATATGTGCATAGGATCAAGAAGATGACATATCCTCAAATCCTTCCAATATTCCAAAGTATACCATATCGAAGGACTTTGAGCTAGAGCACGTTTTTATCTCGCTCGCTTCTTTACAGCGTCATCATCATTGCCGCTTATGATCTCTGACTAGCAGGTCCAACAGTCCACTTTAGATACCAATCCTTCGGTGTCATTAGTATTGGACATCTCCCTTCTTCTACCTTTCCATTAAAATGTATGGCTTGCCTTCTGTCTCGTAGTAGATAATGATCTTCAGATAAAAATCGTCTATGTCGAAGATATATATTTTTGTTGAGGTTTTTGCTATAAGTCGATCTCAACCAATCACCACAAATTGGACAAGCTTTATAACCCTTGGTACATATCCCTGCATGGAAAACATAACAAAGATGATTAGCGCAATGAACATCGTACAAACGTATGAGACAATATATATATTTAAACCATTTACCTGAGCAAAAACCATATCTTGGAAAGTCGTGGATAGTCCATGCTAAAATTCTACGAACAATGAACTGTCTTTGACCGATGCTTCCGGACATATCCATGACATCAATCCCTCTCCACAAATCTTGAAGATCGTCGATGAGAGGGGCCAAATAAACATTCTGATCTTTAACTTGTCGTTTTCTTGGAATTAAGAGTGAGAGCATTAAATGCTCTTTCTTAATGCTGAGATACGGGGGTAGATTATAGTTAATAACTACCACTGGCCATGCAGACCATTTACTTGATCTCATTGAAAATGGATTCACGCCATCTAATGCTACACCCATCTTTAAATTGCATGGTTCTTTTGCAAAATCTGGCCATCGCAAATCAATATGCTCAAATGCAGGACTATCTGATGGAATTCACATTACTCCATCTTTGCTCTTGTGCTCTGCTCCCCATGTCATAAGCTTAGCTAATTCGGGACTTTGGAACATATGTTTTATACGTGGAGCCAGGGGAAAATGTCTCAATACCTTTCTAGGGACCTTACCTTTCTCCTCTTTATAACGAGGCGTTTGACATTTTGGACACGTCACACCGTCCTCGTACTGACCTCTATAAAATACAATCGTTGGGACATGCATGTATAGAAGAATAGTCAAGTCCAAGACTACTTATCATCTTCTTCACCTCATTATGTGATGCAGGAAGGGAATTGCTTGTCGGCAAGAACTTCTGAGAGATTAGCCTGCAAGTTCATTAAAAATATGATCAATAAGAAGCAACCATGTTTAGAATGTAACAAAAAAATATGTTAGATTGTTACATACTTCAAAAGTGCTGAAATGGATAGATTACTCCATCCAAAACGGTTTTGAAGATTAAGAATAAGTAAGCTTGCACTGACTCGTGTCAGTTGGCTTCCTGCGTAGATACGCTTTAGAGCTTCTTCTCGAAGATACTTCTCGTTGTTATTAGGAATATCGCTCGCATTATTATTTTGATATCAATCCTCAATAAAATCAGACATGCCATCGTTGTTATCAAAGATATCATCACGCCCATTAAAGTCTTGAGAATATTGTTTCTTCAGTCTTGCATACGTATTAGGATCACTCCTGCTTAGGATCCTCATGCACTCTATTGACATGTGAGATACGTCATGTGAACGTTGATTTGTGATATTGTCGATGTCATAATCCGGAATCTACATATTTGAAGGCAAAGAAGATTGTATCAATAGCATGCTTCTATATAAAAGAAAAGAGAGATGTGCATGGAATTCAATAATTATCATAGATACAAAATAGTTAGAGACAATAAAAGACGATTATCAAATTAAATTAGAGACAGTAGAGAACGTGGTGCAAATTAAAGTGTAGAATTAGGGTACAAGAGGTCAAAATAACATGAGGAATTGTATACAATGAAGCTCTCAACCCTCATCTGTTAAGGGTGCTCGTAGAGGTCTATGCCATTCATAATTGATCAGCAATTCATCACCAGCACGTAATGATCTAATAGCATTGACAACTATGTATCTTTCTACATCCCTACTCATATGTCCTGGTTCATGACTATTCTCACATTGGTTCTTGAACTCATCCCTTGACTACTATTGATTAAACCTGCTATGTTTCCTTGAGAGTAAGGTCTTCCGTCAACATAGAGTCTTTGTCCTTCTGCATGTGTAATCCCTCTATCAGAAAGAGAGGCTGCATTGAGACATAACCCATAAGTACTCATGCTCTGAATGTAGCGAGTAAGCTGATGCCATGGACCCAATCTATATATAGGTCCACAAAAAGACATAAGGGTGACCTCTGAACGAGGGGGCACATGCAAATCCTATGCAATAAAGAGGCCTCGTCCTGCTCCACTGATGGTAGACGGAGCAATCATGTAGCGATTGCCCCAGAAGCTAAAAACCACTCCATCTAAAGGAAGTGATCCTCTCTGCCATCCTCCGTATCGTCTTCGATCATACGTCTATACTAGAGAATGCAAACGAGTAGGCAACAGATGATCTCCACCCGTTCTCAGCCTCCAAAGCAAGAGGTAGAGGATGTCGAGAAACCTCAAGCTGCAACAAATGACCTGTCCGTGCCGTGTGCGAGGGACATGTGCACCACTGATAGTGAAGTCATCCTCGTCATCAAGTGAATATACCTACATATGTAATATGGTTGCACTATATATGAGCCTTTGATTTATAAAATAACCAATAATAAAACTAAGGGAGAACAGTCACATACCATAGGTCGATCTCCACCCGTCTCAGCCTCCAAAGCAAGAGGTAGAGGATGTCGAGAAACCTCAAGCTGCAACAAATGACCTGTCCGTGCCGTGTGCGAGGGACATGTGCACCACTGATAGTGAAGTCATCCTCGTCATCAAGTGAATATACCTACATATATAATATGGTTGCATTATATATGAGCCTTTGATTTATAAAATAACCAATAAGAAAACTAAGGGAGAACAGTCACATACCATAGGTCGATGTCGCTCCTCAGGTGGTGGTGCTCGCTCAAAAGTACCATGAGTCATCTCATGTGAAAAGCACTCCCGTCGTGGCCTCCGATATGTGCCACGACAACGAGCGCACCAGCATATAATAGACTCATCGTAGTAGAAATCATCGTAAACGGGTTCATGTGCAATATTGAAACTCTGTGCACCCCAACTACCACCAGTAGGAGGTGGCGATGTACCCTTTGATTGGTCCGAATCAGATTTTCAAGTACCATAAAAACACGAGTCATTTATCAAATGATCGAAGTTAAAAAATCTATAAAAGAAACAAAACATTGAAATCTAACAAGTTCTATGGTATATTCTAACGCTTATTGTAATATGAAAAATAAACAGACGCTACTGTATGGTGGAGACAAACAAGAGGAGGGCTGATATGTGCATGGAGACATGGCAATACTTCCGCAAGGAGAGACGCCTACGCATCACTTTTCCTCAGCAGAAGGTGTGTGCCTTTGCTAACGTATATTAGAATTAATATGAACTTTGCTAGATTGATTCTAACTATTCTCTAATCTATGTTATTTTGTTTAATCAAATTTACATAGATGGCAGCACGAAAGAGACTGCAAGCTGGTCACACATCTAGACTAGGCCGTATGGGACGAGATGGATTTGTGGCCACATTTGTGAGTATAGACCGTTCAAATTTTAACTTTCAAAGGTAATATTATTGAATGAAGAAATCAATAAGTCTTTGGTTCTGTCTTGATGCAGACCAAAGACTATGGTCGTGCACCTACGGCGGCGCAAGAGATGATGGAGTACGCCACATACTATGGCTACCGCGCGCTTTGCAGGCGACACTTGCTGACAGGCCAAATCCACTTGTGGGTATCACTGTTTTGTTTTGTAGTTTATTTTCATGTTAACTGTATATGTTCTTATTTGATTTCACTAACTAATGCAGGAGCAATATGGCGAGGACGACATGACAGAGGTGGCTCGACAGGAGGCCGAGGGGTGACGCTGAGAGGCTGAGAGGAGCGGCGGCATGATCGCGGGTGGGGGCGCGGGTGGTGGTGCCTGGTGATGGTGATGTTGCGGGTGGGGGCACACGGGTGGTGGCAGTGGTGATGGTGATGGTGATCACGAGTCCGATACTAGCGACTCGTATAGTGATGGCTCATGTAGTGATCATACTTAGGGATCTGTTTTGTATATGTGAGGATTGATCACCACACACTCTAGACACATGTACATATATTTGTTGATGATATATATTGACGTATGTTCGTTGCATCACTGAATTTGTCAATTATCAAACAATTAATTATTTGTCAGTAAGTTAATTAGCCTAAGTATCTGCGAGAACGTTATTTATTTATCTTTACGTTAAAAAAAAAACCCTAAACAAGGAAAGAGGCGAGGCCACGTAACACATTAAAAGAAGCAAAAGATTGGCAAGCATCAAAAGCTCTTAGAAAGCTAGATAGAGACAAATCAGAATCTTTATCGCAGTTCCAGTGAACTGTTTTTCTATGTTAGGCTCTAATATTAACAAGCTTTTGATTTTCATAATTTTTGCAGAGGTCCCAGATTCTACGCTACGTATCAACTCAAGCTAACTTTCAAGCTTAAAGATTTGAACTATGAAGTTTCAAAGCACGTGATTTCAAAGTATCAAGCTCAACATAAGCTATTACGATTACAATACCATTTACCATGTATCAATTTATGTACCATGTACCATGTACCAATTTATGTACCATGTACCAATTGCAAGTACGAGGTTTCAACATGATACCAAATCAAGTACCAAGTACCAAGTACCAAATCTTACCCTCTCTCCTTGTTGATACCCACGGGCTTCAAGCTCTACCTGCCGGCTATCACCTGGCAGATACAGCTATTGAGTTTAATGGCCCTCCTTATATACAGGAAAGCATGCATGCAGGCCGACCAGCCAGACAGTCGTGTGGAGAGGAAAAATGTGACAGGAAAAAAGTGTGTGCATATGTGGTACAATGGGCAGTGCCCAGGAGCAACACCATCTCTCTTCTCATGTTGTTGTAAAGCCTCCACTTGTTGGATTAGGGATCTTTTTCCAGGGTAAAGTAGCAGGTTGGGCTTCCTCTGCAGTTTTTTTAGAACGTTCCTTTCTTGTCTTCTTTGTAGCTTGTATTTGAGGAGGTGAATCAATCCTAGAGCCTCAAAGGTGGGTCTCTTAGAGGACTTCTTCATCTCATCACGCCTACTTTATAGATATAAAGAAATAGATTTAGAAAAATAATTATTAGTTGGTTCAATCAATAAAATCCAAAACAAATCAATAAGGTGGAGCTAACCATTAAAGTAAGCCACAATAACATATCACAAGCAGGTCAAAACAAAAACATACAAAAATTAGAGCAAAACAAGCTTCTACAATAAGAAAAGGAAATTAGAAGACATTAAAAGTATAACAAAAATTAATTTACTTCTTTACGATAAAAAAAGAAGAATTTTAGAATGAATTAAGCAATAAAATAAATTTTTATAGAAAAAAGGCAGTAAGCAAGAGAACATTGAAAGAGGACTTACATTGTTGTTGTAAAGCGGTATGGAAAACCAAAGGGAGAGATGAGAAGGGATGAACTTGTGGGCCTAGATCTTGATGCACCACATCGATATGGTTGCCAGGACATTAAGGGCATAGGAGAAGGAATAAGAACAGTTGTCGAGATACAAGGTAGAGATAAACCCTTTCAGAAAAAGACCAAGTCTAGATTGTTCTTAACCTTTGGTTTACATGCAAACTTGATGCATTGCATCGAGTTCATGGGGAATTGGATGTATTATATTAGAATCAAATAAAGAAAAAACTAAAAAGTTTGAATGGAGAAGAAGATCTTGCCTTAGATGAAGGTTGCCTTCTCTTTTGTCCCCACCATATTCGCGTCAATAGATTTTAGTAGTCAATGTGGTAAATCAAACAAAGATATTGCCCACTGTGTAGAAAAAGGGATAGCAAGAAGATATACACCAAGTGATAAAGTGCTCAAGGAGAAAGCAATCGTTTTTTTGGGCTGACATGCTTGTAGGGCTATTTTACTAATAAGAAAAGTTACTTTTGAATTATTACATCATGATCACTATTTATGGCATGCTTATGTGAGCAAAGTTGATGCACCGCAACAACTTCTCCACACAAACCCGATGTCGTATGCATTGAGTTTGTGGTAAACTTGATGCATAACATCGACTTTGCATCTCAAGTTTGCATGAAGAAGTTGATGCAGTGCATCAACTTCTTGTACGAAACTATGCTTTTTTGGTCCTAAAATAATAGTCATCTCACATAGCCCACCATGCATGCTTTTTTGGGCTTGTGCTCACTACATGACTACTAATTACACTATCGGACAGGTGGAAAAAAACAGTGAGGTTTTACTGTAAAATGGCCAACCCCTCAAACCCGCTAAGAAGGGGGTGTTGGCTATGCACCCTATTGGGTGCCTATAAGTTGTTGGTCCAACTGTGCGAGATGGAAGTGCCTCCATATATAGCTTTTCTATGGTTAGGTTTAGAAATAACTCACCTCACATGCATGTAGCCTAACTGACATTGTGCTAACTTAATTAAAAACCATCTCATAGCATGCCCTAAGAAATAAAGAAGGGGTAAGCATAACTACATTCTACATAATAGTTTTTCTAACATCTGAGTTAAAACTTCTTATAGGTTTAAACAGATATTAAGAATGTTATGTTACCGCAAATAAAGCTTTTAAGTAATAAGAAGAAAAAGGAATCTTTATGGAATCTTTCTAAGGATCAAGATTTAGTGGTTGGTCTTGAAAGTGCGAATCGCTCTCCTTGTTGTTGCTTTGCTTCTTGTGTGCTAAAATATTTCTCTCTTTCTTTATCTCTCTCTCTCACATAATGCGAGGTGACCAAATGAGCCTCTCAACTTCTTATGTAGCCTTATAGTTCCAAAAATAGTAGTTATTTAGTGTTTTAATTCTAGGGTTTCTTAATCAAGTGCCACCTTAATTATGTATTAAATTTAATGAGTTTCTATATGATGACCACATGGGCTATTAGGTTCTCATTTCTCATTTGTTAGCCAAGGAGGAAGCCATGAGGAGAGACATTCTGTTGGTCATTTTCTCCACAGCACAAGTGGGTGGGAGCTCATCCCCTACTACCACATCACATTCAAAGGATCTCTCATTCTCATCCTGTTCCTCATGTCCTAAGGTTAAAAAAACTAAAAATAGAGATAGAGAAGTGGACACTCCAAGCCACGGATAATCACCATGCTTAACTTTTACATCATAAGAAGGATTCCTTCCTTTGCTTCTCCCAGTAAAGCCTCCACACCACAACAAGCAACAAATGATGGTATTGATGAACATGATGCCTTGGATACCATTGAGAAATTGACTTCATCTCCAATGTATCAAGGTAAGACCTACCATGGGTTGAAGTGAAAAGCATTGTTGTGTGCAGAAAGACAATTAAGGGATCCAATTAAAATAGAATGTTTCAAGCAACAATGTCTAGAAAAGTAAGGGTTGTAGAAGTTAAAGGCATTACGCACATGCTATTTTGCCATGAACAACAAAGAGCAAGATACACTTCTTAGTGGGCTATTAATACCTTGTTTCCATGGAAAATTTGAACATATTCTTGGCTCTGATTTGGTATGTAGGATAGTCTTTGGGGTTGCTTTGAGTCTTGGAAATGTACGGCTTGAGAGAGTGATTATGAAATTGCATGTACAAAAAAAAACAATACATACGTGCTCTTCCCCAAAAAAGTACAAAAAGATGCATTATTTTGGTGTAGAAATTTGAGGAAAGATGCCTTTATTATTGATATTAAAAAATAAGAAAAGTTTTTTGATTTTGTTTATTGCAAAAGTAGAGTACGTCTCTCCCACTAGTATAAATATAGAGGTAAGGTCCATAGCACTTTGTTAATCACCATTTGTACAAAAAAAAAACAATACATACTTGATTTTCCCCCTAGGAAAAAAGTTCAAAAAGATGCCTTTATTATTGTGGTGTAGAAATTTGAGGAAAGATACCCATCTTAAGAAATTATGCATGTATCTTGTGGGTGCACATGTAATATATTCGTACAATAAATCTTAGGAATAAGATTGGGGGTAACCTTTTAATAAATACACAAGGTGTTCTTATTAGGAAATCAGTGTGATGACTAGAAGGATGGACTGACGCTCTATTTAGAGAATATTTAAGGACATGTCTCATTGTTTTGTATGGTGTAAATTATTAAATAAGATGATGAGAAAGAACGATATCTCCGTTAGGATTTTCTTTGAGGGTTTCCATCGTTTGTGCTTCTCGACCTTCCATAGTATAGGAAATCAGCTAAACTTCTTTGATTTTCTCCGATGATGATGGATTAGATGGCTCTTCCTTATTGATTCATTTGAAAGCTTAATCTAGCTTTGAATAACTCATGAGAAGAATGAAAATCATCCTCCATTTATAGAGCCATGGTTATGGAAAGAGGATTTCTCAAAATTATTCCGAAGAAGCTATTTAAAAGAGCACCACCTATTAAAACCCTAAGATCTCTCTAGATAATTGTCATGCATAAACATGCATAAACCAGGCATAAACTCATCCACCCAACCACCCGCGAGGCCAAGGGATGCACACATGAAATTACAATGAAGTACCTCATACCTTTACCTTGATGTCTCATACCACCAAGAGGTATGACTCCAATCCAGCAGCATGTAGCTGTAGTGTGAAATGGTAGGTGAGTAGATACAATCCTCTACACAAGAGAACATAACATAACCCAACCTCCCTTGAGTGTGTCCCATACCCCTATTATATAGGAGGGTCCTCAAGTGACTCCTGACTCTCCATTTCCCATGTGTGACCCTTGGATGCTTGACCCTAATCTCAACCCTTAAGGTTAGTCCTAACCGATGCTCCACTAGAGCTTGTTCCCATGCTCCCACGCTCACAAGCCTAATGTGGGTTAGCCTCCTAGTATATATACATATAATGAAAGATCCCCGCCCCCTCTGCAGCACAACGAATTTGGGGGTGCTAGTAGCGGGAAGTAGCATTTCTTGCGCGGGGCAAGGGCCCTCACTCGGGGCCTAATCCATGCAATAGGGGAAGGTTGAGGTCTATAGGGGCCCTTTAAGATGCCATGTGATTAAAAGGTTTTTAAGGAAAAGGACCAATCATGTGATGCCATGTATACAAAAATGTTGGGTGATTAAAGGTGGTCAAAAGATTCTCTAGAAGATGCCTTTTTGTAGTGGGGGGGGAAGTTTTTGAAATTTCGGACATCCATAACTTCTACATATGAGCTCAAAATTTGTCGGAGATTAGAGATCCAGAATCTACTCGCCGCCGCTGAGCTCTTTCCATAGATATGTCACATGATATGGTTTTACCCACTCAATTTTAAATTCAATTTTGGCGAGAAACTTTGAAATTCAAACGTCTAGCCATTTGAAGGTCAGCACTCATTGACCAAACTGATCCATCGACTGAACCTGTAAGTCACTTGGTCAGATCAAGGAAGAAACTTGCACTTGGATCATAGAGACCAACGCTTTTTTCTTCATTGAAAGGCACAGTCGTTGATTCTTTTCCATAGAACAATTACTATCCGAGATTTACTTCATCTATCATATCATAACAAGTCTTATTTTAGAGATTTAGTCTAGCCTAACCCCATCCAATCCCATGGGTTAGCCAACCGCCCAACCACTGTAGTGATGGGATCCAATTAGGAATTTTGTTAGGTTTTGACCCGGGTACCAGGGAAAAGAGTTCCCAGGCCCCCTAGCCCGCCGGTGCTTCATACAAACTTCAAGATAGTCACACCACTTACACACCCAATATGAAATTGCCTGTTTCACACATTCAGCTGACTTTAAAATAATCCTTTAATGAAACCATAGTATCACTGATCATAATCCTCCAAAATATCCACATCTCATTCACAAGATGGTCAAAATGCTTCCCCAGCATTAAATGAACTCTCGTCTTTCCACATTGTTTCACATCAGTCCACTTTATTTAATCCACGTCCAATTCATATGTATTCCCATTCTCATCCAATCACATCATTTTCCATTCTCATCCAATCACATCATTTTCCATTTCATCACATCTTTCCTCATTTATCCTCATCACATCTCATCCACTTGCATCTACGCATATCCACATCTCATCATATCACATTCATTCACATCTCATCCATTCATATCTATCCCGATCCACATCACATCACATCACATAATGTATGCATTACGAGGCCAGACATTCAGTTTGCAGTCTCATAGGTGAGTAGGTTTATGCATAGCCCAGGGTCTTAGCATTGGCAGTTAAACGCATCTTTCGCTACTTGAGTGGTGGCACCATACATCTTGGGTTGTTTTATCCCAAGGGGGGATCGTTGCCGCCAGATTTACATGCTTTTTCGGACTCAGATTGGGCTGGTTGCTATGACATAAGAGTGTCCACAAGTGGTTTTTGCTTTATGCTCGGTAGCTCATGCATATCTTGGTTGAGCAAGAAGCAACCTACTGTGGCCACTTCTAGTTCTGAATCTGAGTACAGGAGGGTAGCTTTCACAGCTACAGTTGAGTGTGTGTGGCTCAGACGGCTTATGGCTGACTTGGGTGTTGAACAGGAGTCTGCCACCTCTATCTACACTGACAGCCAGAGCGCATTGGCAGTTGCGAGAAACCCAGTTTTTCATGCTCGCACAAAGCACATTGAGGTGCATTATCACTATGTCAGGGAGAGACTCTCAACAGGAGAGATCAGCTTGGCCTATGTGCCAACACAGGACAACCTTGCCGATCTTTTCAGTCGATCTTTTCACAAAGGCGCTTCCTCGTCGTGAGAAGTTCGAAGCTTTTCCGCAAAGATTTGGGCTTGCTCCCCTTTGTGGAGTGATCTACTTCGGGCATGGCACTTCCCTATACATGAGTGCTAGCTCTCGTTCACACCATCACTCCCAGGGGAGATTTGTTGCCATATATATAGGTAGTGATGTGTGTGAACACACTTAGGACCACCGGGGTACTTTTTTCCTCTTTAGGAAGTTTTTTTCCCCCAGCTTGTATATATGCCCATTCTTCTAGGGCTAACTTATCTTTGTACATTGACACAATCTAATACACTGGGTGTTGTGTGCATTCTTGCTTCTTCTTCTCCAAGCTTTGTGTGCTTTATGCAACCCTAATTCCAACATATGGTAGAGATTATAGAAGAGATTGTGATAAGGTTTGTAATAAGGATTATGATGGAGATTATGATATGAATAAAGATGGGGTTTTGTTAGGAATTACAATCCCTAAACAAGAGTTAAAAGTAATTGAGAAAATGCATTGAAATCCCTAGTAGGGTGTGGTATCATCCATGCCATTGGCTCTATTTAAGAAGCTCATAGGTTATATAAGATAAATTGTAAAAGGATAAGAATTATGCTTATGGGTTTGATTATCTATTTTGAATGGGTTCTCAATGTATGAAAGGTTGCGTACATGATTGAGTGCACATGTATATATAGGGCCATGGTAAGGATAACATACACGATGGATTAAAGGTTATCTGGTCCAATATGTGTTTCTATGAGTAAATAGAAGATTATAAATGTAAAGATTCATATGAAGTAATATACAAGATGAAATAGATACTCTTACATATAAGGGAAATAGAAGATTGTAAATGCAAAGATTCATGTAAAATAATATATAAGATGAAGTAGATACATACATTTGTAAATGCAAAGATTCATGTAAAGTAATATATAAGATGAAGTAGATACATACATGTAAATGTATAGTTTCTTGATGTAGGTATTTACATAGAGTCGTGGCTTTAACATAGAGAGGTGGACTTAGGGAATCATATGAAGGATTTAGTATGCCACAAAGAATAGCTCATATAATGAGAGAATCCTTACCTATGCATTTTGATGCATATGACTTAATGACGTGATCCATTCTATGAGAATAATAATTTGAGATGATGATTGGAATGGTTGGATATGCATGATCCATATACATAAGATATGAGGAATGATAATGTATACTACAAATAGGGGATGATTCTAGGGTTATGCATCTTGTTATTTTAGATTAAATTACATAAGGATTGATCCCCTTACATTTATTCATGCCAATTTTTGGTACCATATTACATGGGGATATGAAGCAAGGCATGATTAAGAATAAATTTAAGTAATGATTTCATATTGTATGGATAGTGTATATGAAAGCATGAACTTAAGACAACAAGGCCAATCAACCTTAGAATACCAGATCATTAATTTAATGGGATATAATTAGAACCTATATAAAGTGTAATACTTAAATTATGAATTGTTTTAAGAGGTGAGTGCGCCTGTAGTTTTGAAGTGTGCATGATACTCAAGTGTCGACTAGGGGGCTTGGAAGTAAAACCCCTTGTGCCTAGACACCAACAATATGAATTAAAGTATGAGCTCCATAGGCCCAACAGGTTGGGTGAAAGCATAGACCCATGGAATTGGATAGGGCTAGGCTAAGCCTATGAAACTAGTCTAAGTAGAAAAGGATCCAAAACATTGGAAAGTGGGTGACAGGGTGGACCTGAGTGCGGGTACTTTTCGAATCGAGAACAAATTGTGTTCTAGAATGGAAAAAAAAACTTGAGGGAGAAAAGCTAGTTAAAGAAGCAATTTAAAAAGGATAGAGAAGTTACCTTCATAATCGAGCAGTCAACATGTCATGTTGAGTTTCAAGGAGCTACATGATGGGGCCTCCTTGTGAGAATTATAAAGAGAAATGACTAGTGGAGTCATACACATTTCTTTGCATAAGGATTTTTTTCAATTAGACGTTGGGACATTGAGATATGAGGGCCCAAGTGAGTCACTCTACCTTTAGTTTAGTTTCTACTGCCATATTATTGTATATATAGAGGGGTAGGGATATCACGCTCCTCATGGTCTAACATATGCTCATAGGTATCCCATGAACCCACATGTAAATTATCACTAACCTCGTGTGTAACAATGGTAGGCATAGGCATATTGTTGAGACATCAAGCTCAACATGAGTTGACACTCCCCACGAGGTGTTTGCATGATCGTTTGACATTTACATCACTGGCAGGTTTGGAAGCTGGCACCAACATATCTTCGCCAGAGATTCTACAGTTGGACTACACCAACTAGTCCACATCTACCCACACCTCTTAGGGTGTTCACTTTATGGACCACTTTTATATACTCTATTATGTGTGTTAGCCACTTTATCTTCTCTGTAAACCTCTTTTGTTGTGTGAATAAGAAGAAGAATTTTTAGCCTCTCACCTTGTGTGTTCTCTTCTAGGGTTTGTGTGAGTGTGTGTGTGCTTGCAAGAGCTCAAGCTCTCTTCTCCCCTACATCTTTTCATGGTATCAGAGCCTGGTTCATGCTAAGGGCTAAGCGGTAAGCAAGAGAAGCACATGAAGCGGTATGAGGGTAAGAGCTTCATCTACTCTTCCCCTTTTGTGCTGGCTACTAAACCCTTGTCGGGAGCTCTTCGGGAGGCACGGGCGAATACAACAGTTTGTGTAGGTCAAACAAGAGTGTAGTTTTTGGTAAATTTGTGTTGGAGAAAATATGTCAAATGATGGAATAAACCAGATTGTTGCAGAGAAGCTTGAAAAGAACAACTTCC
Organism: Cibotium barometz; assembly: GCF_041138505.1. NCBI lineage: Eukaryota > Viridiplantae > Streptophyta > Polypodiopsida > Cyatheales > Cibotiaceae > Cibotium > Cibotium barometz. Next base: position 29,493,321 of record NC_141047.1, on the reverse strand, counting down.
ATGCATGGAGGTTTAGATTGACAAATTTCCTGATGGGAAAAGGTTATTGAGACTACATTGAAGGTGAACATGAGGAGGCACTGGAGATACCGGAGATTAATCCAACTACTACAGATGTAAAAGAGTTTAAGGATTGGAATCAAGGAGTAAGGACATTCATGTATTGGCTTTCTATTAGTATACAGGACACCATGATTAGGCATATACAAGATGCCAAGTCACCTAAGGAGGCATGGGACACCTTGGTGAAGCTATATGAAACTAACACCAAGGCACGAAAGATTCAATTGAAGAATGAGCTTCATACTGTGTGGAGGAGAAGAAGAATATATCTATGAATATAAGATTCCTCCTCAGCTGAATACCCCAAAAATGAGTAAATGCTCACATAAGATGAAGAGTTGACTGAGTACAAGGTTTATTAGTTAAAAATTAAGGTATATTAGTAAAAGAATGAGATATTTAGGTGAAATGATGCATTTTGACACCTCACTAAGGTGGGAAACCCACTTGGGGTAGGTGCCTTTTTCCCTCCCAGTTGGGCTTGGTTAGTGGCCTCCCTTATTCCTTTGTGTTTTCATATTGGAGTATTACCATGCCAATATTTTCTCTAAATTAGCTTATTTCTATTATCTCTCTAATTTTCCTCTTCTCTTGAGAGCTTTGGAGCTTCTCTCTCCTCCAACCTCTCTTAGAGATTACTCTCTCTCTCTCTCTCTCTCTCTCTCTTGGTGGCCAAGGACTTGCTTGGGGGCTTCTCTTCTAGCCAAAGAAACAAGCCCAAATCAAAGGTAAACCTAATTTAATGGTTTATTTTCAATTCTCTCAATGATTTTCTTGTTCTCAACCCCTCTAAAGCTTGAGAAGCTTTCCAAGCAATGGTTTTTCTTCAAATCAAGCTTTCCCAGAGATTCATAATGTCTATTTAGATTAATGTTAATTTTTATGCTTAATCTTAATGTTTTTCTTTAAGAAAATCTCTCTTGAAAAGATTAGTCATTCCTATGGCTAAATCCTTGGTAAAAGGATGATTCTTATTCATAATCTCTTCATCTTAAGCCAAACTCTATGCTTGACAAGCTAGAGAAAGAGATTAGTTATTTTCATGAATTTTAATCTAGGAAAAAGAAAGGTTAATTATTTTTAATCTTGTTTATGGTATGGAAAAATCATATAAATTCATCCTAAATTGAAAGGAGGTTATGCTAAAATTTTCATAAATGAGGAATGATTATTTTAGTCTAATCTAGAGAATTAATCATAATTATGCTTATAATTATGATTATAATTATGCTATGTATGCATAAATGAAATTTTAGTTTAAAAGAGAAGTTTCTATCATATTTTCATTACAAGTTTTCATTTAAATAGAAAAATGAATATTCTCTGTAATTGCAGCTATGGTAAATTTTTTAGAAAAAAATATATATCTTAATTTTATGCATATTTTTAATAATGCAAAAAGAGGAATTCCTACCATATTCTAGGCTTAGATATTTTATGCTAAAAGAATGATTTTCATCATATTTATGGAAAATACTTTTTAGTATTCATCATATTTAATTAAGAGAAAAGAGAAATTTTTGATAAATTTATTTTCATGCATAAAAATTTAGATGTAAAAAGAGAAATTCCCATGATATTCAAGATTTGAATATTTAAATGTTAAAAGAGAAATTTTTGGCATATTCCTAATTATGGATATTTTTATTTATTTAAAGGAAAAGTTTTTATTTTATTTTTAAGTAGAAAAAGACATAAATTAATTTAGATATAAAAGAGGAGTTCTCACCATAATTTGACGTAGGAAATTATGGTATTCTAAATGTTGACAAACAAATTGATGGAAATAATATTTTAAGATATTTCTATGCGGATTAATGAGTAAAGTGATACATATTCATAATTAAATTATTTAGAAAAGAGTTATTTTTATAAAATCACATTATTCTCAAAAAGAACTATTTTTGATCTATTGTGGTCAAATAGAATGAATTTTTATAAAAATAAAATTTCTCTTCGGTTGGAAGTCACCGCCGTTAATTTATTTGAAGAAAATCCTTAGGAATCAAAGTTAGAAGTAAACCGAATAAATTTTGGTTAGACCACGACCACAAGAATGGCGGGCCAGTAAATTACTCGCCTATCTCTCGAATATGAATCAAGCAAAATCTCGTGACTAATTCCAAATCTTCAATACGAAGAATAGATGGCCGATTGATTTAGGGAAGTTTTCTTAGACCGATATCATCGAGAAATAAGCTGGAAATTCATTGAAATTGATGGGTGGATTACCCTGATAAGAGATTCATGATTTTTATTAAGAAAGTTGGGTTTTTCAAGAAAAAGGATTTTTGTGGAATCAACTAAAAATGGAAAATTCTTACTTGCATAGAAACTCTGTTTTTAAAAAGGATTGTTTTACGCCAAATGTTGGAGGAAGCATTTGGCTTATGTTTAACTAAGGAGAGATTCGTTGCAAACAGCTAGCGGGGAGTCATCAAAGAACGTCGCTTGTCGGCAAAGCCTGTCGACGTTTTGACCAGCCTCCTCTCGGTATGGTTAAAATGCTACGCTTCCGGTATCGGATGGGCAAGGACCGACGAAGCAATCCCTGAGTGAAGTGCTAGGACACCTAAGTAGGATCCTAGAGGGTTCTAACCAAGTGATGCACGGGGTCGCAGTTGCTAGGACACCCCTATGTATGTCGAGGAAGATAGGACTGGAAAGGAATTATCTATGTGAACTGGAATTCAAGATTGGATCTCGTTGGTTGACTAGCTGGTCTTCAATGGAGAGTCCGGATGATATTTTTGTAAAACAATGGATATTTTGGAGGATTATAATCAGTAATACTATGGTTTTATTACAAGATTGCTTTAAAGACAGCTAAATCTGTGAGTGAAAAAGGTAATTTCATATTGGGTGTGTAAGTGGTGTGACTACCTTGAATTTTGCTTGAAGCACCGGCTAGGGGACCTGGGAACTCTTTTCCCTGGTACCCAGGACAAAACATAACCAAATTGGATCCCTCTAGAAGATTTTTGTTATGTGGAAAAGAATCAGCAACTATGCCTCGCCTAAGGGGGAAAAAAGCGGTGATTCTATGAACCAAGTCTCTTCCTTGATCTGGCCATGTGACCTACAGATTCAGTCGAATTAGATTGGATAGTTAAGGCAATGACCCGTTAGATAAATCTCCCGTTAGATGATTTTCCTAGATGATTTTCCTGGTGGAATCGCCCGTGCCTTCCCAGCGAAAACGCGGCGAGGGAAGTTTTTCTGGGTTCCGAACCGCTGGGCTAGTCTCTTGTCCAGATATTCGTGGGCAAGGCCCCGAGTGGGAATCCCTACCCTGCGCGAGGCTACTGCTTCCGCTATGCCAGCGCCATGGAGGAGGAGAGGGCGGGGGTCTCACAGCCGGTATCAGAGCTTTAATGAAGACTTAAGAAGGAAAAATGAATTTTGTTAGAAATTTATAATAAAGAACTCAGAAAGAGCATTTACATATTAAATTTTCATTCCTTAAGCTTCATTAATGAAGACTTTTAATTGATGAATCGGATTTTATAGATGGAAGTCCCATGCTTATCTGCTGGCATTCCCGATCTCACTCCATCTCAGGATATGACTGCTTTTGCCTTTGAGCATATCCTTTCCTCCGCTACGTCTCGAAGCAGCAGAGCAAGGCTCATAAAACATTTTGAGGAGTTGTATTTTCCTAACCCAGTGCAGAGACATCAGCATATATGGTATTTAGGGCACACCTCTTGCAGCCAGCGCCGCCTGATGCTGAGGGAGAATATCTCTTTGACCATGATCTTGTTGAAGCTTAAGGTGGTTCACGGTGTCATCCTGTATCGTCCCATGCCTCCAAATTTCAGACTATCTTGCCATATTTATAGACTTCTAAGCTATTTTGTTCCGAAACGAAAGATTGTAGCACACTTAGCAGTAAGGGAACAGTTATACTGCTACATGTCTGTAGAGCCAAGCATCGCCATCTAATGCGTTTCCCGTGGAGGTTTTGACTTTCTTGAGCCAGGATGCTCTATGTACATATTGTAACCTTTATATAAATAAAGAAATGTTTATGTATCATTTTATGGCAGAATCATGAGGCGTGCGAACCATGGCTGCCAGCTTGCTTGACCCCGATGTTTGCTCGCAAAGCCCTTTCACAGAACTCAGCCAGGTCCCTTCAAGGGCGAAGGGGAAAACTTGGGCGAGGCTGTGGAGAAGTGGATAGAATGCTTCTCAAGGAGCAATTCTTAATTCTAAAAGTAAACTCTATGCTTGGTAAATTAGAGGCCAAAGAAGAGGCTTTTTAATGCTTTTATATGCTACTTAAATTATGAAAAAAAACTTAGGAATCAAGTCCATAATTGGATATTGATCCAAATGATAGTTATTCTATCATTAAACTTTATGCTTTTCAAAATTAATGAAAATTATCAATAATAGCAGCGGAGCTATGGCAAAATTTTTTAAAAATTAACACAAATCATTTTCATGTATAATATGAAAAGAGGACTTCCTACCATATTCTAGGATTCGTCATCCTAGGTTCATTGAATAATTCTCATCATAACCATGGAAAAATTGATTTTTAAAGTTTATGCATAAATAGTTAATTAAGAAAAAGAGGAATTTCTAGTAATTCATTTTTATGAATAAAAGACAAATTCCCATGGAAATGGAAATCCATGTATTCCAATGAAGAAAGAGAAAATTTGGAATACTAAAATAATGGAGATTTTTTATTTTTAAGAGAAAATTTAGTTAATTTTTTTTATGCATTGATAATTTTAAATGATGAAAGAGGAATTTTCACCATAATTGGAATTCAATCATTTAAATGAGAAAAGTGAAATTTCTAGTATAATGGAATTAATGGAGATTTTTATTTAATTTTTAAGAGAAAATTTAGTTGAATGATTTTTTACGCATAGATAAATTTAAATGATGAAGGAGAAATTCCACCATAATTGAAATTCAATCATTTAAATGAGAAAAGTGAAATTTTTAGTATAATGAAATTAATAGATTTTTTAATGTAAATTTTAAGAGAAATTATTTTATGCATGAATAGATTTAAATGATGAAAGATGAATTCCCATCATATTTGAAATTTAATCATTTAAATAAAAAAAGAAAAATTCTTGGTATATTTGGAATATTGAATATTTTTATTTTAATTAAAGAGGAGTTTTAGATAGATTTAATTTATGATAAAAGAGGAATTCCCATGATATTTGGATTGCACTCATTAAATGAGAAAAAGAGGGATTTCAAGTTTATTCAAAAAAATAGATATTGGTATTTAGTTAAAAGAAGAATTTTTATGATATTTAAGAAAAGATGAATTTGAATTAATTTTTAGTGTCAAAAGATGAATTTCCACCATAATTCTACCTAATGAATTAAGGTCGAGAAATTATGTGGCAGAAAGAATATCTTTGGATATTTAATTGGTAAAATCACTAAATTGATATTTACCCAAAATTAGATGTTTATCTGAAGGGAATCCTTGTTAGAATTAAACCCAATGAATTTGGTTAGACTACAAGAGGGACAGACAGTAAACCTACTTGTCCATCTCTCGATCAAAAACCTCGTGTGACCAATTCCAGTTCCTAAATACAAAGAATAGACTACCGTTGAACTAAACTAGTTTTCCTTTAACCGAACTCACCAAGAATCTAGTTGGACAATCAAACAAAATGATGGGTAGATTACCTTGATGAGAGATCAAGGATCCTCATTATGAAACTGGGAATTATGAAAAAAGAGGTTTTGTGGAACCAATCTCAAACTGGGAATTTTGTGGAACCAATCTCAAACTGGGAATTTTACTTGCATTCGAACCTCTATTTTTCATTTAAAGGACTGTTTTAGCCAGAATGCTGGAGGAAGCATTTGGCATGTGTTTTACTAAGAGGAAGTTTGTTGTTGCAACAACTGGCGGGGAGTCGTCAAGGGACGTCGCTCGCGTCAAAGCCCCCGAGGTCTTGACCAACCTCAGTACGGTTAAAATGGTGCGCTTCCGGTACGGTGGGCGAGGACCAACAAAGTGGTCCTCCCTGAGTGAAGTGCTAGCACACCTAAGGAGGATCCTAGAGGGATCTCACCAGGCGATGCACGGGCTCGTGGTTGCCAGGACACCCATGTGTGTGTCGAGGAAGATTCGGATGGACTAAAAGGAAAGATTTTTGTGAAACAAATTTTGATACTGGATCTTGTTGGTTGGCCAGCTGGTCTTCAACAGAGAGTCCAAAGGACACATTTTGTAATACAATGGACTCAGAATTTTGGAGGATGATGATCAGTAATATTATGATTTCTATTGAAGGATTGTTTTAAAGCCAGCCGAATCTGTTATAAATGGCAATTTCATATTGGGTGTGTACGTGGTATGCCTACCTTAATTTTTGCATGAATCGCCGGCTAGGGGACCTGGGAACTCTTTTCCTCGGTACCGAGGCAAAAAACACAACCAAATCTTCATAAAAGAATCCCACCAATACAGTGGTTGGCTAACCCATGGGTCGGTTGGGGTTAGCTGGATCGAAGGATTCTTGCGAAACAACTAAGATGTGATTAGTTACGTTAGTTAGATTAAATCCTGAGAAGACCTTGTTCTGTGGGAGGGGATCAACGGCTGTGCCTCATTTAAGGAGGACAAAAGCGGTGATTGCATGGACTAAGTGCAAGTCTCTTCTTAATCTGACTATGTGACTTTAGGTTTGGTCAGATCAGCTTAACTAGTTAAGACTTTGACTCGTTAAAGTGGTTCCCCCATTAGAAGATTTTTCCCAGGTAGAATCGCCCGTGCCTTTCGGGCGAGGGGAGTTTTTTCGGGCTCGGTTTCGGAGGAACTACCCGGGCTAGTCCCTCGTGTGAACATCCGCGCGGGCAAAGCCTCGAGTGTGGATCCCTACCCCGCGTAGGAGGCAGACGCCACTTTTGCCACCGGAGCCCCCGAAGGGAGGATCTCATATAGCTGGTATCAGAGCTTTGTTGAAAGCTAATAAGGAGAAATGAATTCTTATCAAAAATTGATATTAAAAACTCAGAAAAAGCATTTACATATTGTATTGTCATTCCGTAAGCTTCACTAATGAAGATTTTTAATTAAAGAATTTGATTTTATAGATGGAAGTTCCACACTTATCTGGTGTTCCCGACCTCACCCATTCACAAGACATGACTGCGTTCGCCTTCAAACATCTCATCTCTTCCACTACAACTCAAACGAGCCGAGCCAGACTCGCACGCAATTTCGAGGATCTATATTTTCTTGATCCAGCGGAGAGACGACAACACAAGTGGTTTGCAGGGTAGTATGTCCACATCTCTTATGACCAGCATGCGATGTTGAGGCAGAATCTCTCATTGGCCATGATTCTGATGAAGCTGAAAGTGATACATATGGTGTTATTTTATATCACTCAACCCCTTGAAATTTCAGACTTTCATGCCAAATCTACAGACTCCTTAGTCGCTTTATTCCTAAGGAGAAGATAGTAGCTCCCTTGTGGCAGTAAGGGAACATTTGTATCCGAGCATGTCTATAGCCTAGTACCATCGTCTTATACTTCTCCCGAGAGGAGATTTTGATTTCTAGAGCTGAGCTGCTCTATGTACATATTGCAACCTTTCTATAAATAAAGAAATGTTTTGTGGAAAAATTCCTTGTTGTATAAGTGATTGTTTATGGACGAACTGATAAAGCAAAATCTGTTACCGGACATATGTCATAGATCTCCAATAAGATCATTTATCTTGTTTAAGAAATTATTTTCCGAACCTCTTAAGTCTTAGGATCTCGTGGATGATATCAAAATAAAAATTTAATAATATATCATTTTTGGCAGAATCATGAGGCGAGGAAACCATGGCCGTCGGCTTCTAGTAGACCCTCTCTCTGAAAAGAGAAAGAGCTTGACCCCGACGTTCGCAAGGATCTTCACAGAACTCAGCCAATACCCTTCAAAGGAGAAGGAGAGAACCTGGGCAAGGCTGTGGAGAAATGGGTGGAAGCTATGGAAGAGTATTTTGATGTCACAGGCTACAATGAGCGGAGCAAAATGGCTCTTGCCAGGCTGAAAATAGTGGAAACAACCAGGGTGGCATGGAGGAACCATTGTGACACCAACCATCTGGACAGGAATACTCAGTCCTAGAGCGACCTTAAAACCTATTTGAGGAAGAGATTTTGTCCCCCTGGGTTTTAAGAAACCAAAATAAATGAATTCTTAGAGCTAAATCAGGGGAGCAAAACCATCGAGGAATATCACCAGGCATTTGCTCTTCTACTCAAATATTCACAACCTCTAGATGAAGAGCAACCCATGGCAGGTTCATTTGGGGAATGAACGAACCCTTAGACACACTGGTCAAAAATGCCAAGCTAGTATCCATGGCAGAAGTTGTCAGAATGGCGAGCGAAGGACTTCGCCAAAGCTTTCATCGTAAAAGTTGTGCCAAAGCTAGCTCCCTTATCCCCTTCAAAAGATTCCAGACACCGGGAAGTTCTTCCAACCTTCCGCCTCCAAAGAGACACCAAGGCCCCAACTAGAATTTGGAGTCGGGAAGCTTCAGGAATGAAGGAAGACCTTTCCCTCGAAGTACTTTCTCAGGAACTCCGACTCTCTCAAGAATGCAAAGGGAAGAGCTTCAAAGCAAGGACAGATGCTTCGGATGTCAGGGGTTTGGACACTAGCTCAAGGATTGCCTATCTCCTTCTGTGGGCCAAGGAAGCCAGGGACCCAGAATTCAGAGACAGAATCCTTCGTATCAGTCCAACCAGGGTCCCCCGCGCTAGAATCAAGGCAACCCCAGAAGAGTGCCAACTCAGCCTGTGTAGGCTCCATGCAAAGCAGTCTCCAAACTCCCTCCCAGAATTGGAATAACCAAAGAGAGAGAGTTCCACCTCAAACTGCAGTAGCTAGAGTTGTCACTATAGTTGAGGAAGTGGAGGAAGAGAAAGGACACAGATCTATGCAGCAATAGAGCATCAAGGGAATAACCGTCAATTCTCAGTCCTCCAGACTCCAGCAGAGTACCAGGGTAAGCAATTCAAGCTTTTGATTGATTCAGGTAGTACTCATTCTTTTTTTTTCCCTAGGATGTCTACGTAAATTAGTCCTAAATTAAAAATCAGGGAAACCTATGCAAGTGGAATTGGCCAGTGGAAAGATTCTTTTCACAACTTGAGACAGACCTTATTCAGTTTAGCCTAGATGGGAATGTAACAGAGTGCCAGTTTAGAGTCCTACCCTTGGGAGTCTATGATGGAATCCTTGGAATGGATTGGCTCCAAAAGAATCATGCTGACATTTATTGTCACAAAGGAACCATCTCTTTCCTTGACCTTCACGGGAATAAAGTTCAAGGAACTAGAATTTCTGGATCCCCAGTGCTACAATTAGTCAAGGCTTCCAAATTATTAAAAGGGCTTAGAAAGAGGCAAGATGTGTATGTCGTTAAAATAAATCTAGTAGACATAAAATGCAAGGCTAAAGAACTAGAGTGGTTAAGTGAGTATGCAGATGTATTTCCTGAAGAGCTGATTGATATGCCTGCGTCTCGCGAAGTAGATCATGAGATCGAGTTAACCCCGGCTCAGCGTGCATACAAAATGCCAGTCCTTGAAGCCATAGAACTTAAGGAACAGTTAAGACAATTGTTAGAGCAGGGATTCGTCGTTAAGACTCTGTATTGACTACAGAGGATTGAATCAATTAACAATTAAAAATAAGTATCATATTCCTAGGATTGATGAACTTCTAGATCGATTAAGTGGGACCCAAATGTTCACAAAGATAGATCTCAAATCCGGGTACTATCAGATCAGAATCAAGGAGCAAGACATCCCAAAGACAGCATTAAATACTCGCTATATGGGCATTATGAGTTCACAGTCATGTCGTTTGGATTGACTAATGTCCCAGCGACATTTAATTGTCACTGGGACATTAGTCATGTCGTTTGGATTGACTAATGTCCCAGCGACGTTTAATCGTCTTATGCAGGATATTCTCAGAGAATACTTGGATGATTTTGTTCTTGTCTTCTTTGATGATATCTTGGTATACTCAAAGAATGCTGCAGATCATGAAGATCTTGTGCGCAAGGTCCTGGAAATCCTAAGGATACACCAACTCTTCACAAAAAAGAGTGAGTGTTCTTTCTTTGTTGACCAGGTGGAATACTTGGGATTTATAGTATCAAAGGATGGGATTTCTCCTGACCCCGCAAAGATCCAAGCAGTAGTAGAATGGCCCCGCAAAGATCCAAGCAGTAGTAGAATGGCCAGAACCCAAGACAGTAGTAGAATGGCCAGAACCCAAGACAGTAAAGGAAGTCAGAGGATTCCTAGGATTAACCGGATGGTATAGGATCTTTATACCTAGGTATGCTCAAATAGCATCCCCTTTAACTAACCTTCTCAAGAAGAGTACAGTTTTTTAGTGGACTGCAATGTGTCAGAGTGCCTTTGATAAACTGAAGACAGCCTTAGTAACGAACCCTGTCCTTAAGTTGCCAGATTTTACCAAACCCTTTGAGGTAGTTATTACTGATGCCAGTGGGTTTGCCTTAGGCGGTGCTCTTATGCAGGAAGGGCATGCAGTGGCCTACGAATCCAAAAAACTCAAAACACATGAGAGAAATTATGTCGTCCACCATGACTTGGAGTTACTCTCAGTAGTTTATGCTCTGAAGTTGAGACATTATCTTTTGGGACAAAGGTTCACCTTGATGACAGATCATCGAAGTCTGAAGTGGATCTTCACCCAAAGGGATCTCAACATACGTCAAAGGAGATGGATGCAGACCCTGCAGGAATTTGATTTTGAAATGAAATATCGGTCAGGAAAAGAAAATGTGGTTGTAGATGCACTCTGCAGAAAAGCCTCCTTGCTTTCAATTACAGTGGTGTCAAATCCGCAAAGGAGAAAATCATGCAGAACAAATTCTTTGCCCCTATTGCTACCCTTCTGATGCAGGAAAGCAAGACTCCTCATCAGGAAATGAGTCAAGTTCTTGGTGGGTACAAATTGGATGAAGGATGCATGTATTATAATAATCGGCTATGTATACCCAATGATGAGGGAATAAAGGGAAGAATTCTGAGAGAATCCCATGATAGCCTGATAGCTGGACATCCAGTGTTTATAAAAACCTATATGTCTGTGAAGAAAAGCTTCTTCTGGCCAAGGACTCAAAAAGGATGTACTTGATCACATGTGCGAAAATGTTTAATGTGTCAGAGAGAGTCAAGATGCCAGCAAAACTGCAGCCTCTAGACATTCCTCCAGATGAAGTGGGAATGTATCAGTATGGACTTTGTCACTGGATTACCTTCAGTCTACATTTTTGTGATAGTTAATAGACTAATCAAAGTTGCCCATCTGATTCCAGTGAAAGAAACATGTTGCCAGAGTTTTCCTTAAAGAGATCTTCAGATTGCATGGCTTACCCCCAGGAGGATAGTAAGTGACAGAGATCCCAAATTCACATCGAAATTCTGGACTGCATTCTTCGAAGCAGTAGAAACTTTCTTGGATCTCAGCATGGCTTATCACCCCGAAACAGATGGCCAGATTGAAAGAGTGAATCAGGTAATAGAAGATATCCTTTAGTCATGCTACGGTCGGTAGGGAACCCAAAAAGTGGTTAAGCCATTTGCATCTGGTCGAATTTGCTTACATGCTTCTTATCATCGAAGCATTGGGATGAGTCCTTTCAAAGCTTTGTATGGACAAGATTGCCTTACACCGTTGACTTGGTCTAACCCATTGATCAGAGTCGAAATGTCCAGACAAATGCTTGATGACATGAACCAGAAAATGTAATCAATCCGTAAAGATATAAAGGCAGCCCAAGACAGACAAAAGCAGTATGCAGATAAAAAGAGATCAGAGAGAGAGTTTGAAGAATCAGATATGGTCTTCATTCGAGTATGTACGACCAAAAAGAAGTTCCTTATCCTTAGGGAAGTACAAGAAGCTCTCTCCTAGATACTATGGGCCATATGCTATCATAAAGAAAGTGGGCGATCTAGCCTCCAAACTTCTTTTGCCCCCCATATCAAGGTACATAATGTATTCCAGGTCAGTTTACTTAAGAAATATGTACCTATGAACAATTGATCTCTCCGACTCAAGGCCAGATGGTACTCCAACCTGAGAAAATCCTTGATGTTCGGGAGAAGATTCTGAGGAGCAGAGTCCTCAGAGAATTCTTAGTAAAGTGGAAGTTCTTCTCTCTAGAAGACGCCACCTGGGAGAAAGAAGAAGAGTTAGTGAAGGATAACCCCAACTTTGCGAGATGAGGACATCTCGCGTTTTTCAAGTGGGAGAGGATGTAAGATTCCTCCTGAGCCGTCTGAATATTGAATAAGCCTCTACTCAATCCCCTGTAATCATTCTCTATTTTTGAATACACGAAAATATTATTTTTTCTTGTTTTTGCCTAGTGAGATAAAAATTTCTAGAGAGTGGTAATTCAATATTGAGATATTTTTAGATATATAAATTCTACAAATATCAAAAATATGTTTCCCTGAAATAGAAAATCAAAATAAATTTTTGAAGGTGCAATTGGAATTAATTAAAAATGATTTAAAAGATCTTAGCCTAAGGGTCAAGATTTTTTGTGAAAATTTTGGATTATGGTCTAATTAAGGTTCCTATGGACCAATAAGATTAATCCAAGTGTTGGGATGAGATAAATCCAAAAAATAAAAGAAAATACCAAAAAATGAGTAAATTCCCACATAAGATGAAGAGTTGACTGAGTACAAGATTTATTAGTTAAAAATTATGAAATATTACTAAAAAAACGAGATATTTTGGAGTAATCATACCATTTTGATACCTTGGTAAGGAAAGGGGGAGCCTTCAAGGAGGCACCTATTTCACACATGTGAAGGAGTTTTAAACTCAAAAATATTAAGATATTTTTATCTCTTCTCTCTCTTGGATCAAACCAAATAAAAAAGGGAGCGAAACTAGTCCAAATCTTGTCCAAATTCAGCCAAACTAAAGCTGGAAAATTCTAGAACTTAGTTGGACTCAGTTAGTGGCCTCCCTCACCTATAAATAGACCCTCGTTCTTTTGTATTCTCATCTGTGAACTAGACCATGCCAATATTACTCTAAAATAAGCATATTTTCTATTATCCTCTACAATTTGGAGAGATTGGAGCTTCTCTCTCTCTTCAATCTTCTTTGGAGTCTTCATCAACATACTAAACCAATTGATTGGCTGGGGGCCTCTCCTAAGACTAAAGAATCAAGCAAAACAAGAGGTAAAGTGTGACTTTATGATTTTGTTTTTCACTTCTAAACCCCTCTCAAGCTTGAGAAGTATTCAATTGAATGGTTCTTCAATGTCAATGAAGCTCTCTAATGAATTTTAGTGATAAATCATATAAAGTCTACATTTATGAATTAAAATGTTTTTTAAGCATGTCTCTCTCTCTTCCCCAAAGAATGGTCATTCCTATGACCAATTCTATGTTCAAATGATGCTTCTCAAGGAGCAATTCTTAATTCTAAAAGTAAACTCTATGCTTGTCAAATTAGAGGCCAAAGAAGAGGCTTTTTAATGCTACTTAAATTATGAACAAAAAACTTAGGAATCAAGTCCATAATTGGATATTGATCCAAATGATAGTTACTCTATCATATTGTATTATTAAACTTTATGCTTTTCAAAATTATTAAAAAGTATCAATAATAGCAGCAGAGCTATGGTAAAATTTTTAAAAAATTAACACATAAATCATTTTCATGCATAATATGAAAAGAGGACTTCCTACCATATTCTAGGATTAGTCATCCTAGGTTAATTGAATAATTCTCATTATAACCATGGAAAATTTGATTTTTAACGTTTATGCATAAATAGTTAATTAGAAAAAAGAGAAATTTCTAGTAATTCATTTTTATGATAAAAGCGAAATTCCCATGACAATGGAAATCCATGTATTCCAATGAAGAAAGAGAAAATTTGGAATACTAAAATAATGGAGATTTTTATTTTTAAGAGAAAATTTAGTTAAATTTATTTTTATGCATAGAGAAATTTAAATAATGAAAGAGGAATTTCCGTCGTAATTGGAATTCAATCATTTAAATGAGAAAAGTGGAATTTCTAGTATAATGGAATTAATGGATATTTTTATTTAATTTTTAAGAGAAAATTTAGTTGAATTTATTTTTAATGCATAGATAAATTTAAATGATGAAAGAGGAATTCCCACCATAATTGGAATTCAATCATTTAAATGAGAAAAGTAGAATTTTTAGTATAATGGAATAAATGGATAAATTATTTTATGCATGAATAGATTTAAATGATGAAATAGGAATTCCCATCATATTTGGAATCTAATCATTTAAATAGAAAAAGAAGAATTCTTGGTATATTTAGAATATTGAATATTTTTACTTAAATTAAAGAGGAGTTTTAGATAGATTTAATTTATGATAAAAGAGGAATTCCCATGATATTTGGATTGCACTCATTAAATGAGAAAAAGAGGGATTTCAAGTTTATTCAAAAAAATAGATATTGGTATTTAGTTAAAAGAAGAATTTTTATGATATTTAAGAAAAGATGGATTTTATTTATTTTTTAGTGTAAAAAAAAATCCACCATAATTCTACCTAATGAATTAAGGTCGAGAAATTATGTGGTAGAAAGAATATCTTTGGATATTTAATTGGTAAAATCACTAAATTGATATTTATCCAAAATTAGATGTTTATTTGAAGGAAATCCTTGTTAGAATTAAACCGAATGAATTTGGTTAGACTACGAGAGGGACCGACAGTAAAGCTACTTGTCCATCTCTCGATCTGAATCAAGCAGCAAAAACCTCGTGACCAATTCCAGTTCCTAAATACAAAGAATAGACTACTGTTGAACTAAACTAGTTTTCCTTTGATCGAACATACCAAGAATCTAGTTGGACATTCAGACAAAATGATGGGTAGATTACCCTGATGAGAGATTAAGGATCCTCATTATGAAACTGGGATTTATGGAAAAAGGGGTTTTGTGGAACCAATCTCAAACTGTAAATTTTACTTGCATTGGAACCTTTGTTTTTCATTTAAAGGATTATTTTACGCTAGAATGTTGGAGGAAGCATTTAGCATGTGTTTTACTAAGAGGAGGTTCATTGCAACAACTGGCGGAGAGTCGTCGAGGGACGTCATTCACGACAAAGCGTGCCGAGGTCTTGACCAGCCTCAGTACGGTTAAAATGGTGCGCTTCCGGTATGATGGGCGAGGATCGACGAAGCGGTACCTGAGTGATGTGCTAGGACACCTAAGGAGGATCCTAGAGGGTTCTGACCAGGTGATGCACGGGCTCGCGGTTGCTAGGACACCCATGCGTGTGTCGAGGGACATTCGATTGGACTCAAAGGAAAGATTTTTGTGAAACAAATTTTGATACTCGATCTCGTTGGTTGGCCAGCTGGTCTTCAACAGAGAGTCCAAAGAACACATTTTGTAATACAATGACTCAAAATTTTAGAGGATGATGATCAGTAATATTATGATTTCTATTGAAGGATTGTTTTAAAGCTAGCCGAATCTGTTATAAATGGCAATTTCATATTGGGTGTGTACGTGGTATGCCTACCTTAATTTTTGCATGAATCGCTGGCTAGGGGACCTGGGAACTCTTTTCCTCGGTATCGGGGAGAAAAACACAACCAAATCTTTATAAAGGAATCCCACCAATACAGTGGTCGGGCCCAGGCTGGATTGGAGGATTCTTGTGAAACAACTAAGATGTGATTAGTTACGTTAGTTAGATTAAGTCCTGAGAAGACCTTGTTCTGTGGGAGGAGATCAACGGCTGTGCCTCATTAAAGGAGAAAAAAAGTGGTGATTCCATGGACTAAGTGCAAGTCTCTTCTTGATTTGACCATGTGACTTTAGGTTCGGTCAGATCAGTTTAACTAGTTAAGACTTTGACTTGTTAAAGTAATTCCCCCGTTAGAAGATTTTTCCCAGGCACAATCGCCCGTGCCTTCCGGGCGAGGGGAGTTTTTCCGGGCTCGGTTTCGGAGGAACCGCCCCGGCTAGTCCCTCATCCAGAAATCGACGGGCGAGGCCCCGAGTGTGGATCCCCGCCCCACGTGGGAGGCCGATGCTGCTTCTGCCGCGCTGGAGCCCAACGAGTGGGGCCCACCATAATTGAAAATTCTTACTTGCATAGAAACTCTGTTTTTGAAAAGGACTATTTTATGCCAGAATGCTGGAGGAAGCATTTGACTTATGTTTAACTAAGGAGAGATTCTTTACAATAGCTGTCCGGGATCATCAAAGGACGTCGCTTGTCGGCAAAGGACGTCGCTTGTCGGCAAAGCCTCCCAACATCTTGACCAGCCTCCTCGGTATGGTTAAAATGGTGCACTTTTGGTATGGGATGGGCGAGGACCGACGAAGCGATCCGTGAGTGAAGTGCTAGGACACCTAAGTAGGATCCTAGAGGGTTCTAACCAAGTGATGCACGGGGTCTCGGTTGCTAGGACACCCATATGTATGTCGAGGAAGATATGGATGGACGAGAAAGGAATTATCTATGTGAACTGGAATTCAAGATTGGATCTCGTTGTGGTTGACTAGCCGGTCTTCAATGGAGAGTCCGGATGATATTTTTGTAAAACAATGGACTAGATATTTTGGAGGATTATGATCAGTAATACTATGGTTTCATAAAAAGATTGCTTTAAAGACAACCAAATCTATGAAAAAGGTAATTTCATATTGGGTGTGTAAGTGGTGTGACTACCTTGAATTTTGCTTGAAGCACCGGCTAGGGGACCTAAGAACTCTTTTACTTGGTACCCGGGACAAAACATAACCAAATTTTTATATATAAGGGATCCCACCAATACAGTGGTTGGACGGTTGGCTAACCCATGGGCCGGTTGGCTAGAGCGGTGGATTCCTGCGATACAGTCAAATACATCAACTTATGCTAGTTAGAATAAATCCCTAGAAGATTCTTGTTCTGTGGGAAAGAATGAGCGGCTATGCCTCGCCTAAGGGGGAAAAAAGCGGTGATTCTATGAACCAAGTCTCTTCCTTGATTTGGCCATGTGACCTACAGGTTTGGTCGGATCAGATTGGATAGTTAAGGCAATGACCCGTCAGATAAATCTCCCGTTAGATGATTTTCCTGGTGGAATCGCCCGTGCCTTCTCGGGGAGGGAAGTTTTTCTGGGTTCGCGGTTTTGGAGGAACCGCGAGCTAGTCTCTTGTCCAGATATTCGTGGGCAAGCCCCGAGTGGGAATCCCTGCCCTGCACGAGAGGCTACTGCTTCCGCTGCCCAGCCCCCCCGGAGGAGGTCGCGCGGAGGGGGCGGGGGTCTCATAGCTGTTGGTATCAGAGCTTTAATGAAGACTTAAGAACGAAAAATGAATTTTGTTAGAAATTTATAATAAAGAACTCAGAAAGAGAATTTACATATTAAATTTTCATTCCTTAAGCTTCATTAATGAAGACTTTTAATCGATGAATCAGATTTTATAGATGGAAGTCCCATGCTTATCTGGCATTCCCGATCTCACTCCATCTTAGGATATGACTGCTTTCACCTTTGAGCATATCCTTTCCTCTGCTACGTCTCGAAGCAGCAGAGCAAGGCTCGTGAAACATTTTGAGGAGTTGTATTTTCTTGACCCAATGCAGAGACATCAGCATATGTGGTATTTAGGGCAGTATGTCCACACCTCTTGCAGCCAGCGCCTAATGCTGAGGGAGAATATCTCTTTGACCATGATCTTGTTGAAGTTAAAGGTGGTTCACAGTGTGATCCTATATCGTCCCATGCCTCCAGATTTTAGACTATCTTGCCATATTTATAGACTTCTTAGCTATTTTGTTCTGAAAAGAAAGATTGTAGCACACTTATCAATAAGGGAACAGTTGTACTGCGGCATGTCTGTAGCCCAGTATCGCCATCTGATGCGTTTCCCACCAAGTAGGTTTTGACTTTCTGGAGCCAGGATGCTCTATGTACATATTGTAACCTTTATATAAATAAAGAAATGTTTTGTGAAAAATTTCAAGTTATATAAGTGATTTGTCTATTAGATGACGAGTTGAAGAAATAAGATCTATCCCTCTGATGTATGTCGTAGATCTCCAATAAGATCGGTTATCTTGTTTAAGTAATTGATTCCAAACCTCTTAAGTCTTAGGATCTCGATGATGAAATCAAATACAAATTTAATGATATATCATTTTTTGGCAGAATCATGAGGCGCGCGAACCCTGGCCGCTAGCCAGATCCTCTCATAGGTGAGGAAGAGCTTGACCCCGATGTTCACAAAGCCCTTCATAGAACTCAGCCAGGTCCCTTCAAGGGCGAAGGGGAAAACTTGGGCGAGGCTGTGGAGAAGTGGATCGAAGCAATGGAAGAATACTTCGATGTCACCGGATACAACGAGAGGAGTAAAATGGCTCTTGCAAGGCTGAAGATAGCCATAGTGGCATGGAGAAACCACTGCGAGACCAACCATCTGGATCAAAATACCCAGAAATGGTGTAAGATTCCTCCTCAGCCTGAATATTGAGCCTCTACTTCAATCCCCTGTAACCATTCCCTGTTTCTGAATACAAGAAAATATTATTTTTCTTTATTTTGGCCTAGTTAGATGAAAATTTCTAGAGAGTGGTAATTCAATATTGAGATATTTTTAGATATATAAATTCTACAAATATCAAAAATATGTTTTGCTGAAATAGAAAATCAAAATAAATTTTTGAAGGTGCAATTAGAATTAATTAAAAATGATTTAAAAGACCTTAGCCTAAGGGTCAAGATTTTCTGAAAATTTTAGATTATGGTCCAATTAAGGTTCCTATGGACCAATAAGATTAATCCAAGTGTTGGGATGAGATAAATCCAAAGAATAAAAGAAAATATCCAAAAATGAGTAAATGCCCAAATAAGATGAAGAGTTGACTGAGTACAAGATTTATTAGTTAAAAATTATGAAATATTACTAAAAAAATGAGATATTTTGGAGTAATCATACCATTTTGACACCTTGGTAAGGAAAGGGGGAGCCTTATTTCACACATGTGAAGGAGTTTTAAACTCAAAAATATTAAGATATTTTTATCTCTCCTCTCTCCTAGATCAAACCAAATAAAAAAAGGGAGCCAAACTGGTCCAAATCTTGTCCAAATTCAGCCAAACTGAAGCTGGAAAATTCTAGAACTTTGTTGGACTTAGTTAGTGGCCTCCCTCACCTATAAATAGACCCTCGTTCTTTTGTATTCTCATCTATGAACTAGACCATGCTAATATTACTCTAAAGTAAACATATTTTCTATTATCCTCTAAAAGTCCTCTACAATTTGGAGAGATTGGAGCTTCTCTCTCTCTTCAACCTTCTTTGGAGTCTTCATCAACATACTAAACCAATTGATTGGTTGGGGGCCTCTCCTAAGACTAAAGAATCAAGCAAAACAAAAGGTAAAGTGTGACTTTGTGATTTTTTTTTCCTCTTCTAAATATTTTTCACTTCTAAACCCCTCTCAAGCTTGAGAAGTGTCTCTCTCTCCCTCAAAGAATGGTCATTCCTATGACCAATTCTATCTTCAAATGATTCTTCTCAAGGAGCAATTCTTAATTCTAAAAGTAAACTCTATGCTTGTCAAATTAGAGGCCAAAGAAGAGGCTTTTCAATGCTTTTATGCTATTTAAATTATGGAAAAAAAAACTTAGGAATCAAGTCCATAATTGGATATTGATCCAAATGATAGTTATTCTATCATATTGTATTATTACACTTTATGCTTTTCAAAATTATTAAAAATTATCAATAATAGCAGCGGAGCTATGGCAAAATTTTTAAAAAATTAACACATAAATCATTTTCAGGACTTCCTACCATATTCTAGGATTAGTCATCATAGGTTAATTGAATAATTCTCATCATAACCATGGAAAATTTATTTTTTAATGTTTATGCATAAATAGTTAATTATAAGAAAAAGAGAAATTTTTAGTAATTCATTTTTATGATAAAAGAGAAATTCCAATGATAATGGAAATCCATGTATTCCAGTGAAGAAAGAGAAAATTTGGAATACTAAAATAATGGAGATTTTTTTTTTAAGAGAAAATTTAGTTAAATTTATTTTTATGCATAGATAAATTTAAATAATGAAAGAGGAACTCCCACCATAATTGGAATTCAATCATTTAAATGAGAAAAGTGAAATTTATAGTATAATGGAATTAATGGAGATTTGTATTTAATTTTTAAGAGAAAATTTAGTTGAATTTATTTTTTATGCATAGATAAATTTAAATGATGAAGGAGAAATTCCACCATAATTGGAATTCAATCATTTAAATGAGAAAAGTGGAATTTTTAGTATAATGGAATTAATGGATATTTTATGTAATTTTTAAGAGAAATTATTTTATGCATGAATAGATTTAAATAATGAAAGAGGATTTCCCATCATATTTGAAATTTAATCATTTAAATGGAAAAAGAAGAATTCTTGGTATATTTGGAATATTGAATATTTTTATTTAAATTAAAGAGGAGTTTTAGATAGATTTAATTTATGATAAAAGAGGAATTCCCATGATATTTGGATTTCACTCATTAAATGAGAAAAAAAGGGATTTCAAGTTTATTAAAAAAAAAGATATTGGTATTTAGTTAAAAGAAGAATTTTTATGATATTTAAGAAAAGATGGATTTGAATTAATTTTTAGTGTCAAAAGATGAATTTCCACCATAATTCTACCTAATGAATTAAGGTCGAGACATTATGTGGCAGAAAGAATATCTTTGGATATTTTAATTGGTAAAATTACTAAATTGATATTTATTCAAAATTAGATGTTTATCTGAAGGGAATCCTAATTAAACTGAATGAATTTGGTTAGACTACGAGAGGGATGGACAGTAAACCTACTTGTCCATCTCTCGATCTAAATCAAGCAAAAACCTCGTGACCAATTCTAGTTCCTAAATACAAAGAATAGACTACTGTTGAACTAAACTAGTTTTCCTTTGATTGAACTCACCAAGAATCTAGTTGGACAATAAGATAAAATGATGGGTAGATTACCCTGATGAGAGATCAGGGTAATCTACCCTGATGATAGGTAGATTACCCTGATGAGAGATCAAGGATCCTCATTATATAAAACAGGGAATTATGAAAAAAGGGATTTTGTGGAACCAATCTTAAACTAGGAATTTTACTTGCATTGGAACCTCTGTTTTTCATTTAAATGACTGTTTTATGCTAGAATCCTAGAAGCATTTGGTATGTATTTTACTAAGAGGAGCTTCATTGCAATAGCTGGCGGGGAGTCGTCGAGGGATGTCGCTTGCGACAAAGCCTGCCGAGGTCTTGACCAGTCTCGGTACAGTTAAAATGGTACGCTTCCGGTACGATGGGTGAAGACCGACGAAGCGGTCCCTGAGTGAAGTGCTAGGACACTTAAGGAGGATCCTAGAGGGTTCTGACAAGGCGATGCACGGGCTCGCGGTTGCTAGGACACCCATGCGTGCGTCGAGGAAGATTTGGATGGACTAAAAGGAAAGATTTTTGTGAAACAAATTTTGATACTGGATCTCGTTGGTTGGCCAACTGGTCTTCAACAGAGAGTCCAAAGGACACATTTTGTAATATAATGGACTCAGAATTTTGGAGAATGATGATCAGTAATATTATGATTTCTATTGAAGGATTGTTTTAAAGCCAGCCGAATCTGTTATAAATGGCAATTTCATATTGGGTGTGTACGTGGTATGCCTACCTTAATTTTTGCATGAATCGTCGACTAGGGGGCTTGGGAACTCTTTTCCTCGATACGCGAGGAAAAACACAACCAAATCTTTATAAAGAAATCCCACCAATACAGTGGTCGGGTGGTTGGCTAACCGCTGGATCGGAGGATTCCTATGAAACAACTAAGATGCGATTAGTTACGTTAGTTAGATTAAGTCCTGAGAAGACCTTGTTCTGTGGGAGGAGCGGGTCTGTGCCTCATTAAAGGAGGAAAAAAGCGGTGATTTCATGGACCAAGTGCAAGTCTCTGACCATGTGACTTTAGGTTCGGTCAAATCAGTTTAACTAGTTAAAACTTTGACTCGTTAAAGTAATTTCCCCATTAGAAGATTTTTCCCAGGCATGCCTTTCGGGCGAGGGGAGTTTTTTCGGGCTCGGTTTAGAAGGAACCGCCCGGGCTAGTCCCTCGTCCGAACATCCGCGGACGAGGCCCCGAGTGTGGATCCCTGCCCCATGCGGGAGGCCGACGCCGCTTCTGCCACCTGCTGAGCCCCCAGAGGGGGGATCTCATAGCTGGATTGATCTCAAGGCTTATCTAAGGACGAGATTCTATCCTCCTAGCTTTTTGGAAACCAAGATGAATGAATTCTTGGAGTTGGCTCAGGGGAGCATAGCTATCGCTCTCCTCCTCAAATGCTCGCTACCGCTAGATAAAGAACAGCTGATGGCCAGGTTCATTCAAGGAATGAGCAAACCTTTGGACACCCTAGTCAAGAATGCCAAGCCAGTTTCAATGGCTACTGAAGCAGTGAGGATGGCAAAGGACTTCGCCAAGGCCTTTGTTGTGAAAGTCCCGCCGAAGCAGATCCCTCATCCTTCAAAAGACCAGGAAGTTCTTCCAAACTTCTGCCTCCAAAGAGAGACCAAGGTCCTAATCAGAATCAGGAGATGGGAAATTTCAGGAATGAAGGTAGACCTTTTTCTCGAAGCTCTTTTCCAGGAACCCTGGCTCTTTCTAGAATGCAGAGGGAAGAGCTTTCAGAGTGAAAATAAGTGTTTTGGTTGTCAAGGGTTTGGGCACTAGCTCAAGGATTGCCCAACTCCTTCTATGGGCCAAGGAAGCCAAGGTCCTAGAGTTCAGAGACAGACTCCTTCGTATCAGTCTAATCAGGGTCCCCCTCGCCCAAAACCAAGGCAACACCAGAAGAGTGCCAGCTCAACCTGCAGCCTCAATGCAAAGTAGCCTCAGAACTCCCTCCTAGAATTGGGGAAACCAAAGAGAGAGAGTTCCACCTCATACTGCAACAGCTAGAGCCGTCACAATAGCTAAGGAAGTGGAGAAAGAAAAAGGATTGATCTATGCCGCCGTTGAGCATCAGGGGCCAAATCGTAAGTTCTCAGTCCTCCAGACTCTAGTAGAGTACAAGGGTAAGCAATTCAAGCTTTTGATTGATTCAGGCAGTACACATTCTTTTATTTCCCCAGGATGTCTGCATAAGCTAGTCCTAAATCAAAAATCGGGGAAATCTATACAAGTGGAATTGGCCAATGGAAAGATTCTTTTCACACACCTTGAGACAGACCATATTCAGTTTAATCTAGATGGGAATGTAACAGATTGCCAGTTCAGAGTCCTACCCTTGGGAATCTATGATGGAATCCTTGGAATGGATTAGCTCCATAAGAATCAGGCTGACATTCATTGTCACAATGGAACCATCTCTTCCCTTGACCTTCACGGAAATAAAGTTCAAGGAACTGGAATTTCTAGATCCCCAGTCGCGCGGCTACAATTAGTCAAAGCTTCTAAATTGTTAAAGGGACTCAGAAAGAGGTAAGCTGTCTATGTAGTTAAGATGAATCTAGTAGACATAAAATTCAAGGCTAAGGAACCAGAGTGGTTAAGTGAGTATGTTGATGTGTTCCCTGAAGAACTGACTGAGATGCCTCCGACTTGTGAAGTAGATCATGAGATAGAGTTAACCCCCCCGGAGCTGAGCCAGTAGCCCAGCGTGCATACAAGATGCAATTTCCAAAAGCCATAGAACTTAAGGAGCAGTTAAGACAATTGCTAGAGCAAGGATTCATCAAACCTAGTGTTTCATCTTGGGGTGCGCCCATACTTTTTCAGAAAAAGAAAGATGGAACGTTAATCCTCTGTATTGATTACAGAGTATTGATTACAGAGGATTAAATCAGTTAACAATTAAAAATAAGTATTCTATCCCTAGGATTGATGAACTTTTGGATCGGTTAAGTGGAACCCAAACGTTCACAAAGATAGATCTCAAATCTGGGTACCGCCAGATCAGAATCAAGGAACAAGATATCCCAAAGATAGCTTTCAATACTCACTATGGGCGTTATGAATTCATAGTTATGCCATTTAGATTAACTAATGCCCCAATGACGTTTAATCGTCTCATGCAAGATATCCCAAAGATAGCTTTCAATACTCGCTATGGGCATTATGAATTCACAGTTATGCCATTTAGAGATATTCTCAGAGAATACTTGGATGGATTTGTTCTTGTCTTCTTTGATGACATCATGGTATACTCCAAGAATGCAGTTGATCATGAAGATCATGTGCGCAAAGTCCTGGAGATCTTAAGGAAGCACCAACTCTTTGCAAAGAAGAGCAAGTGCACTTTCTTTGCTGACCATGTAGAATACTTGGGATTCATAGTATCTAAAGACAGGATTTCTCCTGAACCTGCTAAAATCCAAGCAGTTGTGGAGTGGTCAGAGCCCAAATCAGTGTGAAAGAAGTCAGAGGATTCTTGGGAATAACCGGATGGTGTAGAATCTTTATACCCAGGTATGCTCAGATAGCATCCCCTTTGACTAACCTTCTCAAGAAGAGCACCCTATTTCAGTGGAATGCTATGTGTCAGAGTGCCTTTGACAAGCTGAAAACAGCTTTAGTAACCAACCCTATCCTAAAACTACCAGATTTTTCCTTACCCTTTGAGGTAGTGATAATAGATGCCAGTCGTTTTGCCGTAGGTGGTGCACTTATGCAGGAAGGTCATGCAATAGCCTATGAATCCAGAAAGATCAGAACGCGCATGAGAGAAATTATGCCGTCCATGACTTGGAGTTACTCTCAGTTGTTTATGCTCTAAACTTGTGGAGACATTATCGCTTGGGAGAGAGATTCACCTTGATGACAGATCATCAAAGTTTGAAGTGGATCCTCACCCAAAGGGATCTCAACATGCGTCAAAGAAGGTGGATGCAGACCCTGCAAGAATTTGACTTTGAGATAAAGTACCGGGGCCAGGGAAAGAAAATGTGGTAGTGGATGCGCTCAGTAGGAAAGCCTCCTTGCTTGCAATTACATTGGTGTCAAATCCATTGATCAGTGAAGCAAGAGAGAAAATCATGTAGGACAAATTCTTTGCCCCCATTGCTACCTTACTAATATGCAGGAAAGCAAGACTCCTCAGGAAATGAGTCAAGTTCTTGGGTACAAAATGGACGAAGGATGCATGTATTACAATAATCGGTTATGCATTCCTAATGATGAGGAAACAAAGGGAAAAATTCTGAGGGAAGCCCATGATAGCCCGATAGCTGGACATCCAGGGTTCATAAAGACCTACATGTCTATAAAAAAGAGCTTCTTCTGGCCAAGACTCAAAAGGGATGTACTCAATCATGTACGTCAATGCTTATCATGTCAAAGAGTCAAGGCAAAAAGGGTTAAAATGCAAGGTAAGCTACATCCCTTGGACATTCCACAGATGAAGTGGGAATGTATCAGTATGGATTTTGTTACTGGATTACCGTCAGTGCAATCAGGTTACAACTCCATTTTTGTGGTAGTTGACAGATTGACCAAGGTTGCCCATCTGATTCCAGTAAAAGAAACTACTCTTCAGTGGATGTTGCCAGAGTCTTCCTCAAGGAGATTTTCAGACTGCATGGCTTAGTGATAGAGATTCTAAGTTCACATCAAGGTTCTGGACTGCATTCTTCGAAGCAATAGGAACTTCCTTAGATCTCAATACAGCTTATCATCCAGAGACAGATGGTCATACTGAAAGAGTAAACCAGGTAATAAAAGATATCCTTTGATCATGCTGTGGCAGGGAACCCAAGAAGTGGTTAATCTATTTGCACCTGGTTGAGTTTACACCCAAGATGTGGTTAAGCTATTTGCACCTGGTTGAGTTTGCTTACAATGCCTCCTATCACTGAAGTATCGAGATGAGCCCTTTTAAAGCTCTGTATGGACAAGATTGCCTTACGCCATTAACATGGTCCGACCCATTGATCAGAGTCGAGATGTCCATACAAATGCTTGATGATATGGAGCAGCAAATGCAATTAATGCGCAAAGATATTAAGGTTGCCCAGGATAGGCAAAAGCAGTATGCTGACAAAAAGAGATTAGAGAGATTGTTTGAAGAATCGGATATGGTCTTCACTGAAGTACGACCCAAAAGAAGCTCTTTATCTCTAAGGAAGTACAAGAAGTTCTCTCCCAGATGCTGTGGACCGTATGCTGTTATAAAGAAAGTACGAGATTTAGCTTATGAACTTCTTCTACCTCCCTATCTCAAGGTGCATAATGTATTCCATGTCACTTTACTTAAAAAGTATGTACCCAGCCCGAGTCACATGCTTGATGATGAACAATTGATTTCTCTGAGTCAAGGCTAGATGGTACTCCAACTTGAAGAAATCCTTGACGTTCGGGAGAAGGTTCTTAGGAGTAGAGTCCTCATAGAATTTTTGGTCAAGTGGAAGTTCTTCCCTTTTGAGGATGCCACTTGGGAGAAAGAAGAAGAGTTGGTAAAGGATTACCCCCCACTTTGCGAGATGAGGACATCTCGTGTTTTTCAAGTGGAAGAGGATGTAAGATTCCTCCTCAGCCCTGAATGGTTTATAAGCTTTTACCTCAATCCCCTGTAACCATTCCCTATTTTAGAATGCAAGAAAATATTGTTTTCCCTTGTTTTGGCCTAGAGAGAGGTAATTCAAAATTGAGATATTTTTGGATACAAAATTTATCCTAATATCTAAGATAAATTCCCCTGAAATAGAAGTTCAAAATAAACTTTCCAATGTGCATTACGAATTAATTGAATATGTGTATTAAAGGCCTTAGCCTAAGAGTCCACATTTTCAGAAATTTTTGGATTAAGGTCCAAATAAAGTTCCAAAGGGCCAATAGAATTAATCCAAGTGTTGGGATGAGATAAATACAAATAATAAAAGAAAATACCCCAAAAATGAGTAAATGCTCACATAAGATGAAGAGTTGACTGAGTACAAGGTTTATTATTTAAAAATCAAGGTATATTAGTTAAAAAATGAGATATTTAGGTGAAATGATGCATTTTTGACACCTCAGTAAGGTGGGAGACCCACTTGAGGTA
The DNA here is from genome assembly GCF_041138505.1 of Cibotium barometz. Classification (NCBI taxonomy): domain Eukaryota; kingdom Viridiplantae; phylum Streptophyta; class Polypodiopsida; order Cyatheales; family Cibotiaceae; genus Cibotium; species Cibotium barometz. The sequence goes on along the minus strand of NC_141047.1, from coordinate 29,466,120 downwards.
GGCACCTTTTTCCTCATCATTGTTTGGATTTTTTAATTCAAAATAATCAAGATATTTTATCTCTCCTCTCTCCTGGTGCAAACTGGATCAAAAAGGGAGCCAAACTGATCCAAATCTTGTCCGAATTGGGTCAAACTAAAGCTAGAAGGCTCTAGAACCCAATTGCGCTTGGTTAGTGGCCTCCCTCACCTATAAATAGACCCTCATTCCTTTGTATTTGCATATTGGAGCATTACCATGCCAGTATTTTCTCTAAATTAGCTTATTTCTATTATCTCTCTAATTTCCCTCTTCTCTTAGAGCTTTGGAGCTTCTCTCTCCTCCAACCTCTCTTGGAGATTACTCTCTCTCTCTTGGTGGCCAAGGACTTGCTTGGGGGCTTCTCTTCTGGCCAAAGAAACAAGCCCAAATCATAATGTTTTATTTTCAATTCTCTCAATGATTTTCTTCTTCTCAACCCCTCTAAAGCTTGAGAAGCTTTCTAAGCAATGGTTTTTCTTCAAATCAAGCTTTCCCAAAGATTCATAATGTCTATTTAGATTAACGTTAATTTTTATGCTTAATCTTAATGTTTTTCTTTAAGGAAATCTCTCTCTTGAAAAGATTAGTCATTCCTATGGCTAAATCCTTGGTAGAAGGATGATTCTTATTCATAAACTCTTTATCTTAAGCTAAACTTTGTGCTTGATAAGCTAGAGAAAGAGATGTTATTTTCATGATTTTTAATCTAGGAAAAAGAAAGATTGATTCTTTTTAATCTTGTTTATGGTATGGAAAAATCATATAAATTCATCCTAAATTGAAAGGAGGTTATGCTAAATTTTTTAGAAATGAGAAATGATTATTTTAGTCTAATCTAGAGAATTAATCATAATTATGCTTATAATTATGATTATAATTATGCTATGTATGCATAAATCTAATTTTAGTTTAAAAGAGAAGTTTCTATCATTATTTTCATTACAAGTTTTCATTTAAATAGAAAAATGAATATTCTCAATAATTGCAACGAAGCTATGGCAAATTTTTTAGAAAAAAAATATATCTTAATTTTATGCATACTTTTAATAATGCAAAAAGAGGAATTCCTACCATATTCTAGGTTTGGATATTTTATGCTAAAAGAATGATTTTCATCATATTTATAAAAAATAATTTTTTTAGTATTTATGCATATTTATTTAATTAAGAGAAAAGAGGAATTTTTGATAAATTTATTTTCATGCATAAAAATTTAGATGTAAAAAGAGGAATTTCCATGATATTTGAGATTTGAATATTTAAATTTTAAAGGAAGAATTTTTGGCATATTTCTAATTATGGATATTTTTATTTATTTAAAAGAGAAATTTTTATTTTATTTTTAAGTAAAAAATGGCATAAATTAATTTAGATATAAAAGAGGAGTTTTCACCGTAATTTCACGTAGGAAATTATGGTATTCTAAATGTTGAATAACAAATTGATGGAAATAATATTTTAAGATATTTTTATGCAGAATAATGAGTAAAATGATACATATTCATAATTGAATTATTTGGAAAAAGAGTTATTTTTATAAAATTGCATTATTCTCAAAAAGAACTATTTTTGATCTATTGTGCAATAGAATGAATTTTTATAAAATTGGATTTTCCCTTCGGTTGGAAGTCACCGTTAATTTATCTGAAGAAAATCCTTAGGAATCAAAGTTAGAAGTAAACCAAATAAATTTTGGTAGACCACGACCATGAGAATGGCAGGCCAGTAAATTACTCGCCCATCTCTCGAATCTGAATCAAGCAAAATCTCGTGACCAATTCCAAATCTTCAATACGAAGTTTAGACAACCGGCTGATTTAGGGAAGTTTTCCTAGATCGATATCGTCGAGAAATAAGCTCGAAATTCATTGAAATTGATGGGTGGATTACCTTGATAAGAGATCCATGATTTTCATTAAGAAAGTTGGGTTTTTCAAGAAAAAGGGTTTTTGTGGAATCAACTCTGTGGAATCAACTCAAAACGGGAAAATTCTTACTTGCATAGAAACTTTGTTTTGAAAAGGAATATTTCACGCCAGAATGCTGGAGGAAGCATTTGGCTTAGATTTAACTAAGGAGAGATTCTTTGCAATAGCTGGCGGGGAGTCGTCAAAGGACATCGCTCGTCGGCAAATCCTGCCGCCGAGGTCTTGACCAGCCTCGATATAGTTAAAATGGTGCGCTTCCGATACGATGGGCGAGGACCGACAAAGCAATCCCTGAGTGAAGTGCTAGGACACCTAAGTAGGATCCTAGAGGGTTCTGACCAGGTGATGCACGGGCTCGCAGTTGCTAGGACACCCATACGTATGTCGAGGAAGATATGGATGGACTAGAAAGGAATTATCTATGTGAACTGGAATTCAAGATTGGATCTCGTTGGTTGACTAGGTGGTCTTCCACGGAGAGTCTGGATGATATTTTTGTAAAACAATGGACTAGATATTTTGGAGGATTATGATCAGTAATACTATGGTTTCATTAAAAGATTGCTTTAAAGATAGCCAAATATGTGAAAAAGGCAATTTCATATTGGGTGTGTAAGTGGTGTGACTACCTTGAATTTTGCTTGAAGTGTCGGCCAGGGGACCTGGGAACTCTTTTCCCTGGTACTCGGGATAAAACATAACCAAATTTTTATATAAGGAATCCCACCAATACAGCGATTGGCTAACCCATGGGGCGGTTAGGCTAGATCGGCGGTGGATTCCTACGATACAGTCAGATACGTAAACTTACGCTAGTTAGAATAGGGGTTCACTTACAAATGGCACTTATAAATGCATGCCAATTTCCATCAATACAAGATTTTAATGGTGATGATGAGGATTGTAAGGGTGAGCTTCAAAAAGATGTTTTCCCATGTACAACTTCAATCACTTGCCTTTCACAATGCTCAAACATGTGCCTCTTCACAAGAGCATATGGCATACCTCATATCACTTGCATCAACATGATCAATGGCATACATCTCCATTCCATAAACTCATATGAAACCATGGCATGATATGTCATGTGACATATCATATCATGAAAATAGCTATGAATGGCATCTACAACTTTCCAATTACATGTAACAATGCATGAAAGGATCTCAATGCTCCATTAAACCATGGAAATCCTCAATTGCCAAGCAATGTTGAAAATAGAACCAAATCCCCAAATTGCTTCCAAGAAAATGATAAGACTGTTGAAATCTTGCTTAGGGTTCTCCTAATGCTTCAATTGAGGACATATGGTTGCATATGGTCTTCATTGAGGCCCATATAGCTCTCCACACAAGTGAATAGCATGAGTATTTGACCAATTGCAAGAAATTAGGGCTATTATTATAAAATCCCCAATTGTATCACTTGAGAGTTGGAGAAATCAAAGGAACCAACTAATGTAGAGGCTTAACCAAGCTTATTCATGATTAAGAGCTTAATAAGAAACTAATTCAGCCACACTATGCATTCTTATCTCCATTTGACGCCTTGTGGATAGTTTGTTTTGTTGTGTGTGATTTTTTTTGGGGAATGGTGGTCGTATGCTTTCAAGGTGGTATGAGCATACGCTTTGATGAGGGTGTGGAGTGGAAAAAAGAACACGGGAATAGGCCTCTATAGCTTCCCACTCCCCCAATCCTTGGAACACTAGGAGAAAACGGGGCACCACCAGCACACTGGCTGGAACACTTCTCACACGACTCACCACACCACCCACACCAGAAAAACAGCCCAAAATAGGGGCACCATAGACAAGTAATCACCCAGCAACACATACACTTCCATTGTGTGCATGATGAGGTAATCGAAGGCTGGCACAAAGTGCACTGTGAGAGTGTAAACCCGTGGACTACACCACCAAACACGTCAATCACGCCTTCTCCTGTAAATCAACACACACAGGATACCAACACACAACCATAGCCAAATACATCACCAGTATCATCCATCCCTGAATTCCCAGTCAACACTTCATACAAGCTTCTTCCGACACAGAAGCTTTTCCTCACACAACCATACATACACGATACCTTCACATCAACACAAAGGATGTATACTCACAAGGCTGTCCCCCATTCATCTTGGCTAATCCCTCTCACACCTTTTCTTAGAACAACATCACCTCAGCCCTCCAGCAGCCCTCAGTCAGACACCAGCCGTAGCATCCCAACAACACACACACTCATATTCTGCGCTTGCTCTCAAGGTCCCTTGGAAATGTGCCATCGCCTATTATACTTGGCTTCGTCTTCCACCTCGTATACACAATCACCATCATTGCCTCAACAAATCACCTCGAGCTTCACACCACGATGCTCGCTTCTTTTCTGCGAAGAGAGAGAGAGAGAAAGAAGCGAGGGGAAGCCCACAATCGCGACCTTCTCCCGCACTACTCGTCCTCGCTCTTGGCCTGCCAATCGCCGCCACCACTTCTCCTTTGCTTTTGCCTGCAGTCCACGTATTCCCTTCTTTTCTCTGCTTACTACAGTCGGCGTTCCTTTCCTCCACGGCTTTGCTACTGATGTGCTCTCCTTTTTTGCTTACAGTCGGAGTCTTCCTCTCTCTCCTTTGCTGCAGTTGGCGCCACCACCTTCTTCCTCTCTACTATCGACGTGCTTCCCTCCCCTTCACTGCTTCAGTGCAGTCGGCACCAGCCTCCTCACACTGTCAGCCGTCACGCCCAACAGCAACACCTCCTAACCTTCTCGCTACCAGAGGCGGCTCCCCAAGGAAAACTCTCCTCTCCTTTTTGCCCACAATCGGTCTTTTTCTCTCCTTCGCTGCACTCTGCAGTCCCCGCTTCTCATTGTTGACGTACACGCTCCCCTCTTCGCTAGCCGTCGTGCCCTCGTTCTGGAAGAACCTGCCATCCTGGCCCAAATCGGCATCCTTCTTCCGTCGAATGTTCTTGCGCAATTTCCTTCTCTTCCATGCATACACGTGGCCACCTTCTCGAATTTCCTTAAACCTTGGACATTTTCACCTTTCATACACATATAACATTAGCCCCCCAACAATTAATTGCCCTCATGCCTATGCACACCTTCGAATACAACCTACAAGTGTCCGCTTTATTTTTTTTGGGACGCGCACACATACAGAGCAACCGAATGACTTACACCACCTCCAGCAGAGACCACGCTCCGAACAAGCATGTACTAGCCTACTACCTAGTCATCCACTCTGTACATCTGCCAGGGCATTCCGGGCAAAGCTTTTTTGCATGCCATGCATGTACACAAGCCCAAAACACCTTTCAAAATTTTGCCTAACATACTTTGCCAACCCCCCTGTCTGCTAGAGCATCAAAGCAAGGAAAGCAAGCACTCAAAAATGAAAGTACAGAACAAGTCATGCAATAGAGAGCATCAACAAGTCATGCAATAGAGAGCATCGAGCCCCTTCTTATAATACTCAATTAAGACATAGAATGAAAGACGTAACCTCCCCCAGAACCAATGCACAAGAGAGGGTGCGTCTAATAGAGGATAAGATCATCTCCTCCTGAGGAGCACAGACAGACGCAGGGTAAACCATCGAACAACATGGTACCAACCGCATGCGCAAAGAAGAAGAATTAGAAGCCCTGGTGCGCCCACCTGTATTTGTGGAAGTCGCACGCAGGAAGACGTGCAACCATGGGGAACCAGGCACCATGGGGGCTCGCTCCACGAGCCTCGAAACCAGCTGGGGCGCATTGTTACTCTCAAATTTTTTATTCAAGCTTATAATCTAAACGACCGTTCTTGCTTGAAAGACAGATATGAGAGCTGGTAGGTGTATGGATTAGAATTGCGAGCAAAGCTAAGGGGTCGACCCTACAACATTGCTTTGAAGTTATTACGAAACTCAAACAAGTTAGGTCAGGTTTTGATGTATACAAAAGGAACGGAAAGGCCTAGCTTGGTACAGGTTGCAATTGATTGGCTCTACCGATCCCACATCAACATGGCCTCTTCTCTTACAGCCAGCCGCATGTTTTTTGCTCTCCTGGTCGTCGCCTATTCCTGTTGCAAGGCAAACCACGGTCTCTCTCTGCAGTATTCCCAATCTCCTCCGGAAGATGACACCTTTCCACCTCCCGACGAGGTTTCTTCACTCTTCCTGTCCTGGCTCGAGAAGCACCCTCGCCCTTACAGTAACGACAGCAGTACGCGCTCCTACGAGAAACTCCGTCGCTTTGCGATCTTTGCCGACAACTTCAGGCACGTCTTCGAGCACAACAAACGGACTGGAGAGCACGGCTACTGGCTGGACATGAACAACTTCGCCGATCTGACACACGACGAATTCAAATCGGCTTACCTGTGGAGCCCAGCTTCCCGCAGTACTAGAAGAGCCTCACGCCATCGCCATGGTGGTGATCATTGCACAGATCATAGTGATGAGGCGGTACTGCCGGCGGCAGTGGACTGGCGGCAGCGTGGGGCCGTTACGCCTGTGAAGAATCAGGGGCAATGCGGCAGTTGCTGGGCCTTCTCCACGGTGGTGGCGGTGGAGGGCATCAACCAGATAGTGACGGGAAACCTCGTCTCGCTGTCGGAGCAGCAGCTCATCGATTGCGACACCGATGACAACAGTGGATGCAACGGCGGCTCCATGCCTGCCGCCTTCGACTTCCTTGTCAACAACGGCGGCCTCGACACCGAAGAGCACTACCCATACAAGGCCAGGCAGGGAGTTTGCGCCTCTTCCATTCAGGTAAATCCGACAGAACTCTACTTATCCATACTAGACACCGGCTCCTAGCTCGCTAACGGTTGCTTGATGAAATTCTCTGCAGCATATGGTGACCATAGACAGCTACACCGAGGTAGCGATAAACAACGAGCAAGAACTTCTGCAAGCTGTGGCGAAGCAGCCTGTGAGCGTCGGCATAGACGCAAGCCACAGGGACTTCCAATTCTACGCTGGGGTAAACTAATCCACGTATAATCCTAAATTATTTGGTATTGCTTTCGATTGGCTAGCTGGTTTATTTGCTGTGGAGTAAAAAGTAACTAGCTAATTGGTGCAGGGTGTGTACGACGGCCAGTGCGGCATCGATCTGGATCACGGTGTGGCCATTGTGGGCTACGGGACGTCCCACGCAGGCTCCGCACCGCAGGACTATTGGATCGTGAAGAACTCGTGGGGCCCGGAGTGGGGCGACGAGGGCTTCATCTTGATGAAGCGCGGGACGCTCCAGCCCGAGGGCAAATGCGGCATCAACACCATGGCCTCCTTTCCCACCAAGCTCGCTCAGGCCCATCAGCCTAACCTCATCGTTTCGTCATAACAAATATGTCGCACCTTCAGTAATAAGCAAAGCTTCTCGCACTTTAATATAATATATATGACAAAGATATAGCCATTTACTTTCATATGTCATGTCATGACAAAAATGAGTGAAGATTAAAAAGCATTAATTAGTTGGTGCGAAAACATTAGAAAGAAAAGGCATTTTAACCTTTGCCTAAATTTAGCAGCAATCAAAATCAAAATTTAACATTTGCTTTCTAGCACCCCCCCTTCCTTCGTGGAGCCATCATTTTTTTTTTTGCATCTTAGGGTACATTATCGTAAAGTTTATAATTCCAAATTTATCTCAGGATACATCGTAAGGTTTATAATTCCAAATTCAATACCACATTTGAATCTGAGTTACGCGTCATTCATCAAGTCATAAGATTTTCGTGCTCGTTTATGTGAGTGAAGAAAAAAAAACCATACATAAAGTATGGTAGGGAGCTGGCACAGTCCTTGAAATTTTATAAACATAGGAGAATGTGCTCATTGATTGTGGATGTAAATCTTTAAATTCATGTTCATCCGAGCATTTCAAATATTCTCTACACGAAGTATGCTACCCAAGCACTCACACAATACACGGTAAAAGAATAATAAAAAAACAATCTTGTTTTGCAAGCTTCAGAGCATGGAGTGCAACCTGGTTTTGATAATTATGATGATGATTATGTGTGTGTGTGTGTGTGTGTGTGTGTGAGAGAGAGAGAGAGAGAGAGAGAGAGAGAGAGAGAGAGAGAGAGAGAGTATCAGCTTGCGTGTATGCCTGAAGACATCTTGTGCATGAGGTAGTTGGGGATTCTCAAGCATATACAAGCTTGCAAAATGTACTCGGTGGATACGGCACAGTGCACCTAGCCATATACCCCGCTTCAAGGAGGGACCAAGCCCTTGCATCTTGGAGGGGCTTAGCCGAAGTGGGTAAGGTCAAGTTTTGGCACTGCCCTTCCAGATACCTCCGAAGCCATTTTAGGAAGCACATAAATAACATAATTTCAATAGATTAAAAAAAAAAGCATAGGCAAGACAAATTGAGGTTTCTGAAACGTAGTCAAGGTATGCCCAAAAAAACATACAGCAACTACGATGAGAAAAAAGCATTGAGAAATCAGGGTTTTGGGGGCCAAGGGAAACCTCATGACATTGGTGGGGGGGGGGAACCACCCAGCCCTTGCATCTTGGAGGGGCTTAGCCGAAGTGGGTAAGGTCAAGTTTTGGCATTGCCCTTCCAGATACCTCTGAAGCCATTTTAGGAAGCACAAATATGTCGCACCTTAGCAAAGCTTCTCGCACTTTAATATAATATATATGATGAAGATATAGCCATTTACTTTCATATGTCATGACAAAAATGAGTGAAGATTAAAAAGCATTAATTAGTTGGTGCGAAAACATTAGAAAGAAAAGGTATTTTAAACTTTACCTAAATTTATCAAAATTTAACATTTGCTTCTAGCGCCCGCCCTTCTTTCGTGGAGCCATCATTTTTTTTTTGGCATCTTAGGGTACATCATCGCAAAGTTTATAATTCCAAATTTATCTCAGGGTACATCGTAAGGTTTTTAATTCCAAATTCATTACCACATTTGAATCTGAGTTACGCGTCATTCATCAAGTTATAAGATTTTCATGCTCGTTTATGTGAGTGTGAAGAAAAAAAAACCATACATAAAGTATGGCAGCAGGGAGCTGGCACAGTCCTTGAAATTTTAGGAGAACGTGCTCATTGATTGCGGATGTCAATCTAGCATTGTTTCCAAGTAATTCATGTTCATTCGATTATTTCAAATATTCTCTACAGTACACGAAGTATGCTACCCAAGCACGCACACAATACACGGTAAAAGAATAATAAAAAAACAATCTTGTTTTGTAAGCTTCAGAGCATGGAGTGCAACCTGGTTTTGATAATTATGATGATGATTGTGTGTGTGTGTGTGTGTGTGTGTGTGTGAGAGAGAGAGAGAGAGAGAGAGAGAGAGAGAGAGAGAGAGAGAGAGAGAGAGAGAGAGAGAGAGAGAGAGAGTATCTGCTTGCGTGTATGCCTGAAGACATCTTGGGCATGAGGTAGTTGGGGATTCTTAAGCATATACAAGCTTGCAAAATGTACTCGGTGGATACGGCACAGTGCACGTAGCCATATACCCCACTACAAGGAGGGGGAAACTACCAAGCCCTTGCATCTTAGAGGGGCTTAGCCGAAGTGGGTAAGGTCATGTTTTGGCACTGCCCTTTTAGATACCTCCGAAGCCATTTTAGGAAGCACATAAATAACATAATTTCAATAGATTAAAAAAAAGCATAGGCAAGACAAATTGAGGTTTTTGAAACGTAGTCAAGGTATGCCCAAAAAAACATACAGCAACTACGATGAGAAAAAAGCATTGAGAAATCAGGGTTTTGGGGGCCAAGGGAAACCTCATGACATTGGTGGGGGAGAGAGAGAGAGAGAGAGAGAGAGAGAGAGAGAGAGAGAGAGAGAGAGAGAGAGGTGTATATGCACGCGTAGGTGCGAGAGTGTGTTTGTTTTTTCGAAGGGGGAAACGAATAACCTGGGATGTTAAGGGAGTTGACGGGCGGGTGGGAAATAGTGATGAGCACTAGAGCCTGTAGAACATTCCACCAGATGTTAGAGAGACCAACATGAGAGAGTTGAGTAGGACAGCCATGGCCGCCCGTGTCGTGCCTCCCCTCATGAGGACCAGCTCAAAAAAGGCATGAAGGCTCGTTGATTCGCCCCTGCCTGCCATTTGCCTTACCCATCAAACATACAAAAGGCTGTTATCCACCCGTTCAGATAGCGTGGCCCTGATCCTCGCAACGTGTAATGGAACTTTTCACTAGCATGTCAAGTGTGCAAATAGAGGAAAAGGCTCTAGCTAATGTTGTGTGGTGGCACATCGTGGCAGGCAAGTGGAGTGCAAGAAGAGGAGCGTCGCTCTGGTCTATGAAGAAAAGGTTGGTTTTAGTTAAATTTAGGGGTGCCTCATTCATTTGACCATTTGGTATTGCTTTCGATTGGCTAGCTGGTTTATTTGCTGTGGAGTAAAAAGTAACTAGCTAATTGGTGCAGGGTGTGTACGACGGCCAGTGCGGCATCGATCTGGATCACGGCGTGGCCATTGTGGGCTACGGGACATCCCACGCAGGCTCCGCACCGCAGGACTATTGGATCGTGAAGAACTCGTGGGGCCCGGAGTGGGGCGACGAGGGCTTCATCTTGATGAAGCGCGGGATGCTCCAGCCTGAGGGCAAATGCGGCATCAACACCATGGCCTCCTTTCCCACCAAGCTCGCTCAGGCCCATCAGCCTAACCCCATCGTTTCGTCATAACAAATATGTCGCACCTTCAGTAATAAGCAAAGCTTCTCGCACTTTAATATAATATATATGACAAAGATATAGCCATTTACTTTCATATATCATGACAAAAATGAGTGAAGATTAAGAAGCATTAATTAGTTGGCGCGAAAACATTAGAAAGAAAAGGTATTTTAACCTTTGCCTAAATTTAGCAGCAATCAAAATCAAAATTTAACATTTGCTTCTAGCGCTTGCCCTTCCTTCGTTGAGCCATCATTTTTTTTTTGCATCTTAGGGTACATCATCGTAAAGTTTATAATTCCAAATTTATGTTAGGTTACATCGTAAGGTTTATAATTCCAAATTCATTACCACATTTGAATCTGAGTTACGCATCATTCATCAAGTCATAAGATTTTCGTGCTCGTTTATATGAGTAAAGTAAAAATAAAAAACCATACATAAAGCATGGCGGGGAGCTGGCATAGTCCTTCCCGAAATTTTATAAACAAAGGAGAACGTGCCCGTCTCCCGTTTCCCAAATAGCACTTTCGATATCGAAAGTGGACCAGAACACCTACTGTTGAAGGCGGACATTAGTCATACGTATTGATTCATGATATAAAACTCATTTTCAAACGTGGTAATAAATTTTATAATTTTATAATTTACGAGGTACTTTTGAATCCCCATCGACCATAAGAACATGCTTCAAGCTCATTGATTGCGGATGTCAGTCTAGCATTTCTTCCAAGTATGCTTTCAAATTCATGCTCATTCGAGCATTTCAAATATTCTCTACACTACACGAAGTATGCTACCCAAGCACTCACACAAAACACATTAAAAGAATTAAAGAAAAAACAATCTTGTTTTGCAAGCTTCAGAGCATGGAGTGCAACCTGGTTTTGATGATGATGATAATGATGATGTGTGTGTGTCACTACAAGACAATGCTGCCATACACGCGTTTCATACACGCGATAAATTACGAACGCGTGTATGGTCGCGCTTGTATTTGAATAGAATCGGGCGCGTGTATTTTAGCATTTAAGTTCGCGTGTAAATTTGCATTTATCAACGCGTGTATAAACGCGTTTATATACACGCAGTAATACACGCATCTATACACGATAATATTCACGGGGTAATACTCGCTATTATACACGGATAAATACACGCTGCTATACACGGATTAATACACGCATGGCAGAGAAAAACTGAAGAAAAATTGAATTCCTTTACAAAATTAAAAACTATTTTCCTTAAACCATCTCATAGTACATTACAGTATACATCATTACACAATCCCACTACATGCATTTACAACAATGAAATATATTCAAAAATAAATCATGCATATGAGATGATAGAAATATCATCAATTTAGAACATACAGTGACGGATTGGTTAGGGTTCGATCTCATCTTCAATAAGATCCATCCTTGCCAAACGATCAACATCAATATCCATTTGATCAATTGGTAAGGCTACGATTAAATTTATTCCACTATCGATATTCTGTACTCCATTGATAATGGTATCGATGTCCTGATCATCCTCATCAACATCACCATCATCCTCAATGGTAGGGTCATTCTCATGATCATGAGAAATGGCATGCTCATCCTCATTATCATGATCATCTCTTATTTCTTGATCATCGATCACAACATCTTCAATGGCATGTTCGACGTCATCTTCATTGCGGCTTGTTACATCCTCCATATGCTCCATATCAGTGAATGTATTATACATCACTTTGGAACGTGGTGCAATAGGGATGACGTACCACCATTTGATGTCATGCACCATTGGTAGATAGATAACCTACTCAAATACACACAGTACAGTAATTAATTAGCATATCAAAAGTCAAGGGGTACGCGAGCTTAGATATATATGTACATGAAACACATTAGTAAAAAAATGCATACCTGCTCACATTGTTGTGGCAATACGAGCCTATCTTTCTTTGTTTGCCAGAACTTTGTAGAGTCAATAGTTACATATCCACTTGCATGGCGTTTTATCGTTGCATCAGGCCCTTTTTCCACCACGTTCATTTGCCATTTGACATCCAAAACATACACAAAGAAGCGACGAAAGTCAAGCCTAAATATGTCTTGGATTATGCCACAATAATCATCCATTTTTCCATTAGCTCCCTCAAAGCTACTAATGACACCGCAATCTTGTGTATTTCTCTTTTCATCAATTCTTTGTGTTCGAAAATGCTTGCCTTCACACCATATAGCATTGAACATAGTGCACTGGACCAAAATAGAAGCAATATTTGTGTAAGCAATGTGAATAAATATTAAAAGCAAATCACTTACAACTAATGCAAAACATTAGTTCTATGTACCTTTGACATGCATCCTCGTGCATACTCCCATTCTTCCACCGTGATATGCAGCCCCTCGTCGCTCTCTGCTCTCTCCATTTCCTCATGCAACCAATCAACATGGATATCATTCAGAAGTGTTGCTAGATGCTTAGGGTACGCCTTCCGAGAGCCATGTTGCCTCCGAAAGAGAGCTCTTTCTGCTTGCCTTTTTGTCTTTGCATCCTCATATCTTGTAACTCATCTGCTCATCACATCACTATTAAGGATACAAGTGAAATTGAGATCATCAATCAATGTTCTGTCAATTACTTTACTCTGTCCTTTTCCTTGAGGCACAATAGAGGTCATCCTCAAGTCCTCTTCATTGCTCCATAGTCGTGGCAAAGAGCTGTCCACCTGACCAAGAAATTCTGAAATATATACAAGAGACTCTTGTATCAACCAACCCTCGGCCATGCTTCCTTCAGGCCTTGCACTTTGCCTCACAAAGTCTTTTAAGGTCTTCATGAAGCGCTCTAGGAAGAACATCCAACGTGCATGCACAGTACCACATAAAGCAACTTCGTCCACTAAATGCACAATGAGATGTAGTTGACTTGTGAGAATGGTTCGCGAAAAAGTCTCCTCTACCAAACAAACCACCTCCACTGCCATAACACGCGCATCATCCAACGTGGCTGGATCAATTGCTTTGGAACTAACATATCTGAAAAATAAATAAATAGTACGTTATATCTCATGCACATTCATTTTGCAAGGTATAATGAAGGGTGATCTGAGCATGGGTTTTACATACCTCACAAGCTCGCCCATCTTATAAATACATTTTTTCAAACTCTTATTCGCACAATGGTCGATGCTAGTAGGTAGTATGAACTGCGCACATAAGAGCACATTTATGGTTTATGGCATTACAAAATTTAATTTCAACGTACGTACAAGACTTGGAAAACACTTACTTGAAGCATCTTATGCCAATCGTGGGACTTCAACCCATATAGTTGCTCAATGCCTCTTTTCTTAGTGGTTGTAAAGGCTCCCTTCAATGATCTCATGCATCCAGTGGGAGTACGCAAAGTGGTGATGGCCTGCTTTACCTGCTTCTCCTCTTTCTTTGATATAATCCATGGTGCAGGTGGAAGACGAACGTGCCCACCCACCTCTCGTGGCCAAGCTTGACGCATACGTCCTGCGACCCGCAAGTCCTCACGTACGCTAACATTGTCTCGTTTACCAGTAATATGTTCCCAAATACCAGATCCCACATTCTTGAAGATGTGCATGGGATCAAGAAGATGGTTGATCTTAAGATGGGTCCAATATGGCAGCCGGAAAAAAATGGAGTACCTGCACAAGGGATTGCTCTATGTGACCTTTAATCCAATTAGAGACTACACAAAACAAGATTGAAAAAACATCACTATACCTGTTCATGCCATCTGGAGGAAGAATAGTTGTAGACTCCCAAATACGCTTCCAATCTTTTGCACAAAGTGTTTGTGGAGGAATGTTACTCTTACTAGCAACATATTTAGGATGATCTGAGGGGAGAAATCGATGATGATTATCGAATATAGTCTTACACAAACCATCAGCATACTCATGTACTAACGAAGGGCCACAAACAGGACATGCATGTTTACCCGATGTTTTCAAACCTGTTAAAATATAAATAAAAGTTAGAATAATAAAGTCAAACCGTCTAATTAATATATATAGCCAATAGTAATAGAGTAGGGAGGTAATTAGAATTCTTACCAGAACAATCGCTGTATCCTGGAAAGACATGCATTGTCCACATCAACACTGCTTTTAAGTCGAAGTGTCGAGAGGAGGGAGGCCTACTAATGTCCACCACCGCAACACCTCTCCATAGTTCCTCCAACTCATCAATCAGTGGTTCAAGATAAACATCCATATGCTTGACTTTATGTTTCCCTGGAATTAGAAGGGATAACATAAGATGTCCCTTCTTGATCGCCATTGATGGTGGAAGGTTGTAATTCACCAACACAACTGGCCACACGCTGTATGCGGTGCTTTTGAAACCAAATGGATTCACTCCATCCATACCCAGGCCAAGTCTCAAGTTTCTGGGCTCTGTTTTAAAGCTGGGCCACTCATCTTCAATATGCTTCCAAGCAGGAGTGTCTGCGGAAATTCTCCACATGCCATCATCCGATCGATGTGAGGAATGCCATGACATGAGCTCTGCTATGGATTTGCACTTGAACATGTGTTTGATGCGAGGAATTATAGGAAAGTGTCGCAAGACTTTACGAGGTACATCAAAACTCTTCATATCTGTTCTGTACCTTGCTTCACCACAAGTGGGACAATGTAGAGCCTCCTTATGCGTCCCATGAAAGAGAATGCAATCATTGACGCATGCATGTATTTTATCATAATCCAGTCCTCCAAGAGATGTCACATAGCGCCTTGCTATGTCTCTTGAGGTGGGTAGTCTATTTTCCTTTGGAAGCATGTTTGATAATAGCCTGCATCCAATATCATCAATTATAATTAGTCTTAAATCCTAAACCTTAAACCACTAATTCAAATTTATAAGTTAGAATGCTTACTTCAACAATGCGTCAAGACTTGCATTGCTCCATCCATAAACTGTTTGTATATTAAGTAGTTCAAGTGAAGCACGTAAAACTGAGAATGTGCACCCTTCAAACACCGGTGTCGATGAAGCCTTATAAAGATGCTTTTGTTCCATATCATCGTCGTCCATACCTTTGGGATCATCCTTAAAAAGATTCCGCACCATATCATCAAGCACCTCCTCTTCCACAACTTCGTGGGGTGCAGGGCTATTGTCGTCCCTTTCCCACTCATCTCTGACAATAGATACCGAAGCTCCAGCATCATCTCGTCGACGCTTTACGTGCTCTCGTCGCGCGTAGGGTACCATGTTAGGGTGTGGTACTGCATCCTGCTTCAATTTATCAAATTATATGTTACAACTCTATTAATTTAATTTGGATACCATGAGTCATTTGAATACCATCAATTTACATCTACTCACCTCTAAACCTGTTTGATTCCATTCTCCATACATGGAGATGTGATTCAAGGTAATTCGACGTGCTCGTACAATGCATCCTTGACATCGATTACACATACATTTGATCCGTTGTCCCAACCACACATCGCGATTACGATGACGCATTGTCTCATCTTCCCCAGAACTGCTTGAAGAGGTTGATGACATCCTGTGTACAAATCAGAAAACACAAAATCATTATGTGTTTTTAATGAAAGCACAAAAATCGCATGTATTACCGCGTCTATTTCCTAAAAATTGCGTGTATTAACGCGGCTACTTCCTAAAAATCGCGTGTATTCACGCGGCTAATTTCTGTAAAACGCGTGTATAAACGCAGCTAAAATAACATACACGCGAATATACACGCATTTATAAACGCGGCGGTATGTTTAAACTAAAAATAGCCCGCCTTCCCCAAATATAGATTTTGAAGTAAGAAATCGACTGTGCATGCGTTTTCGCCTGTTTTTGCCTCTTCCAACAGCAAGGAGGGAGCAGAGAAAGGAGCACACACACGGGAGAAGGAGGGAGCAGAGAAGGAGCAGAGAAGACTCACTTTTTCAGAGGTGAGTCACTTTGTCCTGTGCCTTGTCTCTTTTGTCAGATTTGTTTACTTTGCTCTTTGCTCTTTGGGTTTGTCCTTTTGCACACGATTGGGTTACTGCATCCTGACAGGGGCGACAATGGCTGGTCCTTTTATAAGGACATTCTGTCTTTGTCGGGGGGTCGGTCTTTTCGAGAAAATTTTTTCGCAGGTCGCGTGTACGAACGCGTGTAGAAGCGCGTGTAACCTGTCTGCAGAGTATGTTCACGCGGATATACACGCGTTTCTGGACGGGTGTATACACGCGTTTTTTGACGGGTGTATACACGCGTTTCTGCAGACAGAAAACTGCGGCGTTTCAGATTTCATGATTTGCAGGCAACTGACTTGAATGATGATATTTGTGTGAGTCAAGAGACAGCCCATGATGTACATGAAGATGTTTGTTGCAGGTTCTTTATGGATATTCCAGGTTCTTCATCCGATCCATTTGCGTACAACAATTGGCTGATGGAGATGCTGAATCACTTTGGGCGCCAACCTGGTCCGGTTGAGCTTATAGAGTATATGTATGCCCATCCCCCTCCTTCCCTGCCTGGTGTCTATACCCCTATCGCGAGTATCCAGGGCACTCCAGTGCCGTCTATTCCTCCGAGTCCGACGAGACGGCATGCAGCTTCTCCTCTTCCACGTCCACCGACGAGGAGACATACCTCGTCCCAGACACACTCATGTACACCCTCACAGCCACCATCACGTGCTCCCTCAGAGCCACCGTCACGTCAGGGCTCACAGCCACCGTCACGTAGACAATCCCCCAGTCGTGACTCCACCCGCAGCAGTAGGAAGAGTGGGAGTGGAGGATGCGGCGGGTGCTTTGGTGGGGGAGGTGGGGGAAGTGGGGGAGGTAGTAGGGCACGCGGTGAGAGAGGAGATAGAGAGAGAAGAGTTAGAGGAGACAGTTCGGAAGAGGAGGAGATGAGAGAGATAGAGAGAGTAGTCTGCTATGATGTGACGGATAGGGGCGGGATAGTGATGGATGCGAGGGGGAGGGAGGTAATGAAGTACATGCGTGGGGTAGTATCAAACTCATATAGAAATTGTTTTATTAAATTTAAAGATCAAAATAGCCGATTAGTTGGGGAGGTGATAGAGGCTGTACATAGTCGGTACCCCAATCCCCCACATGCTACATTCTGGGATGTATGGGGAAGGACGCGAATAAGGGAGATCTTAAGTAATAAAAGATCTCACCTTAAAAAACTCGCGTACGATGACCGGCTAAATGTAGCTGCGGGTGGCTATCCTGCCAAGAAACCTGCCACTGCGCACAAACGCGAGTGGAAGGAGGCAAAGAAACGAGCAGAGGGTGGCGTGAAGAGCAGGCAGCATGTGGAGGCACGACGGATCCAGATGGAGACCATTGGATCTTCGCATTTCGGATCTGGCGGCGTCGAGTCATGGGAGGCAGAGTTCGTAAGTATCCTGCCACTTTATTTGATTGTTTACTTAATTCATTGATTCTATGATTGTTTTAATCTTACAAATTGTGTTGATTATGATACAGCGACGGGTTACAGGGAGGAAGCCCACAACCCACGATACTGCGTATGCTCGCCGGCATAGCAGACGTGACACGTGGGCCATCTTCAGAGCCGAGGGACATATTACGGACGCGCAGTTTGAGATGGCCATGAGACCATACGATCGACAGGTACTTGAAAATTCGTAACGAATGGTTTTGGTTTATTGAATTGCATATATATATACTTATATACTATATATTACTTGAACAGGCACAAGCTGCTGATGATCCACCGGCCGCCGCTGCAGAGGGTGGACATGAGCACTACTCCTCGGACATTCCGACCGATGTGAGCTCATCTGAGCATGGAGGGAGCACCGAGTCATCATCTGGGTCTGAGTAGTACTCAGACTTATAGTATCACATTCCATATTGAGGATGTGATTGTATATATTTTTTTGTAAACTCAAGCCATGGGCTACTTCGAGATATGGACTCCCTTGTATACATGTATGAAATTTTGATAGTAATATTGAATTGATTGATCGATAGTATTACATTCATGTCTGTCTTGAATCGTGTAATGACAATGTATGCATTCATGTCGTTCTTATCTTAATCTCCCTCGTGCATATGTTCTTCGTGGATGGTCTAATGGGATGGTCTAATGCACAAAAAAAAAAACCAGAGAGTGCTATTGGGTGCTGGAATGCTGGAACAGTATTCA
Source organism: Cibotium barometz (assembly GCF_041138505.1). NCBI lineage: Eukaryota > Viridiplantae > Streptophyta > Polypodiopsida > Cyatheales > Cibotiaceae > Cibotium > Cibotium barometz. The sequence continues at coordinate 29,447,320 of NC_141047.1, read as the reverse complement.
GGCACCAAATAGCACTCTCTGGATTTTTTTTTTTGCTCTCTGTTCGCGTGTATAAACGCGTCAGAACTGCTAAAACTCGCGTGTATCTACGCGAATACCCTGGAAAATACGCGTGTATTAATGCGTATAAACTGGCAATTACGCGTGTATAAGCGCATCTAAATTAAAGAAACGCGTGTATAGACGCAGGTATAAATGTGTCTGGGACATTGGAACTGAACAGGATGCGGCTATACACCCGTGTATAAGCACGTCTAATATAAGAAAAGGCGTGTATAGCCGCGTGTATCAACGCGTCTGTAAAAAAAAACGCGGCTACACACCCGTGTATACGCGCGTCTGAGTGGTACTATACACGCGGTTTTACACGCATGTCTCTGGCCGTGATGATACACGCGCTGATACACGGGCCCGCTACTTTTTTTCACAAGTCATTTTTAGCGGCTAAGAGCGCGGGTATGAGCCCGATCCCTTGTAGTGTGTGTGTGTGTGTGAGAGAGAGAGAGAGAGAGAGAGAGAGAGTACTTGCTTGCGTTTATGCACGAAGACATCTTGTGCATGAGGTAGTTGGGGATTCTCAGGCATATACAAGCATGTACTCGGTGGATACGGCATGGTGCACCTGGCCATAGAGCCCACTGCAAGGAAGGGGAAACCACCAAGCCCTTGCATCTCGGAGGGGCTTAGCCGAAGTGGGTAAGGTCAAGTTTTGGCACTGCCCTTCCAGAGACCTTTGAAGCCATTTCAGGAAGCACATAAATAACATAATTTCAACAGATTTTTAAAAAGGTACACGCAAAACAAATTGAAGTTTCTAAAACGTAGTTAGGGTATGCCCAAAAAAAACACACAGTAACTACGATGAGAAAAAAGCATTCAGAAATCACGGTTTTGGGGGCCAAGGTAAACGTCGTGACATTGGTGGGGGGGTGTGGGGGGGGAAGAGAGAGAGAGAGAGGGGTATGTAAACGCGTAGGTGCGAGAGTGTGTGTGTTTTTTCGAAGGGGCCATGGCTAACCTGGGATGTGCAGGGAGTTGACGGGCGGGTGGCAGATAGTGATGAGCACTAGAGCCTGTAGAACATTCCACCAGATGTAAGAGAGACCCAACAGCAGAGAGTTGCATAGGACAGCCATGGCCGCCCGTGTTGTGGCCACCCCTCATTGCATAGGACAGCCATGGCCGCCCGTGTTGTGGCCACCCCTCATGAGGACTAGCTCCAAAACGGCATGAAGGCTCGCTGATTCGCCCCCACCCAAATGTCTGCGGAATGCTAAAGTTGTCTGCCTGCCATTTGCCTTACCCATCAAACACACAGAAGGCCATTATCCACCTGCTCAGATAGCTTGTTGGCCCTGATCCTCCCGACGTGTAATGGAACTTTTCATTAGCATGCCAAGTGTGCAGATAGAGGAAGAGGAGGTGTGTGACCACCTACAATGGAGAGCACGACATGGCAGCATCATGCATGGAAGCAAGGAAGAGTAAAGGACTATGAAGGAGGTCACCCAAAACTACAAGAAATGATGCGGACAACATTCTGGATGATGGCCACCAATCGACATCACCTGCAACACGCCTGACATGGTTGTAGTCAGGGCTTCCTCTTAAGCCATCCACTTCATGCAGAAGCACTGGAGGGACCTTTTCCACGACATCCACACCGGCTAGTGATGCCATCACGGACACGCCTGCAAGGTGTGCAGTTGCAAAGCTCCTTGCGAGGCGCCGACCACATCAGCCAGGCTTGTGTGGATGCTCTCCAGCTTCGTCAACCCCCAATGCCACCCAAGTTGACTCCTTTGCCTTTGCTCACGCGCCATTAGCATCACCTTCGCCCACGTCCTTGCATCGGAAAACCACATGATACATCAACGCTCCTGCCATCCACATCTTTCCATGCGCCACGCGCCTCTGCCGACTTGGGGCTCTTCTAGTGTAGCCATCCAAGGAAGTAGTCATATTAAGATGGGGCTCTTCTACCATTGCACAACACTCTCCACAAGGGTAGCGATAGCGACTGACGGAATGGTGATGCACCCTTGCTCGCTAGCTTGTAGACAACTGCTGATTATGTCCGGTTCAGCTTGCTGGTGCCCATCTAGCTCTTCTACAACTGTAGCGATCAATCTACCTTGATGCCTAGCTACTGAATAAATCTTAGGAAAACTTATCTGATTCCTCACACCCCTACTTCAGCAAACAGCTCACTCCAGACTCAGGGTCCACAACACTCTCCACTGTAGCACAACACTCTCCACAAGGGTGGCGGTAGAGACTGACAGAATGGTGATGCACCCCTGCTCACTGGCTTTTAGGCAACTGTCGATTAAGCTTGCTGCTGCCCGCCAAGCCCTTCTATAACCGCAACGATTAAATCTACTTCTCCCTTGATGCTTAGCTACTGAATAAATCTTAGGGGAAATTCCCCTATTCCTCGCACCCATACTTCAGCGAGACGGCTCGATTTGTCTCACTCCAGACCCACAAACGTCACGCTGGAGCTGTACCTTCGCAACACGATGAAACAAGGAAAAGAAGTTTGTATATGTCAAAGAGAAAGTGAAGTCTGGTTACCTCGTGTTGTATCCGTTCCTCGGCCTGCTTGCAGCGTACGTTCAATGCTTCCTCGGCCTCTTCATGTTGTTTTTATAATGGTTGCAGCATGGTCGTGCAGCTATTTACCTTAGTGTTTTATCGTTTTGGCGTAGCGTTTTATCTTTTTTTTTTACAATGTCCGTTTATCGTATTTTTTAGAGTTTCCGTTTTTATGAAAGCCACATGGCCTGTTTTTGTGCAAGGGTGTTAGGGTATCCAAGGTAATCAAAATCAAAATTTAACCTTTGCTTCTAGCGCCTACTGCCCTTCCTTCGTGGAGCCATCATTTATTTATATTTTTTTTTGCATCTCTTGTGCAATTCTCTGAGTCTCCCCCTAGATGTGGTAAGAGGTCTTGCACGGTGGTAAATGAAGGCATGAGGAACTCAATTCTAGAGAGGATAAACAAGTCACCTGATCCAAGACAGTGCTATTAGTAACCTCAGTTTGTCCATACGTTCTCGGATGGAAACCTATGGAGAAATCTATCTTAAGTAGTGCCTAAGTTAGAGAAAAAAGTGATCCAAAAATTACTGCTAAATCTAGAGTCTCTCTCACAGACAGAATGACTTTTAAAATTCCGTGATGCATAAACATTTGTTTGATAAATATAGTCATGGCTTGATGAGAGATCAATGTTTTCTTACAAGGTAAAAAATAAGCTTGCTTACTTAAACAATCCACTATAGTCCAAATCATGTCATTATGATCAGATGTAGTAGGCAAACCTATAATGAAGTCCATTCATATATGCTTCCAAGCATCATTAGGGATTGGTAGAGGTGTAAGAAGTCCTTGGGTCCTACCTTTGTAGCTTCTAATTTTTTGACAAATAGAACATTCAGCCACAAATTTTCCTACATCTTGTTTAAGATAAGGCCAGAAGAATTCTCTAGAGACTAATTGTAAAGTAGCTGAAACACCTCGATGACCCATGTATGGAGGTTGAAGCATTTCCTCCAATATAAAATGTCCAAATGGTTGTGTAATACACAATCTCTTCTGGAAGAAAAGGTATCCATCATGGCATGGTTACCAATAGGGTTCCAATTATTGTCTCTGAGCATAATCCACACCTTAGAGAAATTTGGGTCATTATCATAAGACTCTCTCATAGGATGTTGTGGATACTAGGACGTTTACATCTACCACAGTGTTTTCTTTTGCTTATTGATATTGGATCATGGGTTGAAAACTATGGATAAATGAATCCCATTTGATATGTCGGTCAGAAATCAAGAGTTAGGTTAATAAATTAGGAATACTCTATTGGTCTGGTTTGATTAAAAATTGAGATTCCATTATTGTGAGAAGATTCACATTGGTGAGAGCATGATCAAGGGCGAGTGAAGAAGAAAGAGATAAGGTGGTCAAAAACTCACCCACACAATCACCATATGAAGGAGACTCATGTATAAAAGAAGGGTCTTGCTTATTAGTTGCTCACCAGGGATTTAATATTCATGTGATCACACAAGTTTTTTTGTGATAATAACACATGTGAACAAGTTATTCACATGTTCTCATGTCACCGTTCACAAAATAACAGGTCACTTGCCATTTGGGAACCCCTTAAAAGCTTGGCTACACATGGGAATAAGCTATTCACATGTTCTCATGTTACCATCTTCACATAATAGCAGGTCAGTGGCCACCTAAGAAGATTTTTTATGCCCGACAAAGATAAATTTTTTAGGCCCTTGTGAAAGCTTTGTGAATATAACATGTGATCACAAGAGTTTTTGTGTTATTAACATGTTCACATGTTCTTGTTTACGTCAGTGAAATCCCTGTTGCTCAGACTTACAACTATGCTCATCTCACAACGAAAAATGTGATCACCTACGCATTTTGGGATTTGAGGGAATCAATAATGCTTGCTTCAATGTGCAGGGTAGGAAGGTAAGGATTGTTTAACATTTAAACCTATGTATTTGCTCACCCCTTTTTGGATTCACTTACTGAATTGGGTATTTGGATAGGTTGGAAAGAAGGAGGATGGAAGCAAACACCAAGGTGTCCTCGGATTGGGGGCTGGATGATGTCATCTTGGTTCAAAGAATCTAAGCTATGAGTGTCCAATGGAGCAATTTTGTAATATCCCTCCACCGGAGTTTTGTTAAAAAAAACATTTTCTGAGATACTTCGGTGTTTGAAAATATTTTGTCTGGTTTCTTGAAGAGGCGGTTTCGTCTTTTTAAAAATCAACATTTTTCCATGTTTTTTGGTCTAGTGTGAAATGGCCTTTATCTTGTATAAATAGTACTTTGAAGGCTGGATGTGTCATTTTTGCACTCATTCTCAAGAGCACAAGGCACCTCCACACTCAAGCTTCAAAGCACATGGCTTCTTACCATTGCTTCATGGAATTCCTTTGTGAGAGCGAGTTTCCATAGGCCACATTCTTGTATGTAATGTTCACTCGTGAGATCGATTGGATCTCCACACTTCACCTCCATGAAGAATTATTTGTAAACACATTATCATACATGGACACCCACATCAAGCCGGACTCTCTCTCTCTGGCCAACGATGATAGATTGTGGGTGCCCTCCAACCTCCTAGTGTACATCAACCACAATAAAAGTCCCTTCTAAAATTGGCTCAACAGAGTTGAAGCAATGGCAATGAAATCTGTGCACTTCCTAGAGCTTGACAAGAAGAAAATCCAAAAGCTCAACAGAGGTGCCATTGGCCATCGTTTTCTAGTGACTCGCTTTGCATGGATGGCACATAAGTTGGTGTCCTCAAATAGATTTACAAGATATGCTTTAGCAGCTTCCTTCAAGGTCTTGGGGGCAACCAACTACACTCGACATTCCATCTTGTATTTTCGTAAAAAAAAATTGCACGTTTGTGAGAAAGGAGGATGAGAAGCTCTATGAACTTCTGGTAGTGCCGTATCTCTTGGAAAGCCCTGTACCGTGCCTGTACCGTGAGCGTTTCCTCTGGGTGAGGCCACGAGGAAGATGTTTGGCAGGATGTGCTTGTCGTGGGCGAGGTCTGTAAAAATATGTCTACTTCCTTCTGTTTCTTTTGGGGGCCGGTGCTTCTTTCTCTTTCTCCCCTTGCTGTTGCTCGTGTTGTTGCTCTTGTTGTTTGCGTGGTGATGCATGGAAAGGTCTTTGCTCTTTCTTTTTGCGTGGTGATGCATGGAAAGTATTTGCTCCTATGGCTGGGTGGTTGGGAATCTCCATGTGCGCCCATGTAGGGTCCTCCCAATCGGTGTCGGTGGTGGTGTTTGTTGCATTGCTATCGTGCCATTAGGAACTCAATGGAGTCTCAGTACTACATGATAGCCTAATACCGGCGCTTATATCAACGTCATTAAACGGGGTCTAAAAAAGCCCCATCATCGGTATAAACCTCAGTATCTACGTCGGAACCACGACGTCGGTATAAGCGTCGGGCATTAATACCGGCGCTTATACCGGCGTGTATACTGGCGCATATACCGACGCAAGTACCGATGAAAATATCAGCGTTAATACCGGCAAATATACCAGCGTGTATACCGGCAAATATACTGACGACAATACCGGCAGATATACTGGCAGATTTACCGGTGAATATACCGGCGGGTATTCCGGCACCTATACCGGGGAACATACTGACGCCACAACAGAATTTTTTTTAAGACAGAATGGTGTTGCCTAGCTGTTGCATGGCTACCTGCAGTCAACAGGACTCAACAGCAGTAAACAGATAGCACCATTCTCTGTCTAAAATAGAGCACAAAAGACAACCGTGCCTCGTTTTTTTATTTTTCAGATAAACAAGAAATTAAACATTTCTCATGAATATTTTGATCATATACCAATAGTTTGAAGGTGTTACATTATGGTAATGCCTCCCAATTGATGGTCTCAGGCTTCTTCTTCAAGCATCTCAAATAAGGCCACAAGGCCATGTTTGTGAGCGTACTTCTCTTCTCGCCTACTTGGTGGGCGATTCATGGCCAACTCCTACATAAACGATTAACAATTACAACTTTTAGAAATCAACATTTAGCCCACATACATACATTTAGATAAACAAAATTGCTACAAATACTTACGAATTCATGGCGCATGGTTTCGTAACCACCACTCCCAAGATGAGAAGCCCCTACTGTTTGGAGTCTTGTCCTTGTCACCTCTCTTTGTTGTTGAAACCTCTCTGGTGTCTCTGTGAGCTCCTGAGCTATGGCTTCCCACTCCCTATCATCTAGCCAAACAGGTTTCTCTTTCCCCTCTTCTCTAAATGCATCCCTCGTCTCTGACCTACGGTGCCCCATCAAAATGCGAGCTGTATATTGTATCCACTCATTAGAGACGACATTCATAGGGTCAGATGGCTAAAACTCTTACTTTATCTTTGTATTTATGTAATTTTTCTTCTCCTTATCTTACTAATCCTATAAAGTCATAACAGAGCTGTGAAACTATATAGTGCACAATTGTCAAATTCGTGTCTTCAATTCGTGTCTTCATTGCCTTCCCTGCACTATTCATTATAGGTGCCCCATCCCTAATTGTATATATCTTGCTGTTATCATGGTCATGTGCACCCCCCCAGAGAGTGGAAGGTGAACCTATGGGTGTGCTATCAACAGATGAGACCGAAGGACGACGCTCACGTGGTGGTGGTGTCACAGCATCTGTGGCACCACCACCACAACAACCTCCCCTTGAAGACCTACTACGTGAGTGACGTCTATGTGAAGAGGTGGTAGATCGAGCTGTAAGAGGAGTGGAATGCTGTGTGGTATGAGGTGTGGGAGCTGCTGTCGTACCTACGGGTGTGGCAACTGCCGTCGTGAAGCTAGATGGTGAGGCAGATGTCCCTGCTCCAGAACCCCAATAAGTTTGAGCCATGGCTCTCTGCTCTGGAGTCATGGACGAGAAAAAACCATATAACTGCTTGGGACTCATGCCCTGAGGTGTAGGGTTAAATGAGAAATCAAGACTGTAGTCGAGCGGCGGTGAGTCATCACCCATGGCCTGTTGGACAAAAAACCATATGACAAACTTGTGCGAAATGAAAATTACATGGTAAACAATGAAAGAACCATATGACAAACATTAACAATGATAAACAACAATGGTAAACCATATCACTTTGCACTTGCACTAGTGATTATGACGATAAACATTAACAATGGTAAACAATGAAAGGACCATATGACAAACATTAACTTCCCTAAACAACAATGGTAAACCATATCACTTTGCACCTTTAATGTCATAAAATCATTACAAATATGTCATAACTATTTGCATAATCATTAAGATACATCATTTTAAAAATCATTATCTATTCTATCATCCTCATTAAGATCAGTAGCCCCAAAGAGATGTATGTCTATGTACATTTCAGCATCCTCATCATTAAAAGTTCCTTGTTGAAGGATGTCCTCATCATCTATGTCTTCTTCCTCAACAGGTTTTTCAGCTTCATTGGTTTGCACCTCTTCATTTGGATCTTGCTCTAGTTGCTCCTCTTCATTTGCTTGCTCCTCTTCATTGTTGATATCGGCTTGTTCTTGTTGCTCCCCACCACCCTGTGAATCCACATCACCCTGTTGTAGCTCTAATTCTTCACAAATTTGCTTACTGCGGGAGGATGACTTGAACCACAAATAGCCAGCGTGGATCTTTTGGATCCACTTTAAAGACAACTTGCTCACAATGCTCTAGGCGCACAAAAGTATCTTGCTGATCGGTCCATACCTTTGTGGAGTCCACTTGGATGAGGCCACTCTTGTCTCTGCGTATAGTTGCATGTGGCCCATTTGTGATTACCTTGAACCACTTCACATCAAAGATAAACAACTCAAAACTTCTAAAGCCAACCTTTAATATGTCTTGAATGGTTCCAAAATAATCAAGCATTCCAGTAATTGTGTTATCATCACTTGCACTTGCACGACTTTCTTGAACAAACTGTGCTGTGACACCACAATCAAAGGTTGCTCTTCTTTGGTCTATTCGTTCTACTCGAAAATGACGTCCATGTGACCAAAATGCCCCATATTTGTGATACTACAAATAGCACATAAAGATTGTTGATGGACAAACAAAAACTGAGACATGTAGAGAAAAAAAAGAGAGACATGTAGAACTTAAACACTTACATGCCAATCGCATCCTTTTGTAAGCTCCTCCTCCTCCTCTGTTATAGTTAAACCAGCACGTTTGGCTTCTAAAATTGTAGCTTCTAGCCATCTACCTGTGGGAAAGTCCGGAAGAGCTTGCATACCTTCTGGATATGGGAGATTTCTTGTAGTGCGATTTCTTCTGAAACTTAAATGATCTTGTACTCGCTGTCGCTTGAGAGCTTCATATGTCTCAATCCACTTCTCCATTACATGAGAGTTCAAGATGCAAAATTTGTTGATTTTTTCCCTCAAATTGTTATCCATCTTTCTCTTAATGCCTTGGCCTTGAGGTTCCTCACCAATGACTTGCTTGTTAGACTCTTGAGACCATAGTCGATGTATCTCTGGATCTGAAGAACTTAAATATTCAGTGATGTAAACAAAAGACTCTTGTATCAGCCACCCTTCTGACATACTTCCCTCCAGGCGAGCCATTTGGCGAACAAATGCCTATGGATTTCAATAACTTCTTGGCATCTGCACGAGATGGAGGCGTCTCATTGTCGTATGGCAATATCTGGTCTTTCAAAAGTCTGCAAGTATGGCAATATCTGATCGTTACTATTAAGATTTAGTCAAATACAAGTTGAAAATTTATCATTTCAACATTAGGTGTAATCTCCAAAAATCCCTTACTTGAAGAGTTCAGTGACACTTGTATTAGACCATCCAAAAATTGACTATAAATTTAGCATCGTAAGAGATGCATGCAATACAGATATCTTGGCACCATTGTATAGTGGAAGGCATGCAAGTTTACGCATGGCCTCTTTCTGTGGTTCATAATTTGACCGTTGAGAATGTCGTGGTTGATGATCTTCATGTTCATGCTCCTCGAAGAGAACTTCTTGTTGCTCGATAAAGGCATCCAACATTTCCTCCATTGGACCTTCTTCCATTCCCTCGAGTGCTGTTAATTGAGCTCCATCTATCACTCCCTCCTTCGATATTCTCATCCTTTGTTGGGAACGAGAATTCATAGGCCCTATGTTATCAAGATGCGGCTCCACACTTTCTTGGTTGTACGATTGAAACCGTAAATTTTGTAAGCGCTCCATTGGAAATATGCCAGCGTCATGAACATGCTGGTTGCAAATCCTTCGTTTTCGAAAGATTTGGTACTTACATCGCATGCATGGACACGCTATTCTCTCTTCAAGATTGAGAGGCTCCATCTAGCAGGATAACATGTATATGTAGCTCATTAAATGCAAATCATTATGCATTACACAAAGCATTATGTAAACCATAAAACAGGGCTTCTTTTCCCCGTGAGGGAGATTTTAAAAATAACATTTCAAGCATCAAACGGGCTTCTTTTCCCCAGCCGTTGAGGGAGATTTTAAAAATAACATTTAAAGCGTCAAACGGGCTTCTTTTCCCCAGCCGTTGAGGGAGATTTTAAAAATAACTTTTAAAGCGTCAAACGGGCTTCTTTTCCCCAGCCGTTGAGGGAGATTAAGTATACATTAGCGATGTTTAGGCATATACATTAGCTTATGGATATGTGCTTTAGGCAATTACATTAGAGTATATACATATAGACATAGCATTCACATGCATGTCTTAGACATTAGATTTCAAGTCGAAAAAGAGACCGAAACGCCTTGGGTATGCGCCAAAAAGAAAATCTCTCTCTCTCTCTCTCTCTCTCTCTCTCTCTCTCTCTCTCTCTCTCTCTTGCAAAGTGTGTGTGTGTGTGTAAAGACAAGATGCTTTAACGTTGAATGGCACTTGGGTGGCGATCCAAAAACCTTAAAGTGTATGTTGGGTTATAAAACAGGTGCGAATACTATATTCTCATGTGTTTACTGTTGTCATTCCAAGACAATAGTAGACTCAAGAGTAAAAGGGAAACAACCTAGCAAAGGCAAAAGTCAAAAACAGGTGGGTGCAAAAAAAGCAATCGTTTTTTATGCTCAACAGAGGAAAGGATCAAAGGTATGGCATAATGGCATATTAAGTTGTGACCAGAGCAAGCCACCTAGTCGTCGTGACCAGGAGGACAATGCTTGGAACCCAATCTTGGACGTTCCACTATGTCAAGTGCATGTGTGCACATTACATGCAAGACTCAGGATTTTGGATAAGCTATTGATGCTCCACATAAACTATGTCTGGAACATGGAGCCCGAAGATCGACGAGAAGAGTCAATACGTGCACTAGAGGGTGTACTTTCCTCTATTGGACTACATGCTGGAGCAGTGGTCTTGATAAAGGACATAAAATCAAACCCTACACAAGACAACCCTAATAAAATTTGCATGGGTGGATCAAAGGCAACACACTTGCTTACTTTCTCGATAGATATGGCTCTTTAGCACTTTGGAGCAATCAAGGCATGGAGAAATCACATTACCAAGCAAAGGCCGTGTATTTTAAGGGCACTCGCCATGGTGGTGGCAAAGTCAAGAGTAATGCGCTCCATGAAATGTTCAACTAGTTCTACCGCATTCTGGTTGGCAAAAAAAAGGCAAAAATCTCGCGGTAATTTGTCTCTTAGGCATCAAATAATGAAAACTGTTAATGCAAGAAGAACTGAAGGATACAACCAATCAAAATGCTAGGGAGAGACTACGGCAGTGGGTTGCAAGCAAGCGTCGGTGCGGTTCCTCATGGGCCTAAACTCTCTGATTGTAATCTTTTTATGTTTTTAAATTTTCTAAAAGTTTTTAAAAAATATATTTATAGACATATTTAAGTCATTTTTCATTTATAACCACCACATTTCATTTTCTTCTTTGTGCTCTACTCTTTGTTGCTCTCCCACTATCTCTCGCACACGTACATACCTAGGCCATGCCAGAAGAACAGGAGCAAGATGAGCAGTTTTTTGATCAACTCGGCCCACTACCTGCTATAGCAAAAAGGACAAATCTACCTATAGTGACAGAGCAAGAGGCAAAGGAGATGAGAGAAGAAGAGTGCAAGAAGGAGGCCGAAGAAGCGCAGCGTAGGAAGGAAGCTGAAGAAGCAGAGCGTAGTAGAGAAGCAGAAGAAGAGCGGCATCAAAAAGAAGCCGAGGAAGGTCAAGGGCAACCACCCGAGATTGTTATTAAGGCCGACACCCTAGAGCAGCTAGAGGTTATCCTACAGAACAGGGAGGTCGAGCTCTTGTCCTATGGCATCACGAAAGATATCATTGACAAAGAGTTTGCTCTTGTGAGGGCGGCTTGGGAGAAAGAAATGCAAACGAGACAGCAGCCCAAAGAGGACGCAAGGAGGGCAAGCCAAGCACAACCGCTGCAACAAGCAGCCACAACATCCAGACGTTCAGTCAAGATGTGTGGCAAAAGAATGGAGGGCAAGTTTCGAGACCAGCTAGAAGAGGAAGAGCGTGCACAAAAAAAGAAGAAGTTCAGGTCTGAAACACACACACACATATATATATACATATATATATATATATATATATATATATACAAAAAAGGTAGAGTCTATAAAGTCACCTAGAGGCCCTTATTGAGGGCCTTATGAGCCTCACACAAAAAAAATCAACAAAAAATTAAAAAAATGCCATGTGCGCTACGACACGGTAATCACCTGTTTGACCAGGGCAAAATGCAGATTTCCGCGTCGTAGTGCACATGGCTATTTTTAAATATTTTTTGATATTTTTTTGGTCCTGGGATGCCTATAGGGCCCTTTAGGTGTCCTAGTAGCCCCAAAATCTTATATATATATATATAGGTACACACACACACACACACACACATATATATCCTATATATCTTTTATATATATATATATATATATATATATCTTATATATCTTATATATATATATATATATATATCTCTCTTTTAATAGCCCCAAAATCTTATATATATATATAGGTACACACACACACATACACACACACACATATATATATATATATGTGCACACACACACACACACACACACACACACACACACACACACACACACACACACACATATACATATATGTGAGTGTGTATACATCTATAAATACAACATTTTTTCGTACCGCTCCAACCCAATCCCGAATACTTTTTTTAATCACGATCACATTTAAAATGAATCCTAAACAATATTTTCTATTAACACCTGAACAAAAGCTTGAAATTGCAAGGCTTGAAATGGTATATCACAAATACGCCAGGAAAAATCACAACTTACAATGCACAACAAATTTTTTTTATTAAACTTGGAAGAGAAGTTTGCATTACATCTTTTTAATAAGCTCTTGGAAGAGCTCAGGAGAGAGAGTTCTAGAGGCTGGTTTTTGGCCTAAGCTTTGGAATATATCACTCGGCTCGTTGATTCCTTGAGCCTGAGAAAGGGCACAATGGCTTAAAACTGAGCTGGGATGCTTGCCCGTAAAGCAATACAAGGCAGCTTCCCTAGCTACCAAAATACATTTATTTATGTTTGAGGCTAAGGGGTCCTCCCACAAGACTGCACTAAGTGCTTTACATTTTAGGAGCTCGGCATAGGTGATCTCTGAATAGTCTAAATGAAAAACCCGCACTATGTCAGCTCTGAGGGCAGGTATGTAGTGCCAAAGAGATGCATCTCGACCCTCTGACTTTGGCCGCGTTCCTCCTACGCGCATAGCAAACTTGTCCACTTCAAAAGAAGTCTATCAACATGTCAATATAGAAGTTAGGAAGCGTGAAATGATACAACTAAAAATCATTTGCTTTACATACCTTAGTTGCATCGTCACTTGAAACTAGTTGCTCATTTGTCAAGTTTATGCTTCCTTGGTCTTGAGCATCGCCAGCAATCAAGGGCATGTGTGGTTCAAAGGCAGCTACGCTCTCAAAGAATTGCACATCTTGCTTTATTTCAACGAGCGCTTTGGCCACTACATCTTCCAAGGAACTGCTACCAATATCGTATGCAAGCGCTTTTGTGAGGTTGTCATCTTCAAAAGAGATTTTCACTTTCCCTTTGTCTTGACCCCCAGCATTCATGGCAATAATAGACAGTGCCTCATCCTCGCGAAACCCGAGTGTCTTTGCAATGTCATCCAAAAACAAAAATTCTTTCCCATCAATAATGATTGGATGCAAAGACATGACAACAAGGTCTGGGACCTCCTCAAGTACTTCATCACCCTCTAGAAGTAGGTCCGCCCGAAACCTCCTCGGGGACATTCTCTTGTAGAGCCACCAATGCCATTGAGGCTTCCCACTGTTCTGTAACATTCTCTTTCTCAGCATGGGCCTCTTGGACCTGCTCCATTAGCTTTGCTTTGCCCTTTTCTTTTTCCTTGCCACTTTCTTTCGCTACACCCTGTTGTAATAGAAGGACCAAAACCATGTCCCAGCTCATGAAGGCAGTGCTGATGTTGCCCATTTGTAGATCCAAGAGCAAGTCTTCCTCCTCATTCCTGTAGTCCTTTTCTGTGAGGGATTTTAAAAACCTTGATAGGCGGAATCTAAAACTCTTGTCTTCCCTGAATATGTACTTGATGAGGTCAACCGGAACCCATAGGCCCTCATCACCCTCAAACATGATGGAGTACGTGCTGATGTGTTGATCCATATACTCAATGACATCTGTGAAAGCATCCATGTGTAGATGCATTGTTGCACGCACATCAAATTGCCCCTCAAACATAGGGACGATCTCGTCAACCCTATGAAGTAGCTCAAGCTTTCCTAGCTGTGCAATAAGTGCGTCAAGTAGAGGTGCCATGACTATGAGTGATTGCAAGAAAGAGAGAGTGTGTGATACAGTAAGGTGTGCGAAATTGAGAGCAAGTGTTAGGAGAGAACGGTAATTGTCAATTGATGAAAATGAGTAAAGTATCGTTTATAAATGGGCGACCTTGTTATAAAATTTTTAAAAACTTTTAAAATTTTAAAGTACAAATTTTTTTTAAAAAAATGGTATGTGAAATCAAGAACGTATCCTTCCATCACAAGGTCATTTCTAATTTACTAGTGGCTCAAGCCACAGATGCTTGTGTGACCAACCTTACACTATCACAAGAAAATAAAACTTGCACAAGACAATTGAAAAACCTTAATAAGACAGTGAGGCAAAAAACTTGAAATTGTATTTACTTCAATCCAAGATTACATATCCAGTGGTGATAGCTACACAGCCAGGGAAAGTAATTTCTCTACAAAGAAAAGATCGTTCCTGCCTTTTGCGCACTACTCTTCCATTGATTATCAAAGCAAAATCACCACTCAGTGAGAATCGAAGAACTAAGTAGTCACGTAAGTTGGCAAGGGACCAGTCATCATTCACAGCAACATCTTCTACATCCCCACCTTGCATGGATATATGTAGCACACCCTGTTCTATAGAGGTTGTGTCGGAGTCTAACGCCTCCCATTCTCCATTTGTAAGCTTCCATCGCCTGTAAGGAAACGCAATGGACAACTGTTGCTTGGCAATATGGTAGCGCATCACAACCTTCTCAACTATTACTCCGCATCTGATGGTGTCTCCATTGTGTGGAACAACTTTTTTATCCCATGCAGGTGATAAGAAACAAGTGAGAGCTCTCTCCCCCTTTGCAATCCATAAAGTTGGGGTGCGATGTGTTACATCACTTGTACGAAACAGGTACACAAAGAGGTGTAGAGGAATGAAGCAGGTTATGGTTGCTTTGTGAGATCCATATGTGCACTTCATAGCATTTTACACCTTGCTTTCGATCTGCAAACAAGCCATGGAATGAAGCATTGTCTGGAATTGGCCATTCAATAGATGTGAGAGTTGGTGTAGGTTCTGGAACTAATTTTCCAGTACCATTTGCTATCGTGGGAACCACATATGTATCCTCATAGAAGAAGATGTTTCGTGCAAGAAGTTGTGCATCTGGACACCCTCCAAAGATTAAACTACCAAGCTCCACATGGTATGCTTCAAAGGTTCCTGAAATTGCCTCCATAGGCTCCCACTCACCAAAGTTTGAGGGAAAAATATCTACGCAGAGGAACCCAAGAACAATCAAAGCAGTGCTTAGTATACCATTATTAGCACACAATTGATTTAAAAACAAGAATATAAAGTGGTGAAATGACTTACAATTTGCAAGAAATCGTTGACGTTGGTCATGGTCTGCTAGTGTCAGCTCTCTTGCTTGTAAACATGTTGGACCTTGGCTAGCTTTTTTCCATCACGATCTTGTTTGAGCTCCAATATCCGCCCTTTCCAATGGTGACTTTGTATATCAACGTATCGCTTTGACACCTTGTGGGTTCCTCTTGTACTAGGCTGCATCGTAATCCAATTCCACTTCTCGTACTGTTTGATGTTCCAGTGCCCATCCTTATCTTGACCACTGCTACAAGAGAGAGATTGAATACTGATTAGAGGCCTTCGAGCTTTAGAAGAATACATCATATGTATATATTAGGGAGATTATAAACCTTGATGGCAAAGGGAAAATAGAATGGTGAGGAGAAAACTTAGACTAGGGAGATGTACATAAGAGAAGGAGTTGTAGAGCAAGTTCCAAGGGCTTGGCTGTGCTATTACTGTACTTTGAAAGAGGATATTAGAGGGGGTGAGAGGAGACAATGAGTAAGATTATGAGAGCCAAAGCATTTGCAACTCAAGCTTCCATAGCTTGGCTCTGCTGTTACACTCTGTAAAAGGAGGTTGGACAAGGTAGAAGGATGAAGTAAGAAAATGTAAGTCAGGATCAAACTTCCATAGCTTGGCTCTGCTGTTACACTCTGTAAAAGGAGGTTGGACAAGGTAGAAGGATGAAGTAAGAAAATGTAAGTCAGGATCAAACTTCCATAGCTTCTGAGAGGAGGTTAGAGATCAAGCTTCCATAGCTTGGCTCTACTGTTACACTCTGTAAAAGGAGGTTGGACAAGGTAGAAGGATGAATTAAGGAAATGTAAGTGAGGATCAAACTTCCATAGCTTCTGAGAGGAGGTTGCAGATCAAGCTTCCATAGATATAGATCTAGGTTTGTGAGTGAAGAGAGAGGTAGATAGCTAAAAGAAGTGTCTAGAGAGTGAAAAATGCCCTGCTATGAGAAAGGGGGAAGAGAGAGCGTTTTGGAGGGAAGATGGGAGAGAGGGATAGTGAAAAGTGAAGGGGAATGTGCATTGAATGCAAGATAATGATGGGAGCTCGTTTTTGGGCCTCTATCACTTTAGAAACCTTACTTAATGATGGCTGCAGCTATCCTTTTCTATAAAAAATAGAGGAAAAATTCATATATATATAAATTTTTTGAGTTTTAGGTGATTTTAAAAATTAAAAAAGAGCGTATTTAGCCTATTATTGACCACCACCTTCTAGGCTCTTACAAACCATTGGTTCCAGTCCACATGTAATCTCCCTATTTGTCTATTTCTTAATCACCTCCATTAGGCAATGGCAAATAAA
Organism: Cibotium barometz; assembly: GCF_041138505.1. NCBI lineage: Eukaryota > Viridiplantae > Streptophyta > Polypodiopsida > Cyatheales > Cibotiaceae > Cibotium > Cibotium barometz. The sequence goes on along the minus strand of NC_141047.1, from coordinate 29,430,245 downwards.
AGGGCCCAAAAAGACTCCATTGAGTTCCTAATGCATGCCGTAATCCACCAACTTTACCTGTTTGCTCGGCTGGGATAAGCTGGCTTGCTTTGTCAAATTTTTCTTCAGATTGCGGTTGCAATGCTCCAAATTCATCTTTGCGTTATCCTTCAACCATGTGTGTTGTTCTTCGGTCATCTTCTTCACTATTTGCTTTGTACAAGCCATGGTGAGGAGAGCTGAGGGAAAGGATGGGAAGGCTCTAGTGTGTTTTTCTTGCTGGCAAGGAATGGGCAAAAGTAGAGGTCAACCTTTATTTATACAAGAAAATGCCATCATTACAATAACTCTAAAAAACCCTAATTTTAATAGGTCACTCATGCGTGCAAACAAATCGTACATGTGCTAAATGCATGTCGAGCTTCATGGGGTGTCATTCGAATAAGCGTTCACTAGAGACAATATTAAAAAAAATCGACCAATTTTTTTATTGGTCCGAAAGGGTGCAAAAATAACCTATTCAGCCACCGTGCATAGTGTATTTTTGCACCCTTCTGGAAACTTATCACAAAGAATCAAAACACATGAACATGTGGAATACAAAGCATGTCATATTTCAAAAATCAACATATTTCGACTTCTTCGAGTATTACAAAGCATTGTAAATGTTTGGGATACAATTCAAGTCATTAAAAAAACTATATTTGAAGGTATTACAAAGCTCCCTCACTACCAATCAAACCTGGCAAGGGAAGTATATCAATTTAACAAAATTGGTAATAATGCATGACTTCATGGTCCTCAAAACCAAGGGGGAATCCAAAAATCGCAACAGAATTTGCACCATAGATTGTCGGTGCTCTGCAGTGTTCCTAGCAAACCACAATGCCCTCGTAAGGTCTACTTATGGTATGGAGGATCATTACGTGGCCTCTCACCCGTTATCATGGAAAACTGATCCCTATTGATACTGATCCCTATTGATACTGTATGTAAAAAAAAATGGTTGATCCGGGCAATAAGGTTGTGCAAATTCTGGAGGGTCATTACGTGGCCTCTCACTCGTTATCATGGAAAACTGATCCCTACTGATAGTGTATGCAAAAACAAAATTGTTGATCCGGCCAGTAAGGTTGCACCATAGACTACCGGTGCTCAATAATGTTCCTAGCAAACCGCAATGTCTTCGTATGGTCTGCTTATGGTATGGAGGGTCATTACATGGCCTCTAACCTGTTATCATAGAAAACTGATCCCTACTGATACTGTATGCAAAAACAAAATTGTTGATCCGGGAAGTAAGGTTGTGCAAATACCTGACTTCTAGCTCTTGGGTTGAGAGGGCATCCTCATCAGGTTGGATGGAAGCCTCGATAAAGAATAAGTATCATGCGAGTTGCGAGTTTGGAAGAAGTGATTGTGACCACGAGAAGTTGAGTGCGTGTGTGCTCTCAAAGTGCTTGTCATTAGGGCCAAAAACGTCTCAAAATGGGCTGTGTAAGGAATTTCGCTAACTTGCTAATTAGTAGAATGTTGACGCTCAAAACGGCTCCAAATTTGGCCATTTTGGATATTTAAAGCATGTCTATCTGATTGAACACGTATCTAAGTACATATTTTAAAATCTAAAAAATATATCGTTTTCATGCTACTCTTTAATGGCTCGTCTCGAAATTTGTCCTCTTTTAGTGACTTCGCGGCAAAATGACCATTCCCTCCAAACGCGCTCTCATCCATTCTCCAAAAAAATTTCACTCCTCTGCTTCTCTAAGAATTTCACAAGCTACATCTCATTCTCATTCTTCTGTGTCTCTCATGTTCTAATAGCTCTGCTAATATTTTTAGCTCTGTTAGTAATGAGTGATACATCTAATTGTAAGTTTCATTTGAATATCAAGCTCAACCAAGAGTATGCAACTAAACGGAGTGTCTACCAAAGATCCCTTTCATGTGCAAATGAAGCTCAATATCTTCGCAATGAAGGAAAGAAGCATATTGACCTATGGACAGATGGAAGTCTATATCCACCGGATCCCAGAACAGGAAGGTATCCTTCTTTTCACACACCACATGATTTGATTAGATTTGTTGGTGATGGGGTGGATGGCTTACTTGGTTATAGTTCAAGACTATCTCAATCACATATTAATTATGCAGAATATACTACATATCTTCAAAATACTTCATCTTTGAATGCAACAAAAATTATAGAACTTGAAAACAAAATAGTGTCTTTGAAACAAGAAAATGATCAATTGAAAACCTTAAAAGAAACTCCAATAGGGTTAAGAGCACGAGTAAAACGAATACGGGATGTAGTTAACTTAACAGAGAGATCTGGACAAAGAAAAAAAAGGTTAAAACTTGTAAGAGATCATGTTACTAACCTTCTAGGATTTGACATGTCTAATGCTCAGGAAAGGGTAAGATTTTTGAATGAGCTTATGAATAGGTCGGATATCTTGAAACTTTTGGAACTTCCTGAAAATCAAACTAAAAAAAAACTAGTCTTTCAACATCTATTAAAAGATATGGACTTATTAGTCCAACCTTCCCAAATGCAAGAAGTTTGTGACACAGTGGGAGTGAGTAGAAAGGGATACAGAGCCATCTCTAAAACCTGGTTAGGGTCCTTAAGTATTACAAAATCAAAGCTTTTGGGTTGCCTAGACCTCACAATGTTGGAAAATATAGAACTCTATTAAATGAGGAAATTTCTAAACATTTCGGAGAGTATTTCCATATTGAGGGAACAATGCCATATGAGAGACAAAAAAAAAATCGTCTTTTGAATACAACGTTTATAATAATATTTGGATGAACATTAGAAAAGTCCAATCTTTTATGGTGAGATATTACAACATAAGAGAAATAGATTGTGAAGGAAAACTTGTATTTGTTTTAAAATTAGATGAAGCTCAAATCCAAAAATGTCAAAAAATGGAAAAAATATCTATATCCCTAATGAATAAAGCATTGGACTATAGTCAAGGTAAGCTTGATTCTCCATACCACAAAACTCAATCAGAAATGGAGCTATGGTGGATTGGATCAACTCATGTACCAGTAGAGAGTCATGAAACATTAAAGTGGCTCTTCTCACAAACAGACATTCCTTCAGTTATTCAGAGCCAAAATACAGGTGAACACCTTCATGTAGATGACATAGGTGATTTCATTGTGGAATGGCATTTGAGTGCCGACCTCAAGGCGTTGAAGTGTATGTTTGGTGTATGTGGAGGAGCAAATACCAAATATCCATGTCTTTATTGCATGGCAAGCACAGGGACAAGAGAATGGCTTGCAGAAAATGAGATTGGAAAACCACCATTCAAAAATAATGCGAATGTTGTCGATTATCCAACTTCTATTAAAATATGGGATCCAATTCTACCAATACATTTAAAAAATGTGCATATATGTACATTGCATGCAGAGATAACAATCTTGGACAAATTGCTCAGACTTCATCTAGACTATGCATATTCTATTAAGCCGACTAAACTTGCAGATGAGTGCATAGAAAAATGCGAAGCCTTGCTCTCTCAAATGGGTTTCCATGGTGGGGAAGTGCATCTTAAAAAAGATCCTGTTCTTTCTGGAGGTACAGGTGATGTTCTGCAAGATGTTTCAATGGGAGGAGCAAAAGGGAGAAGATTTTTGAGCAACCATGACACCAAACAAGTCAATGCAATGTGGAACTACTGGAAACAGCTATGTGTCATCACCACAAATGTCAAAAGTAGACCAGATGTAGCCAACAAACGTATGGAAGTTGGAAAAAACTCGACAATTTTTTCAAAGTCCTTAGACAACAAGTTGGTTCAAATACTTATGCAGATGATTTCAAAAAAGCAATAAAGCTTTTGATCAAAGCTATCATAGATGCCTAGGGAGAAAAAGACATAACTTATTACTTGGTGAGTGTTCAGACTTATCAAAATAGTTAAAATTAAAGTGTAATTTCTTAAATTTACTAACAAAAAATTGTCTTTGTAGCATATTCTTTACTTGCATGGACCATATTTTGCTACAGAAGGACCCCTTGCAACATGGAATACACAAGGAATGGAAAAGTCTCACTATCAAGCGAGAACTTCCTTTTTTAGATGTACCAGAAGAGGAGGTGGTCAAAGAAGAAGCAATGGACTTAAAGAATTATTCACTTGGTTCTACAAGAGGCAATTACAAAGGATGAGATCAAAGATCCAGCAATCTAAAACTACACAAACACCTCAAGACAGAGACTAATGATTTACTAACACATTTGTACCTCTTACAAAATATTTGCTGAAATATAATCAGTCCTTGCAAAATATTGTGTACATCAGTTTTTGATTCTCTTGGGACTATTTGGCATGTCACCTCTGTATCTCAAAAATTTTCTCCTTCTATAACCTCCAAGAAGATTGATATCTGACACCTCAACTCTGCAGCTGCATAGCTAGAGTAGCAAAGAAAGTATCCTGCTCTTGAGGCATTGAAACTTGCAGCATATCCAAAGATTCTAAGAGCAGTAGCTCTCTCTAGAAGCAAAACCTTGTTAGCATTTATTTGAAGGGGAGTGTATCCCATGAACCTTGACAACACCTTCAAGGCAAATATTGGCAACTCAACATCTTCAGAGAAGTTCATGTGGAATGCACATAACACAGCCTTATCCAATGTAGGTAAGTAGTGCATGAGAGCAGATGAAGGCCTTCTTGACCTAGTGTCTGTAGCTTTCACTTTGCTGCCTCTAGCTCTTCCTAGAAAATCATCCTTATCAAGCAATTCAATTTGCAAGACAAAATCCTCAATTTAAAAAAATTACAATCACAATAACATTTTACAAAAGATTAAATGGAAGCTACCTTCTGCAACTCATCCTCAATTACTACTTTGTCTTTCATCAAGTTGCATGAGCCAACCCTTTCCACTTTATCAGAATCTGCCTGAAGCTTGAAATCTCTGCCAAAAGACTCAATACCTAACTCAATAAGCCTGTTCTCAAAATTCTCATCTCTAAGGGAAGGTTTCCCCTCATCCACTTTTTTAAGGCACAAGGCAAGTGCATCAGTAGCAGGGATAAATGAGTGGTCAGATGTTTGCAAATCAAGTGCCAAAAACTCTTCCTTTGACTCTACTTCTGTATCAATAAAGTCTTTGGTCACTTCACAAGCTTCTGAAATTGCTGCAATACAGTAGTCTTCTCTGATATTGAAGAGACATTGAAGATAGGATAGAGGAATAAAATCTTTCTCATTGATATAGAAGAAAGAAAGGTTTGGAACAGTAACAGAGGATTCAGATATGCTTGCTTCCTCTGAGGGCTTTTCAGTAATAGTGAAAGCCCTAAATTGTGCAACATCAAGATTGGCACTTTCTCTCTCCTCAGCTTGAACATCAATTTCTTCCTCTTCTAAAATCTCACTTTTCTCTAAATTTGAGACTGTCGTGACATTAAAGTTTTCTTCCTCATTCTCTGCATCAATTTCTGGTTGTTGCTCTTTATCTTGTATTTCTGCTTTCAAAAATAGGAAGAAAAGAAAGGAGATATCCTTGGGGACAAGGTTGCAATGCTTTTTATGGATTGGACAAGAAATGGATGAAGGGCATGTGAAAGAGGTTCTATTCGAAAATCTACTGAACCTCTTTGTAACTTTGGCTTTCTCCACTGACAGCTGTGTAAAATCGGTAAGGTGACAAAAATCATTGTCTCCGATATGAAAACAATGAGCTTCAATTGACATTTCAAATTGTTTGTACTCCTCTTCAAGAATATCCTTAAGCTTCAACAAAACATCTGAAAGAGAAAACCTTGGATTGAATATCTCCACTGCATCTACGAATATCTTCATATCATGACCATCTTGCAAAATAGCATTCAAGAGTCTTTCACTTGGGCTTTCTTCAAGAAGTTCATGATGACCCGCAACACTTTTACTCATTGAGATATTTGAAAAAAATACTGGAATAATTCTGATGAGCCCGAACGAAGCGAAAATGAATGGTCCAAAACTTTTGGAATTCCTCTATCGCTTGGTGCGGGCTTTGGCAATTCCAAGGTCCCAAAAAAAATATAGAGTTTTGCAAAATAGGGCTAGGAAGACACTATAGTGCACAGCTTGACTAGACGAAAACAAGTGGTCCAAAAGCGGGGAAAAAAATTGAAAGAGAGTTTTTTAAGAATATTTGTAGCGTGGTAAAAACACCTTAAATAGTGACCGTTTATGCCACGTGGCAAAAATGATTACATGACACGTGTATCCAACGGTCCTTTGTACGACAGATTCGAGGTATAAAAAGTTAATTTTGTTGAAAATATTTCTATTTTTCACCGACACGGTATCAAGCGAGATCAGTCCACCTTATTTCCCGAAAACTACTTTTACATTTCTTACCCATATCAAGCGATTGCACCTTTCCACTACATTTGGATTCCTTCAATCGCTTCGTTTCGTCTTTTTCTTGATTGCTCGAATCAAGCGATTAAGCTTATCCGACATTTTTGGATTTGCCTCATCGCTTCGTTCGGGCCTCCTTTTTCACTTGGCTGAGCGATTGCTTATTTCTTGAACAGTTGGAAGCCTTCATTTGTAATTTTCTGAATCACGCGATTATCCCTTTCCAACACCTTTGGATCCGCTCTATCGCTTCGTTCGGGCCACTTTATTTTTTTATCTTATTACACAAATCACCTCCATCGGGTCTCTTTTTTTTACTTCAATGGCGAGGACAAAACAGACTGCAAGGAAAGTCTACCCACCTTTGGAGACTGAAAAAGCTGAGGACAAACCATGACCTTCCAAACAAGAAAAGCCTCTTCCAAAGCCTCGTGCGAGGGCGACAGCAAGAAAGAGATTAAACTATCAGGTGAAGTCCTTAAGAGAGATCAGAGCAGCACAGAAATCTACTAGTCTTCTCATCCCTCGACTGCCATTTACTCGGGTTGTCAGGGACATATCAGAAAGGTTAGTTGGCAAAATGAGAAACACAAATCTTGATAAAGTCCGATGGGAGTCACAGGCCCTTATGTGTCTTCAAGAGGCTGCTAAAGATTTTTTAATCGACTTTATGAATGATGGATACATTGCTGCTGCATTTGCCCATAGGATCACTCTTATGAGCAAAGATTTTGTGCTTGTGTCCAGACTTAGATATAAGTTTGACAAAGCTTTGGAGCCCATTCCAAGTCAAGATATGAGAGCTTTTGAAATTCTCAATATCCCTCCAGCAAGACAACCCAAACAATCAGTTGTTATTGAAGATATTTCTCATACTTATGGTACAAGAAAAGCTCTGGATATCAAAGAAGAAGTTGAGAAAGAGAGAGAGCAGGAGAAGATTACAGAGGATGCCATTCTGTCTCAGCAAGCTGAAATTCTCCATGCATCCAATTCAAAGCTTTATCAGAATGTGACAGGTCAAATGATAGCAGATGTGTCCATGCATGGAGAGGATGAGGTTTATTGTGACATTGCCCCTGAAGACACAAGTATGCTTGTGAATCACAATATTGAGATATCTGACACAGTCCTCTTCATCTGTCTGAGGTTTGTGTGGATTTGCTTTTGCTTTCTTGATGAATTTCTCAGATTCCATATTTTGTTGACATGTTTTGTTTATGTCTCCAGATGTCTTATGAGGGATCTTCATGAATCAATGGCTGTGCAAGTGACCATTCTTGATCCCCTTGTTACACAGTGCCTTTTCAATAGGCAAGGGGATCTTGCAAGTTTTCTCAAAAACTTTGATATGCTTACCTGCAATTACATTGTATACCCTTATGTTGAAGTGTAAGACTCACACTCAATTATCTTTTGCCTATAATAGACATTACAATATTCACAACTAATTGCAGTATTCATCTTATCACAGAGGCCATTGGAGTCTTATTATCTTCAATCTATTGGATAGAGATGTGATCTTTATGAATTCTTTCATCCATTCATGGGAGAAGTAAAATGTAAGAATCAACTTTTCCATGGTTTATGTCCTAGAACAATATTTTGTATGTTTTCAATTATTTGGTTGACCCTCAATATTTTATGCTTGCAGTGCTGCCAAACTTATCTTGAGTTTTCTAGGTTCTACCTATGTAGACTACAAACTTGAAGATTTTAAGTACTACAATCAGGAAGTTCCTTTGCAGAAAGACTCAACATCTTGTGGATGGATGGTGCTTGCTAATGCTTGGAGATATCTTGAGTCAAGATTTAGAAAAGAAACACTTACTGTAAGTTCATGAATGAAAACCATTGATTGATTTAGTGAATACATTTAGTGACCTATTTTCTTATTTTCTTATTTTCATTTGTCTAAGTTGCATGAATATCCAGATTCTTGGGTAAGTTGGGTAAGGGAGAAGGCAGTGTCCATGGTTTTGAACAGATCCATCAATCTATATGATCCTGATTCCCCCTTTCCACCTAATAAAGGAGCCAAGGATACAACTTCAAAGAAAAGGAAAAGGGAGGAGAAGGAAAGCAATGTCAAGGATGGCTCATCCAAAAAGGAAAAGACCTCTGCGAAAGAGATGAAGAAAAGAAAGAAGAGCCCTACTAAGAGCAGATCTTCCAAGGGGAAAAAGAGCCATTCTAAAGAGAAGACCCATTCTAAAGGAAAGATCCCTCAGGCTACAGAGAAGAGCCCTACCCCTCCTGCTAAAGAGAAGAGCCCTAGCCCTCTTGCTAAAGAGAAGACCCCTAGCCCTCCTACCAAAGAGATGAGCTCTTCACCAGTTCAAGGGAAGACTCCTATCAAAGAGAAGATCCCTAGTCCTCCTGCCAAAGAGAAGAGCTCTTCTCCAGCTTAAGAGAAGACACCTATCAAAGAGAAGACCCCTGTCAAAGAGAAGAGTGCTACTAAAGGTCTTCCGTTTCACTCACCAGTGAAATTTAAAATTCAAAAGCGTCGTTTATCCAACAAAGATAGTAAGAGAGCAAATGTTGGCTCTCCATTAAATTTCTTTTTCATGTTCCCCAAGAAGACTGCCAAGTCTCCAAGGCCAACCTCCAAAGAACCTTCTCCAAAACCAAACCCCACTGCCAAATCTCCCTCACCACCAACACCTAAAGATCTCAGAGAAGAGCCCAACTTACCACCATTTGAGGAATTCACTCTAAAGTCTTCCTCTCCAACACCTCAAGAGCTGAAAACTCCAGAACTTGAACCTCAATCAGCAAAATTTGATCGAAGCAAACAAAAGAGAGAAAGATTCTCTAAAGATGCAGGGTCATCTCATGCCAAAAGGAAAGTTGATTTTGTTGAGTGATTCCACAAATTGGCTTTTGTTTTGTTCATTTTGTCCATATGAACACACCCTTTTTGGGACAATATTCTGTACTTAAATTCAGTATCAATAATTTGATATTCAACTATTAAACCTTGTTCTGTGTTGCGAACAATATGTTGACCATTTTTGTGAAGAAGTCAAGATGAAATTTAGCATAATATATTGATTACATTATTGGAGAAATCCTTTTCAGCTATACAAACTTGCCCTTGCAAGTGGCTCAAATACAAATTTTTTTGGGGGGAGACATGTGATGCATGAGGTTACACTCTCCATCCTTGTACTGACAACAATATCATCTACTTTGAATCTATATTCAGGTGATATTTCGTCCAGAAACTCAAGCGACTCCCTTACATGTTGTAGTCGCCAGTTTGATGTTACTATGAGTTTCCTGGGATCTATGAATGGATGGACTATGATGTTAAATTCAAACTCTGGACAATTCTCTTCAGAATCCAAAGGGACCCAACTACCAAGCTTGCTTTTCCATCTCCTATAGTCATAGCCCAAAACTAGGGATTGGCGACACAGTTGGTATGAGATAGACAAAGAATTTGGGCTTACTCTATAACTGATATTGTCCCCCATATGAAAAGTTTCCTTGGTACTCCATCCTTCTCTAAGTATAGTGTCCAGATCAGTCAGAGATAGTCTTCTATTAAGCCACATCGTTCTTGTCCTCTCCAATTCCATTGTATTGAAACATGCCACAAAGACATGTATAGGCAAGAACCATTGAATTTTTATCCTTCTTGAAATCCTTCCAGGAGACATAGCTTTAAGAATATCATCTTTGATTTTGGATTAATGGTATTTGGATCAGGAACTTCCCATTCCAGTGACATTAATGTGGGAATAGGTATGTCATATAATTCTCCATGAACACCTTCTCTTGATGGAACCCTGTATTCTGCAAAATACACAAATAAATCCTTTGATTTGTAAAATGAAGGTGGTTTGTCTGCATACATGACATCTGCAATCCCCTTGTGAATTGCTTTGAATGTGCCACTTAAGCTCTCAACAGGCTGCCACTCCACAGCTGTTGACGGAAAGATAACTGAAATTAAACAAACAACAAATATATCAGAAGGAGAAATATTGTGTTGTATCAAATAGATAAAGTTTTGTTGAATTACAGTAAGAATGGAGAATTGGATGTTCATCCAAGTTCAACACCATGTCTTTGGCCATGTAGACATGTTGAACTTTTGCAAGCCAACCATTGTCGGTCACTTTGAAGGCAAGAACACGACCTTTCCAATGGGATTTCACTTCATTTCTCTTGGTTCTTTTCACCCTGTGGGCACCTTTGCAAGAGGGAAGCATTGTTACCCAATCATTCACACGAAAAGACATGGGTTTCCAAACACCATCTTCTCTGGTGTTATGAAAATCACAAGAAGTTATATTATGAGAAGGACGACGTGAGGACGCTATAGAAACTCACAGATGAGAGAAAAATAGTGAGTCTTTTGAAAGTGCAAAGAAAGGAGAATAAACCATATGCCAAAATGGAGGGAAGGTGGAAAAGGGAATGAGCCATACCAAAATGGAGGGAAGGTGGAAAGTAGACGTTTGAAAAAAATTGGTGATTTGTCATTAATAGCGTTGTTTTCAGATCCTGAAAAGAGGATTTCGTATCTTCCTGCTTGATTTTTTGAAATATAAAATGGAACAAGATGTCACTATTTTGGACCGAAACTTTAATGTTAGCCATCGTAAACGTCTAAATTAAGCCGTTTTAGCCGTTCGCCACTAAAATAGAACCGTTAAGAAGACATTTAGAGGAGACAAGAATGCCATACTTTTGTATACGTGTCAATTCACAATTGGATAATTTCCATGTAATTCACAATATTCAACTCACCCCATGTACGGACCACCACGACTTCAATGAAGCTGTGCAACTCTGCTTGAAATTGTTTGCAATTTTCCTCTGTTGTGCTGCTTTGACTCATCAACCGCACTACACTACCTTATTGAAATTTGCCCACACTTGCTCATGCAAAACAACAATGTTTGCATCCAAGCAATCCAAAGTAGTACAAGAATAAGGGTCTTTTCTCACAACTCCCATCTCTTTGTAGAAACATTTTCACCTTCCTCGACATGTTGCCTGTCTGCATTTCTCTAAACCTTGTCCCGTTTGTTAAAAGGCTTTTGGAGAGACCTTCTCGCCTGGCCTCCACTCATTGAAACCTTGTCCCGTTTGTTAAAAGGCTTTTGGAGAGACCTTCTCGCCTGGCCTCCACTCATTGAAACCTTTTGAGCAACCATATGTGAAACTCCAGAGGAAATATATGGTGTACAAGTGATAAAGGGTGAGAGAAAGAGGTCATGTAGGTGTGAACACACCCCAAATAAAGTGGGCATGTGGGTAGAAAAGGAATCTAGGGTTAGCCCTACATACGCCCCATAATTTTGACACCTCTCCTTCACCTATACGTTGAAATTTCTCAAAATATTTGGAAAGAGGGTTAGATTAAGGAAATTGAGGAATGTGAGAATCCACCACTGTAGTGTTCCTAGAAACTTCCATTTTTCTTCTCATAGTTTGTCGCAAGAGAAATGGCATTGCTAAGAGAATGAGGATGCAACATGTTCACTTCCGCTCTAATGACTGACTTCAATCTGGCTATTAACTTATGATTTTGGTCCTTTGATTGCACTCTCTCAATGTCTTGAAATTGGATAAGTGTTTGCCAAAATCTACATACATCTGCAGAGTTTCTTTATCAAATTGATGTAACATATCCCATTGTTGATGCACCATGGCTTTATATTGAGGTGGAAGAAAATTTTGTTTGTATTGATGAGCTTTTGAAATTCCTTCCAAGTCTTTGGTCTATCTCGTCCTTTCTTGATGGAATTCCACCAAAGAGATGCACTTTCAACCAAATGGTTGGCATAACATATTTGACTTTGTCCTTGTTAGAAAATTCTTCCCCATAAAAATAGTCGTCAAGTTGACTAAGCCACGATAATACAATATTCAGTTCCTTCTTATCATCAAAATTTTGAAAAGTGAAAGAGACCAAACTGTGCAAGCATTTGGGAGGGGACTACTTTTGCTTGGAACTTAAGGAAGATAGGGTAGAAGTGGTAGAAGTGATAGATAAGGCATAAATCTTTAAAAAAACTCAAAGTATAAGTTTATTGTATTCAAAAGATAAAACTATGTGGCTGTAAAAGAAGTGAAAAAAGTGGGATATTTTTATAGTATAGCAGCGTTTTTTTCACTACTATACACACTACCGGGCAATGATATTTTCCTTCCGAAAATGATGCAAAAATGCTACTAAAAAACGTTGTTGTGCTCCTGATGTGTTGTAGTGTCTCCATCTTGTTTCACATGGCAACCGTCATTGTCTCTAGATTGTTGTGCTTTGTATGCCAAGGAATCTAAACTTACCATGACAACCAATCATAACCATCAGTCCAATATTATTAGAAAGACAATCGTCTAATTGTTGTTGCATTTTGCATTTAGCTTCCAAATAAAAAAATACACAGTCTGAACATGTAAAGAGGGTCTTCTTTCTCCTTTCCCCCATCAAAGAGGTCAACCCAGTTAAAGAGTTGTGACCTTGTTATTACTTTGATACAAGCAGCTTACCCCAATTTCTTATGATGACCCTCATATCCGAGGCTCCAACAATTCCATTTTGAATTGGTAAATACACCCTCTATAGCACCGGTTCATAATAAGAAGATCTTTCAACTCCCTGCCCCACTGATAGAGTTTGCCTTGGAAAAGAGTGTTGTATGACTATGTACAATTAAATGAAATTGCTCTCTATCTCTCTTTCTCTCTAACTTGCTTTTATGATTCTTAATTAGTGAGTTGTGATCATAGCTAGCTACTATAATACATTTCAATCTTGGTGGGGGACATGGAGCTAATTCATCGCTCATGTTAGCAATCTTGGTAGAGGACGTGGAGTAACAAGTTGAGTTAATTATCTTTTTGTTGTGGTGGTCTTGACCTGGCTAGAATTTATAACCAAGTTTGTGTCTTATTTTGATTATTTCAACATTTTGCCAAGATATCTTTAGCTATTGGGTGTCTCCCTTTTTTGTCTTATGTTTGTTGTTAGTATGTTGTTCCTCTGTTATAGTAGTATAACTACCTTGTATAAATGCGTTTCTTAATCTCTCATGTGGCTTCTTTTTCTTAGTTTATTCTTAAATTTCCAGTCATGGGGTTGACCGTCCCAATATAGTGCCTCATAGAAGATGCTCCAAAAAGAAAAAGTCACAACCTTCAATAGATTCTTTTTTCTCAAGACGGATCAATGCCAATGTAGGACATGACAGTAGTGGTGGAAGCTTGCATTCCAAGAGATATGGCACTACCAGAAGTCCGTAGAGCTTCTCATCCAGAGAGCGCCTTTCTTTCAAATGTGCAAAGAAATTTTATTGAAATATAAGATGGAATGTCGGATGCACTCGGTTGCCCCTGAGGCCTTGCAAGAAGCTGTTGAAGCGGATCTTCTAAATCTATTTGAGGAAACCAACTTGCGTGCCATACTTGCAAAGCAGGTCACAATAATGGTAAAGGATATGCAATTGGCTCGCCATATTCACAGAGAAAAGGGGGATCAAAAAATGAGGAATGTTTAATGATGTATCTCAATTTCTGATATTAATGAATTTTCGATGTATAATATATCTTCCAATTGTCGATGTGTATGCCTTGCAATTGTCGATGTGCACTCTATCTTGCTATTGTCTATTTTATTTAAGCGTGTATGTGCTTTCCATCACATTTCAATAAAGAGCCAAAAGGGTGCGAAAAGGCCTCTCCGAGCCACGTGCAATGGCCATTTTTGTACCCCTCTGGCCAGGGATTTCATTAACGTCTTCACAATTTCGTGATCACGTTAACAAAACCTAGTGTTAACATATTAAAACTTTTGATCACATTGTATATTCACATGACCTGAGAAATGACCTGCCGGAACCCACTAGTCCAGTAACACCTCCGGGCTTCTATCTTTCCCGGCGGGCCCGCCGGGATCAGAGTTTTCCCGGCGGGCCCACCGGGAAAGATAAAAGCCCGGCGGGCCCGCCGGGGAAAACAAGAAACACCGGCGGGGTATTATTCTGTATATAAACACTGCCCGACACCCATCGTACAACTTTTGGGAAGATAGTCCTTGTTTTGGGGGCGTGATATCTCTCCTCAAAGTACTTGTAGAGCTCTCGAGTTGCTAGAAGTGTCCTCTTGGAAAGAATGTCCTTATTTTAGGGGCTGTCGTCTTTCCTTGTAGGCACTCCTAAGGCTATTGGGCCACTCGTCCTTAGTTCTTTGAACTGGGGGCAGGGTGTGGTTCGTAGCTAATACTTGCGGAGATTTAGGGACAAATTTGGAGTCATTCAGCTTTGCATTTGAGCCACGTACGTAATCTACCTCATTCTGCTTTATGAATGGTTTGATGGAGCCAAGAGTCCTGCTTAGGGGCTTGTATTGGTTCTTGATACTTGATATAGTTTTGAGTAGACAAGGGTCTATTGTCCTATACTAGAGTATTGGGCAAGCATAGATCTTTGATTTTTTTTGTGAATGTTAGAGAAGGTCTATTGTCCTATACTAGAGTATTGGGCAAGCATAGATCTTTGATTGTGTAAAGTATCCTTAATTGGGTACAAAAGGCATCCTTCATTGGGGGTGCAATGTGCATGATAGTTTCGAAGTAGTTTTGTAGTAAGACCTTGCAAGATAGTTTGAAGTAGTTTTGTGTTATGTGATGATCTTTTGTATTTGTCAAGATAGTTTCGAAGTACTTTGTCTGCAGATGTATGTTTTGTTATACGTGAGTGATTTGTTGTTTTTTCATTTGTGTATTCATTGTTATATGCTTAGTTGAATAGGTTATTTGTTGAGATGGAGGACAATGTTGGATCCAGTGATACCTCCAATAGAGTCCAAATTTCAAATAGCAGGAAAAAAAAGGCACCTAGGATAGAGTGGCAATATGCAATTAACGTTGGTGATCGATTCATAGATTGGGAGTGTAAGCTATGCCATGCAGTAAAATCAGGTGGGGCGCCTCGACTAAGAGAACACTTTTTAGACGGACCGAAGAAAAAGTCATGTACCCACCCCTCTGCACCTATAGTGGCCAAACGCATAAGAGAAGAAATTCAAAAGAAAGATTCAAGAAAACATGACACTCCTACTGTTAATGTATCAAGGTAGCAAGAACACTGTTGTTCTAATCATCAAACTCCCGCTACATCGTCTACTTGTACCCCGAACGGCAATGTGCAACCAGAAAGTAATCTACCCAGTGCATCTTCTTGCAAGCGAAACTTTGACGTAGGAAATATACCCATGCGTCAAACTTCATTGCAAGAAAGCCTACGTCAAGGTCGACTCGATGATGCACAACTCGTCCTTGCTAAAGCGATTTACTTTTTTGGGAGTGCTATGATGATGGTGGACAGTGAGCATTGGAAGAGAGCATGGAAGAAAATTGGTGAGTTTGGACCAGGGTTTTCACCGCCTACGTACCATGCTATGCGAAATGATCTATTAGAGAAATGTTATGCGCAGGTAAAAGAACGTGTACAAAGAATAATTCTTAGCAATATAGAGCTTTCTGGATGTAGTATAGTAAGTGATGGATGGTCTAATGTGCAAAGAAAACCATTAATTAATGTAATGGTTATTTCACCGAGAGGTGAGACTTTTATCCGTGTCGTGGATTCAGCTGGTTCAATCAAAAGTGGGGCTTACATTGCTCAAGTCATTAGCTCTGTGATAGAGGAAGTGGGTGCCAAAAATGTAGTCCAAGTCGTCATGGACAATGCAAAAAATTGTAAAAATGCATCCAGAATCCTACAGCGACAATATCCACATATTTTTCCGGTAGGCTGTAATACTCATAGTTTGAATCTTGTATTAAAAGATTGGTATAAATCTGATGATACCAAATGGTTTACCTCAATCGTCGACACTGCTCGCCAGCTTGTGAAATTCATGCTCAAGAGACAGAGAGTTTTAGATATGTTTCGACCTCGCATGTCAGTTATGTTAAAGCTTCCAGCGGAGACTAGGTTTTGCACTCACTTTTACACTTTTGAGTCTCTTCTTAGAAATAAAGATGCAGTTTGTGAAACATTTACATGCATGGCATTTCATGACTGACACTCAACTTGAAAAAGTGAAAGAGAAAATCAAAGTCTTGAAGGGAGCGCTTACGAGAAGAAGTTGGTGGAACAGTGTGATGGATGCATACCATGTAATGATGCCTGTTATGTATGCTGTACGAAGCCTTGATTAAAGAGCGCCTAATCTCGGAAAAGCATGGATGCAATGGTGGACTGTCCAGCGGAGTTTGGAGTGTCCTGAGAAATTAGAGCATTCAGTGGTGGAAAAGCAATGGCGTGTACCATTCTCCAGTAGACAAAGAAAAGTTCTGTTGAAGTACTTTCATGCTAGATGGATTGGAGCGCATTCACCACTGCACAGTGCTGCTTACATGTTAGATCCTGAATATTGGAATATGGATTTGATGTCCAACGTTGAGGTGGTGCAAGATTTTTTTGAACACTTTCTATAATAATGATGAAGATCGTGTACAGTGCATAAAGGAGATGACCTCATTTCGGTTGAAAGAGGGTTTATTTTCCAACTCCCTTGTTCAACAAATGGCTAAAGAGCAACCTGCATGGAAGTGGTGGATGATGAATGGTGGTGAGCATTATGCTTTATTGCGCAACCTTGCGATGAAGGTTCTAAGTCAGTGCTCTTCAAACTCAGGCTCAGAAAGAAATTGGAGCATGTATAAATATATTCATAGTACTATTCGCAATCGACTTCTTGCAGATCGAGCAGATAAACTTGTTTACATGTACTGCAATGAAAAGATCTTGCGAGACATCGAAAGCGAAGAGTATGAAGAAGATATGCCCAGATGGATGTACAATTGTGAAGATGTAGTAGACGAGAACTTTGATGTTAGACGTACGTTGTGCACCACCCTTGAGATAGAAGACAATTTAGACATTGACTTAGATGAGCTTAATTTAGCAGACGAGAGAGTAAACGGTGAAAGAATTTTGGAGCAAGATACTGACATAGAGGAAGAAGTCACTTCATTACTTTAATAAAAAGTACTTGTACAAATGATCATATTTGGAGAAATTATCAATACAAAAGTAGAATTTGTTTTTCTTAGCTCTCATCTTGAAATAAATTGCGAATTGCACTAGGAGTTGCATCTAAAGGTCCTGGTGGTTTATATTCGCTAGCCATGCCGAACACTGTATAAATACCTTGATTTATTGGGACATTGCACAATGCACATGTGGAAGTATTTTGCATTTGTCTCACTAAACATATTAAGTGGTAGTAGTGTCCACATGGTAGTATATACTGGCCGCTCCACCCATCGAATACTTTGTAACATACAGGACATTGGGGGGTGGAGGAACTTGTAGCCTCAGCAGAAACTCCCACAAGATCAGGATGTATCAAAAAATGAGAGATGTGGTTTCCTTGGCGCACAGGAGCAATACGTGAAGAGATGCTCTGCACATCTTGGCTGATCTTTGTTAGCTGCTCTTGAATCCCTCTATTGGCCGGGGGAGGAGTTGACGCTTGAGTTAATCGGTCAGCTTCTTTCTCCTTCTCTGCTAGCTGTGCCCCTAAGCTTTCTTTGACCTGGTTTAACTCTAGTCCAGCGCCCTCCACCATGAGAGCAAGTTCTTCTCTTGTGAATGTCACTGTCTCTTCACGTATGTCATGGGTGTTGACAGTGGCCTCTCTGGAGGCGAAGTCCACTGGAGTTTCTAGGATAAAGTGAGCATATAGCATTTTAACAAAATAGAGTGGAGCGTCGGCATTATGGAGAGGACGACCGTACACCTCCAAGAAAATGCGCTCGGCATTAGTTTTGATATCATTGTGAGTGCAACGAGAAATCTTCCATCTTCCCTTCTTAATCTCGCCATCTGGACATGGCCATATTTCCTTTATCATCTCTGTGGTTACGCGTTTGTTTATGTCTTTCCATTGGGCATAAGTTGGATTTGTCCATTTCGATAACCTGCATGCTGTTCTTGTAGCTTCGCGGGCTGTCAGGCTATGTGCAAGGGCCTTCATTCGCTCGTATGCCTTCTTGGCTAACTCCTGATGCTCGTTCGCTTGCGCCTGCTCCATATCTGCATGAACGTAAATGACTTTAGGATTTTAATGAACTGTAAAGATCAACGTAAGATAAATTGACCATTACTCTCAAAATCTTGAAGTCAAACACCACGAGAGGAGATATGTATTGCAACGACTCGATGAGAAATATCCACTTGACTCCAAAAACACTTCAAACAATGCTCGCACATCAAATTTTGAAGAGAAAACATAAACTTAAACACCACAAGAGGAGAGAGATATTGCAAAGACTCAATGAAGAGAGAAACAAAATTTTGAAACATTGGACACATCAAATTTTGAAGAGAGAAACAAAATGCCATTCCTGAAACTTAATCTCTTGATACTGTATCATTACAAAGTTGGGGTGAATGCCACCGATAGCTCTACAAGAGGAAGTTGTGCCCTCGTAGGGTCAGTATTTAGTGATCTAAAAAATTCAACTACTTGCAAAATTGATTTTCGCTCATCGCGATTAGGCAGAAACATCCAATTTTGACTCTATGAATAATAGTATCCATGGTAACTTTGTCATGGGAACTATTATCCATCCACAACTCTTGCACTTTCTGCCAAAAGTCATATAAAGTTTGTAATAAATATCCCAAGGCAAAAACATCAGATGTAGGAGTATATGCATCTGCCAAAAATGGATCATAAAGCTCTGGGGCTATCCACGGCCGTTTATTTCGCTCTCTGTCTGCGTAGGAGACTGCCTGTGCCACCTTCTCCGGGTTCTTGTCTGCTTCAAATACAAAATTGAGAGACACCCGTTTTTTGGGCGCTCTCAGCAGCAACCCCCAATCGATAATACCTATGCGTGGCTTTAGCTTTTTTGTATAATCCAACACTACATTGAAAGGATGTAGGTCGGTATGTACAATACCTGCCATATGTGCTGCCGCTAGACCTTCCACCAGGGCATGCATAATATGTGGCATGCTTATTACTATTTGTTTTATTTTTGAAAGTTCTAGATGACTTAAAGGGATATTATCAGGCGGGGGTTGTCTCCATCCTCGATCCAAACGAAAAATTGCTCTGGTGAACTCACTGAATCTGAAGGGAACCTTCAGAAGAGTATCACCAAGAGCGCCGCCATTATAGTACGGGAAAATTGTGATCCAAGGAGCCTCTTTTGTAAAGGCAATGCATCGGACAATCGATGGACGTAGCACTTGCATACCCTGCTCTGCCTGGAAGCTCTCGAACTTCGCGCTGCCTTCTCCTTTGTAGTGCTTTCCGCAAAAAGTGATGTGCTCTGGTAAAAATGATATACCTTTAATTGCATACTCTTTTACTGTTCCAAACACACCGGAGCCTATTGTTCGTCCTTCGTGAAGAGCCTCGTGCGGGATGCCAATAAGATGTGTGCACATAGAATTGTAGATGGTACGATTAATGACACCTGTACCACTTGCATCTGCCTAACTAGACGTTGCAGTGACGTCCTGGGCAATGCGCACTCTTTTGGGGAGGGACTCTGCATCCAACGCCTTCATGCGCTTGCTCTTGGCTCTTTGCTCGCTCCATACAACGTCCCATAACTGTAGACGTTGCATATTGGCTTCAGGCGGGGCAGCATCTCTAAGATCACTGCATGCTACACGCATGCTCCCCAAAATGGTTCGTGTTATGTGCTGATGGTTGAAATCTGCTATCTTCTGTCTATCTAGCAACTCAGCGTTGCCTCCGCTTCGAAGCCGACGCTGTGCATTTTCCCATATTTGGTCTATTAGATCTCTCATGAGTATCTCAGACTCATTGATCTTTTTGACGACATCATCAGTACATTGTGATACTGTGATGACCGCTTCAATGCGAATTGCTCGCAAAACGATTTTGCGCTCTCTGGGGGAAAGCATGTTGATCGTCTTCGTAAATCTAGCAAATATCACTAAACACAAAAAAACAGAATATCAAACATTACTGAAATAAACATCAAGCAAACGTGAGAGAACAGCAACAAGTATATCAATATCGTCAATGTTCATACAAAAACGGAATATCAAATAATTTTAATGAACTCAACATCATCCAATACATCATCAAACGTGAGAAAACAGCAACAAGTGTATCATTACTTATCAATGATCAAACAAAAACAGAATATATCAAACAATATTACTGAACTCAACATCATGCAATACATTATCGAACGTGAGACAACCGCAACAAGTGCATTATTACTTACGAAGTGTATACATTATCGAATGAGAGAGAGAGAGAGAGAGAGGGGGAGGAAGAGAGAGAGGTGTGACAGATAGAGAGAGGAAAAATTAAATGATATTTTTTATAGTTTTGTGAGTTCCTAAAGAGAGAAAAATAATGTTTTGTAATCCTAAAGCACTCCTCATCTGCATACCTATCGTGATAGAGAGAGAGATGTGAAGTGTATCATGAGAGAGAGAGAGAAAGAGTTGTGAAGTGTATCATTGCGAGAGAGAGAGAGAGAGAGAATTGTGAAGTGTATCATGAGAGAGAGAGAGAGAGAGAGAGAGGAGAGGAAGAGAGAGTTGTGACAGATAGAGAGAAGAAACATTAGATGACATTTTTAATGTTTTTGTGAGTTCCTAAAGAGAAAAATAATGTATTGTTTTAATTTTTAAGTAAATAGAGGGAGAAAAAAGAAATTATTAAGAATTATGTATATTTTAAGAGAAATAAAAAAAATCATTATCTACACATCTATCGTGTTGTGAAGTGAATCATGAGAGAGATAGAGAAAGAGTTGTGAAGTGTATCATGAGAGAGAGAGGGGGGTAAGAAGAGAGAGATTCATATTTTTCGAGTTACGAATCACGATATTATAAAATAAAACGTTTAGACAATATGATGTAAACTTTGATCCATGAAATACTAATGCCGCGTTAGCAACCAAGTATCGCATGGATCAAACACAATAAAAACAATACAAGTCAAATCAAACAAATTTACGACATTTATTCGACCGCGTTAACGATCATATGCCGAAATACGTAAGCAAATTTACGACACTTTTTCGACCGCGTTAATGATCAAATGCCGCAATATGCAAAAAACATTTTATGCACTAGCGGACGACACCAACTTGCCGTGTTAACGACAAAATGCCGCCCGATTCTATGGGAATACCAATAGGATACGAACATACACTGGCCGCGTTACCGACCATATGTCCGCATTTGACAAAGGGAAGGGAAGGGAAGGTGACATCGCCATAACGATACTATGCTTGCCGCGTTACCGACTAGTACCGCTACGGCGTGCCATACTTACCATAGGACACAGACTAGCCACGTTACCGACTAAGTGCCCCAGGGTAAGCACCATTCCGAAGAATGGCCTTACACACACACCAGTCGTGTGGCGGGCCACCCAAATCCTGCCGCGCATTGCAACAATGGACGGCTGCCCGCACGAACTCACCCACACACACATCCCTCGTGTGGCGGACCACCCACATCCTGCCGTGCATTATGACAGTGGGCGGCTGCCCGCACGAACACACCCACATACACACACACACACACACACAAGTTTTCATTACCTGTGTATGCTGTCAGCAATGAAATCCCAAAGGGCCCCCCGGGCCCATATATATAGAAAATTGTACCCCGCCGGGCTATGTGACGACCCCGCAGGGACCCGCCAGGCTTTGCTTTACCCCGGCGGGCCCGCCGGGGTATAGAAAAGCCCGGCGGGATTTTTCCCGGTTACCAGGTCGCTTGCCACCGGCTTTTTTGAGAACATGTTAACATGTGAACATGTTAATAACATGTTCACACATGTTATTAACAAAAAAAATTTTGTGATCACGTGAATATAAAATCAGAGCCTCTGGCCCACATGGTTTTTCTAGTAAGATGTGTCAATTTTGGATAAACTCTCGTCGTGAAAGGCTAGGGGTGCCTCAAATAGGATTAAAAGTAGGAAAGTTGTGATGGCCAGAGGGGTGCAAAAATGCTATGTACGGGGACCTCGTACATGGCCAGAGGGGTGCAAAAATGCTATGTACGGGGACCTCGTACATGGCCAGAGGGGTGCTATGTACGGGGACCTCGTACATGGCCAGAGGGGTGCAAAAATGCTATGTACGGGGACCTCGTACATGCCATTTTTGCACCTCTCTAGCCCTCCTTGTGTGGCATATTGTCTTGTGGTGGTAGGTGGAGTTGGGGGTGGAAGCAAAAGAGAGAAACAATGGACTATTTCGAGCAATAGGCGCAGTGTTTGCAAAAACCATTGTTTCCAACAATTCCAAAAATCTTCAGCCTCAATTTTATGTAGGTTTTTTCCTAAAATTTAAAGGTTTTTATCAAATTATAACTCATCCCTTAAAATCTGTCGTCGGTTAAACTAAAGTTTTTCTCTAGCTCTCCTTTTTTTTTAAGGATTCACTCTCCATGAGTCACTTACAAAGACTACACACATTCTGTGGCCATGTCATCAAGAGAAAACACGGTTATTTCAAAACCAACGAAAATTAAATGGCACATATTTCTTCATAATGTCCAGAAGGGTGCAAAAATGCCCTATGTGAGATCCCAGACATCCCTTATTCTCACCCTTCTAGCCTCCTCTTTTCTAGATTACAAATCAATCACATGTACTTAAAAGCCGCTTTCAGCATTGTATTGATATAAAAATTTCCATGTGGGATTTGGAAAAATTTACATTGTCTAGCAAAGGGAGTGAGCAATGAAGATGTAAAATGCAGGATTGGGGATTATTACCACATCAACGATACACTTTGCATTGCAAGTATGGAGAAAGAAGAAGACTGCGGATGATAATGTTTCATTTGAATTCAATGAGCTCAACAACATTCAATTATCATTCGTACAAAAGGCAATGATATTGTTCTATGGGTTGCCTTCTGGAACATTGCATGCATTAGTTCTATGCTCATTTATGTGGGGAACGACAACATTTTTTTTTTATTTTCGTGTTTTGAAGATTCTCTCTCCATGAGTCACTTACAAAGATTACACACATTCTGTGGCCATGTCGTCAAACAACAGAAAACACGTTTATTTCACTTGAAAACCAACAAAAATTAAATGGCACATATTTTGTCATGATGGCCAGAAGGGTGCAAAAATGCCCTATGCAGGCCCCCAGATAGCCCTTTCTCACACCCTTCTGGCCCTCCTCTTTTTTAGATTACAAATCAATCACATGTACTTAAAAGCCACTTTCAGCATTGTATTGATATAAAATTTTACATGTGGGATTTGGAAATACTCTTTACAAGAGAGGTTCATCGCTTCTTAACTACGGGGAGCTCGCCGGTTAGAATAGCAGTGGCTATTTCTCATGGTGAGTCATGGCCAAGCAACTTGGAAATTCCTAATTGGGCAAGCACCTTGCCTCGATAGCCACTCCCCCCAAAAAATGGTCATAACTAGGGACTTTTTTAACCAGGATTACATGCAAAAAGAGGCAAGCTGGCATTGGGTGTGAATTCTTTGTGAATAATCACAAATTCATTAGGTGGGAGGTTTCCGATGTAGTGGCCAACAGCCGGATATGGTCCTTTAGTAGCACGCATTCCCCTGCCCTGCATAGCAAAATTGTCCATCTCTAGCACACGTTCTCTTGCTTATCATCCTTGTCTATATCAGCCTTTCTCTCCAAGTCAATTTTAGACTTGGACTCTTTGATATTTTTTGTTTAAGTTGGTGTCCAAGGCACGATTGCATGGGAGACACTTTGTTGCACTGCTTGGAACTCCTCCTCGATGACATTTGCCTACTCTACATTCTTGGCTGCCTCCATAGCAATGACCACCATCTCATCGAGTCTGTGAGTGGGAGGAGGCTCTCCTCCATGTTACTTGTGGTTAGAGTCATCCAATGGGAAATCTGCCTTCACCTTGAGCATGCTCAAGGACTCATCCATGCGAAGGCCACATGACTTTTCAATATCATACAAAAAAATGAAAAGCTCCCCCCTACCACAACCAGACATAGAGAGTCAATCTCTATCTTAGGAACGAGAGCAGAGTCATCTTCATCTTCAATTGTTGTGCCACTTACACTGGCCTTAAAGCGGCATAGATGTTTAGCAAGCCCTAGCGCACCTCCTGGAAATTGTTGTGCGACGATCAGGCTTTTACTTACACATGTGTGCACTGCACTCTGAGGCTCTTCCTTGTCATATGGATGAATCGTCCAAGGCGCAGTTGCGGCATTTCAACTTCATCTTCCCCCTCTCCTTCCAAAAGGAAGAAAACAAAGTAGGACATTCATGATAGAAATCGATGGCCAATGGCACCTCTGTTGAGCTTGCGTACTTTCTTCTTGTCAAGCTGCTCTAGGAAGTGTCAAGATTTCATTGCCATTGCTTCAAATCTTCAGAGCCAATTTTGGAAGGGCCTTTTGTTGTGGTTGATGTACTCTAGGAGGTTGGAGGGCACCCACAATCTACCATCATTGGCCAGAGAGAGAGAGTGCGGCTTGATGTGGGTGTCCATGTATGATAATGTGTATACAAATAATTCTTCATGGAGGCGAAGTGTGGAGATCCAATCGATCTCGCGAGTGAAAATTACATACAAGTATGTGGCCTCAAGAAACTCGCACTCACAGAGGAATTCCATGAAGCAATGGTAGAAAGCCATGTGCTTTGAAGCTCGAGTGTGGAGGTGCCTTGTGATCTTGAGAATTAGTGCCAAAATGACACATCAAGCCTTCATAGTACTATTTATACAAGATAGCGGCCATTTCACACTAGACCAAAAAACATGAAAAAACGTTGATTTTTAAAAAGACACAACCACCTCTTCAAGAAACCAAACAACATATTTTAAACACCGAAGTATCTCAGAAAATATTTTTTTTTTACAAAATTCTGGGTGGAGGGATATTACAAAATTGCTCCATTGGACACTCATAGCTTAGATTCTTTGAACCAAGGTGACATCATCCGGGCCCCAATCCAAGGACACCTTGGTGTTTTCTTCCATCCTCCTTCCAACCTATGCAAATACCCAACACAGTAAGTGAATTCAAAAAGGGGTGAGAAATTACAGAGGTTTAAATGTTAAATAATCCTTACCTTCCTATCCTCTGCACATTGAAGCAAGCATTATTGATTCCCTCAAATCCCAAAATGCATAGGTGATCATGGACATTCAAAAGGCTCCAATGCATACTTGCTTGGAAAATCTATACTCCCATATTAGGTAGGTCTATAGAGAGATATAAATGCTCTACAACCTCCTCTTGAGCTTGTAAGGGTATCCATGCACCCTTCTTCCTTATCGACAGCTCATAACAGAAACAAGTACACAAAGTGGTACAAGCTCACAAGAATTGAAAGGAGACACTAGAATGCACTACATTGCACCTGAAATTATCTCCTTTGTTCTCTCTCTCCACAATGTTCGACCCTTGGTCAAGCAAATTGACAATCTCTTCAATGTCTACCACCTTGCACATGTACATTGTTGGCATTTGTCTGCAAGTAATGGCCCGAAACATGTGGGCAAACACATGCACAGGGCATGCCTAACTACGACCAATCGATCTTCAGGCCTTTGTGTACTTCAAAAAAGAATGTATATCATTGGCCACCTTTGTTTTAAGAGGAACAATAGTCCAAACATTAGGCATTAGCCATTCAACACTGGAGAGGGAAGGAGACAAGACTTCTTGAAGCTTACTAAACCCATTGACATGTGTTGGTACTACATAATTGACATGTGTCGATATTACATAATTGTGGGTGTAGAAGAAAATATTTTGACTAGTAAGGTTAGAAAGGGGCACTGTTAGAGAATACACCATCACCAATGTGCACGTGTACGGTGGCATAGAATGTTCCTGTTAGGCTCCTTATGGGAAGCTCCTCAATGATGTTGGAAGGAAAAATATCTGGAAATGTGGAAACTATTAAATAAAGTTGAAAAGAATAGTTTGCAGGCCATGTACACTAGCGTACTAAAGTAAAAGCATACAGTTGCAAGGAAAACGAGGACTATGATGATGTGGGCGCAAAGAAATTTTCGATGCCGAGGACACATGTTGCACTAGGGCCAGCAAGACATCATGCCTTGTTTCCTTATATTCTAGTAAACACCCTTCCAATGCTGCTCAACCACATCTGGACGTCTAACTCGATACGGCCCAGTGGCACTGGGTTGCAAATACACCATGTTTTTCAACCCAAGCACCATGTTTATTCCTCATACTGTGCATGAGCAGAGCCCCAACCTTCTCCTCGACAAAGATGCACTATCCTTCATGGTGTGTTCTGCCAGAAAGGTTTTAAGGGGGAGAGAGAGAGAGAGAGAGAGAGAGAAGGGAGAGAAGAGAGAGAGAGAGAGAGAGAGAGAGAGAGAGAGAGAGAGAGAGAGAGAGAGAGAGAGGGTTGCACAGTAGAGAGATAGGTTGAAGATCTACTCACAGTATAGAGAGAGAGAGAGAGAGAGAGAGAGAGAGAGAGAGAGAGAGAGAGAGAGAGAGAAGGTTGCACAATAGAGAGAAAGAGAGAGGAGGTTACATAGTAGAGAGAGAATGAGCTATGGAGATTTGAGGTTTGGGGTGAAGACGATGATGTTGGAGGGAAGAATAATATGTAGGGAGAGAAATCTAAGGTGAAAAAAGAATTTTTTTGATATAATATGGTTTGGGTTGGGTTTGGAGAGGGAAAATGCACTTTTGAATTATTTTTGAAAAAACCTATTTTTAAGCATTTTTTGACCCACAAGATTAATGGGGTTGAAATTGGTAAAGCCCTGTACTTTTTTAGAAGCTACCCCTTTGCTTTATGGCACCCTCCTACTTTTTGCACTCCACCTCCCTAATTTATGAAGGCCACTCCCTACTTTTTGAACCCCACAAATGTAGTAATGAGAGAGACAAGCCTAGTTGCCCCCTACTTTTGGAGGAGATCAAATGTGCACACTCTTATCTTCCTATTGGTCCATTGCTAATGAAGGTCATTATCAAAGGGGCCCAAAAGATGTCCAAAGGTTTCCTAATCTACCACTCTTCATTACATTGGCTTCATTGGTTGTATCTTCAAACTTCTCTAATCCTTTCTCGTGGGTGGTAGACACGTTTTATGCGTACATGTCTCCTTCCAATCATGCTAGCTTCCTTAGTTCAGCTACCACATAGACTAACACAAGGGTGCAACCCATGTTTTAATAGCCTATGCATGTGCTTCTCAATATGCTTTTCTTGCTTCCACCTTTCACTTCATCATGATGTATAAATACATACACCTATGTGAACATTAATTTAGGAGAGGTCTTACCACTTGTTTATCAACACAAGGGTAGTGTCTAACTCCATTACAATATGGTAGATGACTTCCATGCACATGAGTTCATCGAAAAAATTTAGGATCAGATTTCATGCTTAATGTGTCGATTTTGCTTGGTTTCAAAAATTATGCATGCCTTGAACTTCCCAAGCGAGAATGGCAAAAATAATAATTTCTTCCTTTGCTTGCCTCAAGCTTGAGAGAAATGAGGAAAAAAAAACTTCATAAAACCTCTCAGGCCTTAGAGAAAAAAAAACAGTTGACAACCTTAGAGCGAAAGGTTTGGGAAAACCCTTGTAGAAAGGTTTAAAAGAGCACCTTTGAAAGGTTTCAAAGAACCTTCAGTAAAGAGGTGGTTTTTTTTTCCTGTTTTAAAAAAACCTTAATGAAAAAAAAAAGGTCTTTAAACCTTAGAGTATGCATTTTTTTCACTGAAAAAAATGCCGATGTTGCGTTTCGGCTGGTTGATGTGCTCTGTTGCGCTGCAATAATGCGTTGCTTTGCCGGATGTTTGCGCTTTGTTGAGACAGACTAGTTGTTGATGCTGGCCACACTGTTGCTTAAGTAATCGGAAGCACAAGTCACACGCCAAGCAGCCCTATTGGACGACGATGACGACTGGCTACTGTCACAACAGTGGCAGATGGCATCATGGCAGGCTATAGACACAATGATGGACGGACGGTGACCGTCAAAAGCGATAGACGGTGATGACAGCTCAAAGGGATGACGAAAACAAAAGATAAACGTTGACGAAACTTCTGGGCTACGTTGTTTTTTTGGATTCCAATTTGATAGAAGGGAAGAAGACAAACTAAACAACCTTCAACCAATCACGAAGCTTCCATGCATCTTCAAAATCTTTGAAGAAGATTGATGACGGAAAGCTTCAATGGATTTTTTGGAGGGAAATAACCAGAAATTTATCAAATTCCTTACGTTTTCTTCATTCTTCTTCTTCTTGTTGATGACGAGGATCATCTTCTTCTTCTTCTTCCAAGCTTCAAGAACTTGTTGATGATGAAAGAATATCCTCTTTGATGAAACTCTTTTCCTTCTTGACGCCTTTTTGCTTCTCACCTTCTTCTACCACCGTCCTTCTTGACGAGGATGTGAATGGCTTATGATAGTAAGAGCGAAAGAAACGGGGATTGAAGGGGATCTTAGCCTTTGCAAGGCTCTAATACCATGTCAAAATTATGGGGAGTATGCACAACGGAAGCAATAGTTGACGGCAAGATAGAGCAACATATATGCGAGAGTAAGAACACAAGATGTATAGAAAGCTTCTATATTACCTTCTATTTCAGCCTCTCCAAAGTTGTCTTAACCTTCACAGTGTTGTGTTACAAAAATTGAGGCCTCCTACCCTTTATACAGGGTTGACGAAGGGCTAGGGTTGTGCTAACCCTAAATCCCTTTTCCAGCCACATGATCACTTTATTTGAGGTCTGTTCACACTTACATGACCTCTTTCTGTCACCCTTTATCACTTGTACATCATATATTTCAACACGAAGGACTAAAATTCACAACGGAATGGAAAGAAGACCGAACCAACAAAGAAGAATAACAAAAGAGAAGATCAAACTCCTCGTGCGATTACCGATGTGACAAAGAAGGACATTATGCATACGAGATCCCAGAGAAGACAAAGAATCGAGTTGCAGCCATGAACATGATTGAAGACAAAGATAACGAAGACCAACCAAATCAAGAGAGTACTCCAATTCATGACTTCTACGACCACGAGAAAGGTAAGCCTAAAAGTCATTCTTATACATTGTTCAATATATGAAAAGAAATTTAGAGTCCATAGGACACCTTTTTGCCAAGAAAGAGAGAAAAAGTTCTTCTAGGCTATGTTTATTGATTTCCTAAATAGTCAAACAATAGTACTTAGTTAAATTCAAATTATTCGTCATAACAATTTCAATGACTTATATGTACTTTCTAAATGTGGAAGAAAATACATATTAGACCATTCACTATTAAGACTTCAGTGAATTAACAATGATGCACATATGTTTTTCGTTTGATCACCAAAGGATATATGTCACTTATTGTCATTTCACATTGAACCCATATATTTTAATGTACATAAACATACTTCAATCTATTACAATTATCTTCATCTCAATACCAAGAAAAATTAATGGCTTGTTTGTGAAGGATACTCTTTTTAATGTTCGTGAGATGGATACTTCTAAGTGATATTTATCTATGACGGATAACTTATCACAATTGAGTGTTGAGAGGGATTGTATCTCTGTGAATACTCTATCCTGACTCTTTTCACTTGCTAAAATTAAATATGCAACTGAGGATAGTTGCAATCCAAGAAAGAGGGATGTTACAATAATTAATTTATTAATTGTTGGGGACCCAACAAATGAAAAGAATATCTTGGGTATCCAAGCTAAGCTGATTTTGAGTTAATTTGATCAACGATAATACATATGAGACGTGTGCAATTAAGTTGATTGTGAATGAATTCGATCTCAACGGTAACATGTGTGAGACGTGTGGGGTGTTTTTTAATCTTAGTTTTCATTAAGAATCATCAAGAACACAAACATTATTTAGAAAAAGGGTTCTCACTTCGAGAGAGAATCTGCTCTATGTCAACCTAGAGAAGAGAAAATTCTTTCAAGAGAAATTAAATACTTAGGACATATTGTTTTGTTGATAGTATTCAAGTAGACCCTAAAAAGATCAAAAGCATTGCTAACTAGCTCAAACTGCGTGATATTCACAAACTCCGATCTTTTCTTAGATTGTGTAGCTACTATAGGAAGTTTTTTAGAAATTTTTCATACATTGCGCATCCTTTAACCAAACTCCTTAAGAAAGCTATACATTTTGATTAGAGTAGTAGACAGGACCATTCTTTCTCTGAGCTTAAGAAAGCATTGACTCAGGCACAAGTTCTTACACTACTAGATTTTCATACATTGCACATCCTTTAACCAAACTCCTTAAGAAAGCTATACATTTTGATTAGAGTAGTAGACAGGACCATTCTTTCTCTGAGCTTAAGAAAGCATTGACTCAGGCACAAGTTCTTACACTACTAGATTTTCATACATTGCGCATCCTTTAACCAAACTCCTTAAGAAAGCTATACATTTTGATTAGAGTAGTAGACAGGACCATTCTTTCTCTGAGCTTAAGAAAGCATTGACTCAGGCACAAGTTCTTACACTACTAGATTTTCAATGACAATTCTTTGTGGTAGTTATTGATGCTAGTGGACATGATTTTGGTGTTGTTCTCATGCAAGATGGAGATCCCATTGCTTATGAAAGTCATAATCTTAAACCATCATAAAGAAATTCTAGTATACATATGATAAGGAATTAGCTATTGTCGTTCATGTCCTAAGACTTTGGAAACATTAAAATAAAGCGATCTCAATTTTTAATCAAAACGTACCAATAGAGTATTCATAATTTATTAACCCAACCCTTAATTTTTGACCGACATATCAAGTGGGATTCATTTATCCAAACTTTCTAACCCATGATCCAATATCAGCCAAGGAAAGAAAACATTGTGGTAAATGCTTTAAGTAGACGTCCTCGTGTCCCCACAACACCCTATGACAGAGTCTTATGATACTGACCCAAATTTCTCTAAGGTGTGGATTAAGCTTAGGGATAATAATTGGAACCCTATTGGTGATTACTCATGCCATGATGATTACCTTTTCTTTCAGAAGAGATTGTGAATTACACAACCTTTCAAGTAGTTTATATTGGAGGAAATGCATCAACCACCATACATGGGTCATCGAGGTGTTTTAGCTACTTTATAATATAATTAGTCTCTAAAGAATGATTTTGGCCTTATCTTAAACAAGATGTAGCAAAATTTGTGGTTGAACGTTCTAGATTTGTCAAAAAAACTCAAAGCTATAAAGGTAGGACCCAAGGACTTCTTACACCTCTACCAATCTTTAATGATGCTTGCGAGCAGATATCAATGGACTTCATTAGAGGTTTGCCTACTACATCCGATCATAATGACATGATTTGGACTATAGTGGACCATTTAAGTAAGCAATCTTATTTCTTCCCTTGTAAGAAAACATTGACTTCCAAGCAAATCTTTGTGTATCACCTCGCGCTCAGTGTTCTCTCACTAACTGTTTCTATGTTTATTTCCTTTATTCTACCTAGAGGGTTGGTCGCACATGGATAATAGCATTCGGACTCAAGTGCCTCCCGCTCGCGAACTACCGTTGCCGTTCCAACGGACGTCAATTAGATACGGATTCGATTCGTTGGCTGGTCTGTACCCATAAAATATTCGACGTAACATAGATAACAAATAGATGACTCTGTAAGGTCCCAGGGGTATCGGGACATAGTGTCGAAGAAGGAGTAGTTGAATATTTGCTGCATTATACATCACAAAATATATCTCTTTTCACCATCTATGTAATTGATTAAACAGATATATGCATTGCGGTTTCAGTTTGTTGGGGCCCGAAGGGGGGATATGGCGGAATGATTCATTTCTTTTTGGCAGAAACCAATCCCCAATCCCTTACCATAAACATAGTTCCGTGTGCAGCCAGTTTCTTTGTTCCCTTGGAGTGGAACGTCAATAACTCCAAATTTATTCAGATCAACCCGTATCCTCCCATTTTTAATTATACCATCGAATGATTCTATTTTCGTTACGAGGCACCAGCTTCAACACATTGGGGCGGCCTGGAAGCTCGGCTATGAGGAGTCTCCAGAGGAGAGCGTGCAGATAAAAGTATTGGATGCAAGGGAAATGGTCCTAATTCACACCTATGCTGGAAAAATTTTGATTTACGTATTTGAAAAGTAATCGATTGGGTCAAAGGCTTTTTATGGCAACAGCTACTAAATGCTATTGCTTCAAGCGCGAAGCAATCAATCATCGTATATATGATTGATGATGGTTGATCACCAATGTCTAGCTCCACGGAACGTCTTGAAATAATCCCTGGAGCGGGAGATTCGACTCAGATTTCCAAAAGTCATTGTCTGTGTGACAGAGACTCTAGATTTTGCAAAATGTTTGGATCACTCTTTTATCCAACTTAGGCGCTACTTAAGATAGATTTCTCCATAGGTTTCCATTCGAAAACGAATGGATAAACTGAGGTTACTAATAGCACTATCTTGGATCTACTCAGAGCCTATTTTTCCCAACAACCTAATTCATTGGATAAGTACATTCATCTACTACATTTTTCTTATGATAATACTCCTCATTTGGCTACTAGTCGAGCACGTTTCAAAAATGTGTATGGAAATCCATTGCCTATTCCAGTCACTAACTTTCCCAAAAAATTGAAGCTACTGATCAATTCACTATCAATTTTAGTAGTATTTTAAATGATGTAAGACATTCTATTGCACATGAATAAGAGCAATATGTTAAGAAAGAAAAATGCAAATGTAAAGCTATCTCTTTTGAAATCAGAGATTATGTACTTTTGAGAATTGAGAAATACAGACTTATGAGTGTTGAAAATTTCCCAACTTTTAAGTTTACCCCAAGATTTTATGGATCTTTTAAGAAGGTGGTTCACAAAATTAATAATGTTACTTATAGAATCGAATTACCTTCTTATTTGTAGATTCATAATTCATTTCATGCAACGTTTTTGGTTAACTCCTATAACGAGCGAAACCCTCTTCTTTTATGGTCCAAGAGGCCAATTATTTCGCAGAGCCTTCATCTGGGAGCCTCTTCTAAACATATATCACCAAAAACATCCTTGTAAGCCTATATTATGAAGGCATTCCACTCATAGATTAAGGGGGGGGGATCTTGCCATGTAAGACAATTGCACCAAGTCTATGCCATGAGCATTGAGGGGAAAGGTGTTGGTAGAGAGTGTGTGAAGTCACCCTAAGGATGCAAACCCTAACCCTAGGTGACCATGCCTACATACCTGCTTTACTGATACTTGTTTCCTACTGCCAACTTCTACACCTTGTCATCTCTATCTACTCTCACATCATTTGCATTATAAGAGATGAGCATAGTTATAAGTGTGAGCAACTAATAAGCAAGACCCTTATTTTATAGTTATAAGTGTGACCATGCCTACATAAAGGCATAGTGTGTTTCATTTTCATTATAAGAGATGAGCATAGTTATAAGTGTGAGCAACTAATAAGCAAGACCCTTATTTTATACGTGAATCTCCCTCATATGATGATTGTGTGGGTGAGTTTTTGACCACCTTATCTCTTTCTTCTTCACTCGACCTCCTTGAGCATGCTCTCACTAATGTGAATCTTCTCACAATAATGGGATGTCAATTTTTAATCAAAAGAGACCGATAAAGTATTCGTAATTTATTAACCTAACCCTTGATTTCTAACCGACATATCAAATGGGATTCATTCATTTATCCAGGGTTTCCAACCCGTGATCCAATATCAAAAATCAATCAGGGAAAGAAAACATTGTGGTAGAAGTAAATGTCCTAGTGTCCACAACATCCTATGAGAGAGTTTTATGATAATGACCGAAATTTATCTAAGGTGTGGATTAAGCTCAGAGACAATAATTGGAACCCCATTGGTGACCATGCCATGATGGACACCTTTTCTTCCAGAAGAGATTGTGTACTACACAACCTTTCAGACATTTTATATTGCAGCGGGAAATGCTTCAACCGCCATACATGGGTCATCGAGGTGTTTTAGCTACTTTACAATTAGTCTCTAGAGAATTCTTTTGGCCTTCATTAAACAAGATATAGCAAAATTTGTGGCTTAATATTCTATTTGTCAGAAAATTAAAAGCTACAATGGTAGGACCCAATCCCTAATGATTCTTGGGAGTAGATATCAATGGACTTCATTAGAGGTTTGGACTATAGTGGACTGTTTAAGTAAGAAAGCTTATTTCTTACCTTGTAAGAAAACATTGACTTCTCATCAACCCATGACTATATTTATCAAACAAATCTTTGTGTATCACGAATTTCCAAAAGTCATTGTCTCTGTGAGACAGAGGCTGTAGATTTTGCAGTAATTTTTGGATCACTCTTTTCTCCAACTTAGGCACTAAGATAGATTTCTCCACAGGTTTCCATCCGGAAACATATGGACAAACTGAGGTTATTAATAGCATTATCTTGGGTCTACTCACAACCTATGTTACCTAACAACCTAGTTCATTGGATAAGTACATTCATCTGTTTTACAGTTTTCATGTAATAATACTCCTCATTCAACTACTAGTCGAGCACCTTTCAAAATTGTGTATGGAAAATCTTTGCCTTTTCTAGTTACTAGACTTTCCCACAAAATTGAAGCTGTTGATCAATTCACTATCGATTTTAGTAGCATTTTAAATGATGTAAGACATTCTATTACACATGCTCAAGAGAAATATGTTAAGAAAGAAAAATGCAAACGTAAAACTATCTCTTTTGAAATTGGAGATTATGAACTTTTGAGAATTGAGAAATGCAGACTTACGAGTGTTGAAAATTTCCTAGTTGTTAAGCTTGACCCAATATTTTATGGATCTTTTAAGGTGGTTCACAAAATTAATAATATTGCTTATAGACTCGCAGTACCTTCTCATTTGCAAATTCATAATTCATTTCATGAGAGTTTTTTAAAACCTTTCAAGGGATCACTTCCCACTCATCTTGTGTATGAGGATCCAGCTCTTATTAAGGGTAAGGAAGAAGTTTTGATTCAAGATGCTATCATGACCAATAGATCACATCGTCTCATACTGGAAACTAATATATTAAATACTTGGTGACTTTTCAAAACCATCCTCGTGAAGATGGAAGACGGGTGCCTGAGAAATATTTTCTTACCTTCAGTGAGATCCTCCATTCTTTTTAACAAACCCACAATTGAGGTCAATTGCAAACTCAAGCAAAAGGGAATGTTATAGAATGTATTTTAAGCTCTCTTAAAAATATTATTATACCCTCTTAGATTTATAATTCGGGGACGCTTGGAGGAGAGAACGAAATATGCGCACGGACACTTTTGTAATCAGGTGCACAATATAAAATCGATGTTGACTTGTTTATCATCTCTGGCATTGAGTTCCTCATGCTTTCGTTTACTACCATGCAAGACCTCTTGCCACATCTAGGGGGGGACAAAGAGGTTTGCACAAGAGATGCAAAAAAAAAATGATGGCTCCAAGAAGGAAGCGCAGGCACTAGAAGCAAAGGTTAGGTTAAATTTTGTTTTTGATTACCTTGGATAGCCTTACACCCTTGCACAAAAACAAGCAATGGTGTTAAGCGGCAATGGTGTTAAGCCGCGTGGTGCACTGGGACGGAGGCCATGTGGCTCTCATAAAAACGGAAACTCTAAAAAGTACTATAAACGTACATTGTAAAAAAAATGATAAAACGCTACGCCAAAACGATAAAACACAAGGTAAAAAGCTGCACAACCACGCTGCAACCAGTATAAAACCAACACGAAGACGCTGCAGGCAGGCCGAGGAACGAATACAACACGAGGTAACCAAACTTGACTTCCTCTTTTACATATACAAACTTCTTTACTTTGTTTCATCGTGTTGCGGAGGTGCCGTTCCAGCGTGACGTTTGGGTCTGGAGTGAGATAGATCGAGCCGTCTCGCTCAAGTACGGATGCGAGGAATAGGAGAATTTTTCCTAAGATTAGCTAGGCATCAAGGGAGAAGTAGATTTAATCGTTGCGGTTGTAGAAGGGCTTCGCGGGCCTGAATCGACAATTGCCTACAAGCCAACAAGCAGCCATTCTGTCAGTCTCTACCGCCACCTTGTGGAGAGTGTTGTGCTACGGTGGAGAGTGTTGTGGACCCCGAGTCTGGAGTGAGCCAGATCGAGCCGTTTGCTGAAGTAGAACCGGACAGAATCGGCAGTTGTCTACAAGCCAGCGAGCAGGGGTGCATCACCATTCCGTCAGTCGCTATCGCCACCCTTGTGGAGAGTGTTGTGCAATGGTAGAAGAGCCCCATCTTAATATGCTTACTTCCTTGGATGGCTACGGTAGAAGAGCCCCAAGTCGGCAGAGGCACGTGGCGCATGGGGAGATGTGGATGGCGGGAGCATTGATGTATCATGTGGTGTTCCGGTGCAAGGACGTCGGCGAAGGTGATGGCGGCAAATGGCGCGTGAGCAAAGGCGGAGTTAACTTGGATGGCATGGGGGATTGACGAAGCTGGAGACCATCCACACAAGCCTGGCTGATGTGGTCGACGCCTCGCAAGGAGCTTTGCAACTGCACACCTTGCAGGCGTGTCCGTGATGACATCACTAGCCGGTGTGGATGTCGTAGGAAAAGGTCGCTCCAGTGCTTCTGCATATAAAGTGGATGGCTTAAGAGACAACAACCATGTCAGGCGTGTTGCGGGTGATGTCTATTGGCGGCCATCATCCAGCATGTTGTAAATATTTGCGCATCATTTCTTGTAGTTTGGATGACCTCCTTCATAGTCCCTTACTCTTCCATGCTTCCAAGCATGATGCTGCCATGTCACGCTCTCCACTATAGGTGACCATACACTTTTTTGGCTCTAGGTAGATTTCGGGGTGCCTCAATACGTGGCACCCCGTTGACCCCGGTAGCCGGTCATCCGGCTTTGGGACTTAGAAATTTTTCTAAGTCCAAGTGCCATGTCCAAACATTGGTCCATGCAAAATGTTATGAACATATGTACGTACACAAGTCTAGACGTCGCGTGTATAGACATGTGGGAGGTGGGATCCGAACCCAGTACCTCGACACAACCGTGATCAACTCATGTTTGCACATGTATATAGCCCGGTGTCTACACATAGGCGCCTACACCTGCGGGGCGGGGGCTGGCTACTAGCTGTGGGCTCGGTCAAATGGGGTGCCACGTATTGAGGCACCCCGAAATCTACCTAAAACCCACTTTTTCTTCATAGACCAGAGCGACGCTCCTCTTCTTGCACTCCACTTGCCTGCCACCACGATGTGCCACCAAACAACATTAGCTAGAGCCTCTTCCTCTATTTGCACACTTGACATGCTAGTGAAAAGTTCCATTACACGTCGGGAGGATCAGGGCCAGCTATCTGAGCGGGTGGATAACGGCCTTTTGTATATTTGATGGGTGAGGCAAATGGCAGGCAAACAACTTTAGCATTCCGCACACCTTCGGGTAGGGACAAATCAACGAGCCTTCATGCCTTTTTTGAGCTGGTCCTCATGAGGGGAGGCACGACACGGGCGGCCATGGCTGTCCTACTCAACTCTCTCATGTTGGTCTCTCTAACATTTGGTGGAATGTTCTACAGGCTCTAGCGTCTGTCAACTCTCTTAACATCCCAGGTTAGTCGTTTCCCCCTTCGAAAAAACAAACACACGCTCGCAACTACACGTGCATCACCTCTCTCTCTCTCTCTCTCTCTCTCTCCACCAATGTCATGAGGTTTCCCTTGGCCCCCAAAACCCTGATTTCTCAATGTTTTTTTCTGTTTTTTTGGGCATACCTTCACTGCATTTCAGAAACCTCAATTTGTCTTGCCTATGCTTTTTTTTAATCTATTGAAATTATGTTATTTATGTGCTTCCTAAAATGTCTTCGGAGGTATTTGGAAGGGCAGTGCCAAAACTTGACCTTACCCACTTCGGCTAAGCCCCTCCAAGATGCAAGGGCTTGGTGGTTTCCCCCTCCTTGTAGTGGGGCATGTGGCTAGGTGCACTGTGTCGTATCCACCGAGTACATTTTGCAAGCTTGTATATGCTTGAGAATCCCCAACTACCTCATGCACAAGATGTCTTCAGGCATACACGCAAGATGATACTCTCTCTTTCTCTCTCTCTCTCTCTCTCTCACACACACACACACACACACATAATCATCATCATAATTATCAAAACCAGGTTGCACTCCATGCTCTGAAGCTTGCAAAACAAGATTGTTTTTTTATTATTCTTTTACCGTGTATTGTGTGAGTGCTTGGGTAGCATACTTCGTGTAGTGTAGAGAATATTTGAAATGCTCGGATGAACATGAATTTGAAAGCATACTTGGAAACAATGCTAGATTGACATCCACAATCAATGAGCACGTTCTCCTATGTTTATAAAATTTCAAGAAGGACTGTGCCAGCTCCCCGCCATACTTTATGTATGGTTTTTTTTTCTTCACTCACATAAACGAGCACGAAAATCTTATGACTTGACGAATGATGCGTAACTCAGATTCAAATGTAGTAATGAATTTGGAATTATAAACCTTATGATGTACCCTGAGATAAATTTGGAATTATAAACTTTACGATAATGTACCTAAGATGCAAATGATGGCTCCACGAAGGAAGGGCGGGCGCTAGAAATAAATGTTAAATTTTGATTCTGATTGCTACTAAATTTAGGCAAAGGTTAAAATACCTTTCCTTTCTAATGTTTTCGCACCAACTAATTAATGCTTTTTAATCTTCACTCATTTTTGTCATGACATATGAAAGTAAATGGCTATATCTTTGTCATATATATTATATTAAAGTGCGAGAAGCTTTGCTTATTACTGACGGTGCGACATATTTGTTATGACGAAACTATGGGGTTAGGCTGATGGGCCTGAGCGAGCTTGGTGGGAAAGGAGGCCATGGTGTTGATGCCGCATTTGCCCTCGGGCTGGAGCGTCCCGCGCTTCATCAAGATGAAGCCCTCGTCGCCCCACTCCGGGCCCCACGAGTTCTTCACGATCCAATAGTCCTGAGGTGCGGAGCCTGCGTGGGACGTCCCGTAGCCCACAATGGCCACGCCGTGATCCAGATCGATGCCGCACTGGCCGTCGTACACACCCTGCACCAATTAGCTAGTTACTTTTTACTCCGCAGCAAATAAACCAGCTAGCCAATCGAAAGCAATACCAAATAATTTAGGATTATACGTGGATTAGTTTACCCCAGCGTAGAATTGGAAGTCCCTGTGGCTTGCGTCTATGCCGACGCTCACAGGCTGCTTCGCCACAGCTTGCAGAAGTTCTTGCTCGTTGTTTATCGCTACCTCGGTGTAGCTGTCTATGGTCACCATATGCTGCAGAGAATTCCGTTAGCGAGCTAGGAGCCGGTGTCTAGTATGGATGAGTAGAGTTCTGTCGGATTTACCTGAATGGAAGAGGCGCAAACTCCCTGCCTGGCCTTGTATGGGTAGTGCTCTTCGGTGTCGAGGCCGCCGTTGTTGACAAGGAAGTCGAAGGCGGCAGGCATGGAGCCGCCGTTGCATCCACTGTTGTCATCGGTGTCGCAATCGATGAGCTGCTGCTCCGACAGCGAGACGAGGTTTCCCGTCACTATCTGGTTGATGCCCTCCACCGCCACCACCGTGGAGAAGGCCCAGCAACTGCCGCATTGCCCCTGATTCTTCACAGGCGTAACGGCCCCACGCTGCCGCCAGTCCACTGCCGCCGGCAGTACCGGCTCATCACTATGATCTGTGCCATGATCACCGCCATGGCGATGGCGTGAGGCTCTTCTAGTACTGCGGGAAGCTGGGCTCCACA
Source organism: Cibotium barometz (assembly GCF_041138505.1). Classification (NCBI taxonomy): domain Eukaryota; kingdom Viridiplantae; phylum Streptophyta; class Polypodiopsida; order Cyatheales; family Cibotiaceae; genus Cibotium; species Cibotium barometz. Next base: position 29,390,067 of record NC_141047.1, on the reverse strand, counting down.
GGTAAGCCGATTTGAATTCGTCGTGTGTGAGATCGGCGAAGTTGTTCATGTCCAGCCAGTAGCCGTGCTCTCCAGTCCGTTTGTTGTGCTCGAAGACGTGCCTGAAGTTGTCGGCAAAGATCGCAAAGCGACGGAGTTTCTCGTAGGAGCGCGTACTGCTGTCGTTACTGTAAGGGCGAGGGTGCTTCTCGAGCCAGGACAGGAAGAGTGAAGAAACCTCGTCGGGAGGTGGAAAGGTGTCATCTTCCGGAGGAGATTGGGAATACTGCAGAGAGAGACCGTGGTTTGCCTTGAAACAGGAATAGGCGACGACCAGGAGAGCAAAAAACATGCGGCTGGCTGTAAGAGAAGAGGCCATGTTGATGTGGGATCGGTAGAGCCAATCAATTGCAACCTGTACCAAGCTAGGCCTTTCCGTTCCTTTTGTATACATCAAAACCTGACCTAACTTGTTTGAGTTTCGTAATAACTTCAAAGCAATGTTGTAGGGTCGACCCCTTAGCTTTGCTCGCAATTCTAATCCACACACCTACCAGCTCTCATATCTGTCTTTCAAGCAAGAACGGTTGTTTAGATTATAAGCTTGAATAAAAAATTTGAAAGTAACAATCATGTGTTGAAGACTACAGGCGCCCCAGCTGGTTTCGAGGCTCGTGGAGCGAGCCCCCATGGCTCCATTGTTGCCCATGGTTCCACGTCTTCCTGCGTGCGACTTCCACAAATACAGTTGGGCACACCAGGGCTTCTAATTCTTCTTCTTTGCGCATGCGGTTGGTACCGTGTTGTTCGATCGTTTACCCTGCGTCTGTCTGTGCTCCTCAGGATAAGATGATCTTATCCTCTATTAGACGTACCCTCTCTTGTGCATTGGTTCTGGCGGAGGTTACGTCTTTCATTCTATGTCTTAATTGAGTATTATAAGAAGGCTCGATGCTCTCTATTGCATGCCTTGTTCTGTACTTTCATTTCTGAGTGCTTGCTTTCCTTGCTTTGGTCTTCTCTAGCTTCCTTAATGGCTCAATGCAGGGAGGAGAAGGGAGCTACTTCGTCTGAGGCGTTCATGGAGAGAAAAAAGATACTTTGTCCGAGTCGTCCGTCAACAACAATGGTTCCACATAGATACCAGCTAGCAAGAAGACGATGCTCTTCCAAGTGTCTATCACCGTTGGCGTTGGCAATGGTGATATTGACACAAGCTTGTGGGACTTCATATAGGACCTCGTTTCTATGGAGTGCGCTAAAGGACTGCTTGCCTTGGAGCATGGTGGGGTTCGTCACTATCTCCACTTCTTGATGGTGGTGTGTCAAACGCCCCCTTCTCTGGTGGTAATTGGCAAGACACAGTACATGGAGTGGAGTGTTAAGCCCTCCATGGGCTTATCATGTGCTTTGAGGAATGTCCACATGCATAACTTTTCTTTGAGGGTATGAATATAAAAAGCATACATTCTGCATTAGATTGAACCTCGTTTGAGTTAAATTTCATGAATTTGGAAGCTTAAGGTGGATTAAAAATAACTAGATACATGGTTTTGACATAATCTAGATATTAATAAACATTAGTGAAAGATTAACAAAATGATACAATGAGGATATGAATCAAAAGCACACATTTTGCATTAGATTGAGCCTCCTTTGAGTTAGATTTCATTAATTAGGAAGCTCAAGGTGTATTAAAGACAACAAGAAACATGGTTTTGACATAATCTAGATATTAATAAAGATTAACAAAATGATACAATGAGGATATGAATTAAGAAACACATTTTGCATTGGATTGAGCCTCTTTTTATAGGCTATATTCAAAGTGCTTCTCTCTATTCAAAGTGCTTAATTAGTAATAATCATCTTTCTAATTATGCTCAATCCAATCCCTAGAATCTAGCCTCTTTTTATAGGCTAGATTCAAATATAGCTTAGTAATAATCATCTTTCTAATCATGCTTAATCCAATCCCCAGAATCTAGCCTTGACCTCTCTCTCATAAATGCTATTGGAGACTTTGTTTATCCCATTTGCCAACTTGTATAGTAGATGCCTAGATCTGGTGATTTTTGGATGCTTTGACTACTCCACTTGCTATATTTACATGCCTGTCTTTTTGACCTTTGCAATGCAACTATATCAGATGACTAAGATATATGCTTCTGCATGCTATACAAATGTTGCACCCTCTAGCACATGGATTTCCAACACTCCCCCTCAATGTGACCTAACATACTACACTAGACCTACATTCCTATAACTAGAAATTCAACATCTTCATGATTAAATACTAAGTAAACTACTTTAAAAAGATTAACTAAAGCATAATCATGACACTAATCACAAGATGATTGTATTAGTCAAACTCTTGAAATGAGCCAAGGACTACATGATTTCATAGCTCTTACGAAGCCCTCATCCATAAGATACATGATTTTATAGCTCTTAAGGAGCCCTCATCCATAAGATACATGTACCCTTGTGCCATCCATGTGTCAATAAGAGCTCACACTAATACATGCCCTCCTTGTTCTTTCTATGTGCTAACGTTTTTAACCAGTGACTTCACCTTTTACAAGCGACCATGGTATGAATTAACCTTTGAGCCAGGACCCTTAGCCTTTCTTCTTCCTTGCATATGTTGTCTCCCTTGCTCCTCGAGGGCTTCACCTGAAAATATGTAAGTGTAGCACGTGCAGCACTACAAGGAAAAGCGACCGTAGGTGCGTTTATAGACGTATTTTGACAACGTGGTTTAAAATGTTACGGGCACGTTTATAAGAGCGTCTAAAAGCGAGTCTACCAAGACAAGCGTCTATAGTCACCTCTGTAAGCGCATCTATATCATTATAGACACACTTATAGACTCGCCTATAGATGTGCCTATTGAAGCTCCTATAGACGCGCTCTAGAATTTTTAAAAAAATCCAGACAGCTGCATGTGCAGATATACAGCTGCATTTTTTGCACATACAGCTGCATTTTCTGCACATATACAGGCAGCTCTCTGATTTAAGGTAAAAAACAAACCTACAAAACCAATCCCCAGCACCCAAGGGTGCAATAATAATATAGGAAAGAGAGGAAAGATAGAAAAGCACTTACCTCTTTTTTGTGATGTTGAAAGAGAGGATTAGAGAACCTACAAAACCAACAAAAGGGTGAGGAAAGCATTAGTAATGCATACATACAAAAGCTTATGCAAGTTATGCCGCTATGCAAGCCTTATGCAAACTATACTGCTATGCAAGCCTTACGCAAGCTATGCATAAAGCATGCATGAGGCCTTATGCATGAAGCTTATGCATAACGCATTATCCATAAGGCTTATGCATAACACATTATGCATAAGGCTTATGTATAAAGCATGCATGAAGCATTATGCATAAAGCTATGCATGAGGCTCATGCATATAAAGCACTATGCAAGCCACGATAGCCTAAACTAGACCGTACCTTGGCACTATGCATTAAGCATGCATGCATAGATTAAGATCTATCCATGCATAGAGTTTAATGCATGCATAGAGGTCTATGCATAGAGCTTAATCTATGCATATATCTCTATGCATTATGAATGCATGCATAGAGCTTAATCTATGCATTAAGCTCTATGAATAGAGCTTAATTCATAGATTAAGCTCTATGATTAGAGCTCTATTTATAGATTAAGCTCTGTGCATAGAGGGCCTACAAAACATAACCCCTCTTTTTAGTAGATAAAAATAGAGAAAAGAGATGATAAAAAGATAGGAAAGAGAGGAAAGATAGGAAAGCACTTACCTCTTTTTGGTGATGTTAAAGAGAAGATTATACAAAAGCCCTAAGAACCTAATGCATACATACAAAATCGAAAAGATTAAACTCTATGCATAGAGCTTAATGCATGCATAGAGCTCTATGCATAGATACAAAAGCTTATGCAAGCTATGCTAAAGCTTATGCAACCTATGCCGCTATACAAGCCTTATGCAAACTATGTCGCTATGCAAGCCTTATGCAAGCTATGCTAAAGCTTATGCATAAAGCATGCATGAGGCCTTATGCATAAAGCTTTAAGCATAATGTTTTATGCATGAGACCTTATGCATAATAAAGATTTAAGCATAATGCTTTATGCATGAGGCCTTATGCATAAAGCATTATGCATAAGGCTTATGTATAAAGCACTATGCATGAGGCCTTAAGCATAAAACTATGCATGAGGCCTTATGCATAAAGCATGCATGAGGCCTTATGCCTAAAGTCTATGCATAAAGCTATGCATGAGGCCTTATGCATAAAGCTTATGCGCAAACCTACAAAACAAATCCCCAGCACCTAAGGGTGCAATAATATTAGAGGAAAGATAGAAAAGCACTTACCTCTTTTTTGTGATGTTAAAAGAGAGGATACGAGGACCTACAAAATCAAAAAAAGGGTAAGGAAAGGATTAGTAATGCTTATGCAAGCTATGCTGCTATATGCAAGCCTTATGCAAACTATACCACTACTATGCAAGCCTTATGCAAGCTATGCTAAAGCTTATGCATAAAGCATGCATAAGGCCTTATGCATAAAGCTTTAAGCATAAAGCTATGCATGAGGCCTTATGCATAAAGCTATGGATGAGGCCTTATGCATAAAGCGCTATGCAAGCCACACTAGCGTAAACTAAACCGTACCCCGGCACTATGGATTAAGCATGTATGCATAGATTAAGCTCTATGCATATAGCTTACTGCATGCACAAAGGTGTATGCATAGAGCTTAATCTATGCATAGATCTCTATGCATTATGAATGCATGCATAGAGCCTGAAGTGTGAGATTTTTCCCAAATTATCTAATAGTGACTTTTGATGTTTTTGTTGTGGTGAGAGTTATTTTCATTGAGTTTGAGAAGATGAAGCATGTGTGTGGTGTGGTAGTCTGATGATGAAAAGATGCAAGGGAGAAGAGAGCTTGAGCTCTTGCAAGCACACACACACTCACAAAACCCTAAAAGAGAGCACACAAGGTGAGAGGTTGAAAATCTTCTTCTTCACACAACACTCAACACACCATATACAAAGATAAGAGTACACACATATGAAAAGGTACTCAACCAAATACATACAAAGATAAGAGTACACACAACACTCAACACACCATATACAAAGATAAGAGTACACACATATGAAAAGGTAGTCAACCAAATACATACTAGGGTTCTCTATAGTGTGAACCCAACTAAATGAGCAGGCGCTATAACTATGCCAGTCTCTAGAATGGTTGTCACACAGCCTGTCATCCCACTGGCCGCATATCACCCATGATCTCACCAACCATGCCAGTGGTGTAAGTGTGGGGCCTATCCCCCAGGTGGGTCATCAGTGTCCACCACTGTGGGGCCTATCCCCCAGGCGGGTCATCAGTGTCCACCACCTCACTAGATGAGCTCGATATCTCAACACACCCCCTCGAGCTCAACTCCATCTCATGTACACCAAGCGAAGCCTTGAATCTGCGGAGCTTCTTTGTACCCAATGCTTTGGTGAAGATGTAGTGACCTGATCCTGTGTGTTGACATAAACAAGGTCAACGTCTCCTGCCAAAACCCTCTCTCTAACAAAATGGTAGTGGACCTCTATATGCTTTGTGCGAGCATGAAAAACTGGGTTCCTGGCCAACTGTATACTGCTAATGTTTTCACAGAAAATGATAACTTGTCTATCCACTGATAGACCCAAATCTGCAAGTAGCTTTCTCAACCAAGCTACCTCGCATGCTGCCATAACAGCATCTCTGTACTCAGCCTCTATAGTAGTAGTACTAGGCTGCTTCTTGCTGTTCCAAGTCACAGCAGCACTCCCCAAAGAAAACATGAAGCCCCTAGTAGATCTTCTATTTGAGATACTACCAGCCCAATCAGCATCTGTGTATCCATGTACACATATCTCTATCCCAGTTTCATAAAATAGTCCACAATGCAAAGTAGACCTCACATACCTCAGTATGCGTCTCAATGCATCCAAATGCGACTTTCGAGGAACCTACATAAACTGACTCACCAACCCACAACATAGCTCAAATCTGGCGGTGATCGTCATGTAGATCAAGCTTCCTACTATGCGCCTATCATAGTAGGATCCTCCAAAATCTCTCATGAATCTGCACTCAACTTGCCATTCTGATCCAATGGCACTAAGATAGGCTTACAGCCTGTCATACCATACTTGGACAACATGTCCAAGCCATACTGTCTCTGTAATAATCCAATACCATGTGGTGACCTAATCACCTCAATGCCCAAGAAATATCTGAGCTCCCCCAGATCTTTCACCTCAAACTTCTGTCTCTAAGCAAGATCTTTACATCAAAGATCTCTGCATCATGGTCCCCCGTAATGATCAGGTCATCTACATAGATGACAACAAGCACAACCCCTCTATCACTGTGTCCGCCTCAGATACAACGAGAAATCTGCATTGGCTACATGAAAGCCAATAGTGACAAGATATTCAAAAATCTTGTCAGACCATGCTCTTGGTGCTTGTTTTAAGCCATACAAGGCCTTCTTCAACCTGCAAACATGCTCGGGGTGACTCACATCCTCATAACTAAGTGGCTGCAACATATACACCTCTTCCTGCAAATCCCCATGCAAGAATGCATTCTTTACATCCATCTCATGTAAAGACCATTGCTTTGACGCAGCACTGCTATCACAACTCTCACTGTTGCCATCTTGGCAACTAGGCTGAAAGTTTCCTCATAATCAATGCCATATGTCTGTGCATATCCTTTGGCTACCAATCTAGCCTTGTACCTGCTTATGCTTCCATCACTGTTATGTTTTACTTTGTACACCCCCTTGCATCCAATGGCTTTCTTGCCTTCAGGCAATTGCACTAAATCCCAAGTCTCATTTCCATAAAGTGCATCCATCTCCTCATCCATAGCGTTCTCCCAACACATATTTCCAACAGCCTCATCAATGCATGTGGACTCTACAACCTGCACAACTTTTGCCATGTATGCATAGTGATGTGCCACATATCCATCATAGGTAAACCTTTGCATAGGATTCTTCACTCTCCCAGATCTTTGCAGCTTTGCATTGATGGCTTCCATAGCCTTCTTTACACCAGGTGTTCTCATAGCTGGTATCCCAAGATCCTCATCAAGGCTCATCTCTAAGAGCCACTAGACTCTCCATCAACATGAGAATGCTGTGCAGAAATGTTAGGCATACTAAGGGGCTCAACCACTTTCTCTTTGCCTTTATATGATGTACTAACCACATTTACAGGACTGGTATTATGATGCCGCCTGCCACTCCATGGTCTATCAACTGGACCACTAGATGAGGACTCTCCTGGTCCACTCAAAGACTGTGATTGCTGACTTGCATTCTGTGCAACCACATTTCCACTCACATTAGCCCCAACAGCTTCTTTTCTAGCAGCATACCAGCTGTTCATCTCATCAAAAACAACATCTTTGCTTACCCTCAACTCACGTGTAGTAGGGTTATAACACCTATATCCCTTTTGCTCAAGGGAATACCCAATAAACACACATTTTTCAGCTTTTGGATCCAGCTTAGTTCTCAGCTCATCTGGCACATGCATATATGCAATGTATTCAAAGACTTTCAGATGAGACAAATCAAGTTTTCTGTCAGTAAACCTCTCCTCTAGAGTTACATCATGTATGGTTGCAGTTGGAGTCGTGTTCATGATGTAAACTGCTGTAAAAACAGCCTCAGTCCAATAGTTATGCGGCATATTCTTCTCTCCCATCAATGCAATCTCAGCAATGTGCCTATTTTTTTGCTCAGCAACTCCATACACTTTAATGACTTTATAAGAGAAAAAATGTATTCTTTTTATAGAGAATGGTATACTTTTATGCTAGCTAAATTACAATGATATTATCTTTCAAATTACTATGATTTTATGGCTATGAATAATATTAACTACATAGGAATTGAACTAGATGACAACCATATCTTCCTAGATTGAGAAAGAAAGGTCATATATCAAGGGCATGATCACATCGCAAGGATCCGCAACATTTGTAACACATCAAATGGACTTAAATGAGCTATTATATTATTTGAGATAACGATATACATCTACAAGAGTCTTAGTTGACATAATTTCAGTTCAAGAATGGCACATAATGTGGAAGTTCATTTTGTGGCTATTAATAATATTCACTACCCTAGATCAGAACCACATCTTCCTAGATTGAGAGGAATTTTCTACACAAGATTTCTATTACTCTTTGAATTTCCTAGACCACAACAACATCTTCTAGATTGAGAAAGGATTCTTCATATAAGAATTGAAACACTTGCTAAATTGAAAATAATTATCTATATAAAAATTATATTACTTCTCAAAGCTTCATAGATAGCAAGCACATTTCCCAGATAGAGAAATAATTCTCTATCTCCGGGAAATAAAACACTTCCTAGGTCAAAACCGGATTTCCTAGAGAGAGAAGAATTCTCCATATATGAAACTAAACACGTCCTAGGTCAAAACCATATGAAACTAAACACGTCCTAGGTCAAAACCAGATTTCCTAGATTGAGAAGAAAGAGCTACATAGAGAATGAAATTCACTACATATAGGAGGAAAATGTTGGCTTTAGAAGTAGGGAATTTTTTCCAAATCCCTATATACGTGTTGCTCTAAAGCTCCTTGTTGTGAGAAAGATATAACCTCCTAAAACCACCAATGCTCCAGCAAAACATAGGATCATTCGCTCCTTTGAAGCACACAAAGAAGCAGGGACAACCATCGAATAACAGGGTACCAGATGCAGGCGCACAGAAGAAGAAATCTAGAAGCCGTTGGAGCCATCTATGTTTGAGGAAGTCGCAGACAGGAAGACAAGAACATGGGTAGTTACCGGGTGATAATGGAGCCATGCATGGATGCTCCACGAGGTCGCATACACTGGGAAGACAAGAACACAATGTCGGCCAAGAGAGCACATGCACAGTGTGAGATGTATTTTTAGAATAGTTCTCACAAATTAGCATCATCTATTCTAAACTAATTAATGTTGTGAGAAGACGTCGAACCTTGCAGCAGCGGGACCCTTGCGCCAAGAAAGCACATGCACAGTGAGATGTATTTTTAAAATTGTCTCATCAGGCATCATCTATTCCGCCTTTCCAAAATAATGAAACCAACTGGGGCGCCTATTAGTCTTCAACACTCCCAAATTTCTTATTCAAGCTTATCATCTAAACAAACGTTATTTCTTGAAAGCTGGCGGGTGTATAGATTAGAATTGCGGGTCCCGTACAGACATTGCTTTGAAGCAACTACAATAACTGATACAAGTTAGGTCTAAAGAAATATAACACCTGGACATTTTAGTGAAATTAAAACATTCAAACGTCGTGATTTGAAACGACTTATTGAAGCGACGAATTGTCGCTATGTATGTGCCGATTGAGCAAAGTAAACACGCATTTGTTTTGTATCTCAAGTGTCTCTGAAAACACCTTGTGAGCACACACAGTTTGTATTTTTCTACAAGGTCAGGTTTCGACGTATACAAAAGGAAAGGAAAGGCCTAGCTTGCAGCTACGACGGATGAGTCCATGGTTCTTTTATATGGATCTGTTGGAGGTTGATCTTGCTGATCTTCAACGGAGATTCCATTTTGATGTGTGAATATATTGTCGAGTACTATGAGCTAGGAATCATCAAAAAGGCCCTTGAGTGGACAGGTGGTGAGCGTTCTGGTTGCCAATGATGCCATAGGTACACTGATGAAGGAATGATTAGAAATCGGAGGTTTTGAGGATTATGATCAGTGACATTATGAATTCATTAAATGATTCTTTTAAAGACAGCTGATTTTGTGAAAAAGGCAATTTCATATTGGGTGTGTAAGTGGTATGACTAGTTTTAAGTTTGCAGGAATATCCGGGGGCCAGGGAACTCTTTTCCCTAGTACCCGGGACAAAACCTAACCAAATTCCTAATTGGATCCCATCACTACAGTGGTTGGGCGGTTGGCTATTCCACGGGACTAGGCTGGACTGATGGATCCCTAAAATTGAGACTCAATTCTGTTATAGTACGATACATGAATTAAATCCCAGATAAAAATTATTCTATGGAAAAGAATCAACGGCTGTGCCTCTCAATGAGGAAAAAAGCATTGGTCTCTATGATCTGAGTGCAATCTTTCCCTGATCTGACTATGGGGCTTACGGGTTTGGTCAGATCAATTCAGTTAGTTAAGGCTTTTGACTATGCTAGAGAAAAATTATCTTGGAGGAATCGCCCATGCTTTCCGGGCAAGGGAAGTTTTTCTGGGTTTGGTTTTGGAACAACCGATGGATTAGTCTCTTGTCCGGATATTCGTGGGCGAGGCCCCGAGTGATGGACCCTGCTCCGTGCAAGAAGTGCTACTTCCACTGCTAGCACCCCTGAATTCGTTGTGGTGGGAACAGGGATCTCACACCAAGAAGTGCTACTTCTGCTGCTAGCACCCCTGAATTCGCTGCGTGGTAGGGACAGGGATCTCACACCAAAAGAGAATGTTGCACGTGAACATGGCTTCACTAACTCTCCTAGACAAAGAGGAACTAAACATTGAGCTAGCATGGCTCAGGGTGGGACTCTCTATGGCTAAATGTCATGCAACAAGCATTGCATTGATAGATATGGAATCAAGTCATAACTTGATCTCATATGAGACAAGGGTAGCCTTAGATAAACCGCACCTTGAAACCACCAATGCACAAGTACGTAGTGTGCACTTGACAACTACGAAAGTTGAGGGATTTTTAAGTGTTAATATTTTCATAAGAAATAATTCCTTTGTTGGGAAGGTGTTTGTCATGCCTGTTGTTGCAGGTTCCATGGAAGAGGAAATGATCCTAGGACGATCTAGGTTTTTGGCCATTTCTAGGAGACTGCAGGTTTTGGCCATTTCCGTGAGTTTTGGCCATTTCTGTGAGACCAGGTTTTTGTCCATGAAGTATTTATGTTTTGTTTTTTTGTAAATTCGATTAATGCATTATCGGATCAGATCATTATTGGATCAGATCGCATAGTGGAGTTTTTGGTAAGGATGATCGATCACAAGGAAATTAATGATGATAACATTGATTGGAAATCAAAGACCTTTGTTGAAATGCAAGAACTTGTTCAACAGGCAAATACATCTTTTGTCCCAAGATTACGATCAATGTTTGAAAATATGAAAGAAAAGAAAAGAAAAAACAAAGAAAGGCCCAAGATCCCACCTCAATACCTAAGTGTCGACTGAACTCGAAGAAGCAAAGAGGGAGGCGATGCAAGGAAAGTGTGATTGCGTTTGTGCACACGATGAGGACAGGCGATTGCAAAATGATGGAAAAAGAAAGAAATTTAAATTTATGGCACGGCCATTGGAGTAGGTGGCTGCCTTAATGAAGAAAGCCACATGTCATCCTATGATTGGTCCAGAAAAAGTAACCGTTTATGGCATGAAGCACTTTGGACTAGTTCATGACATGAACTATTTTACACCAGTTCACAGCGTGAATCTTTTAGGAGAAGTTCATAGCGTGAACCTTTTTGTACCAGATTACGGCGTGAAGCATTTTGGATCAGTTCACGACGTGAACCTTTTTGGATCATGTGTGTGTAAGATTGATACCCAATATTTCTATTCATGCTCAGACATTCAAACATGCATTTAAAGGAGTGAATGATACCCAGTTTTACCTTGTATCCATTTTGTGACTAATGGATACCTTCAGCTTTTTATTGCCATGGAAACCAAGGTGGTACTTTGGTACTTCTGGGTAGGTATTGTTGCAGGAGTTTCAACTCCGTGTGGGAGTGCTTGGTTCTTCCCTCCACCCAACTAAATAGTTTTGCTACTAAGTCTTGTGGATTGGGGCTTGTATCAGTGTCCATTTGTTGAACCTTATTTTTTCTCCTTTCAAGGTCCTTATCTAGTTCCTTGATCGAGGTGGTTACAGGTATTGGTTTGGCTATATTTAACCCATCTTGTTGGGTTGGCTTCTTCCTCCACACCAGTGTTTGTGCACTCTTAGCATTGGTTCTAGTCGGGAGTTGGTTCTGAATGACTTTACTACCCTTTCCTTTGTATTCGGAGGTGTGTGCAACGGTGACCCACTGAGTGAAGTTTAGGCACCCATACTAGTGTATTGCCTTGGTAGTAACCTTGTGCCATGAGCAAGTCCTTTCGGACCCATTGCTTTACGAATGCTTTGTGGAGTGTTGTTTTGTTTGGCGTACCACCAACTTACCTGTGAAGACCATTTGTGTCCCTTGCCTCCCTTTTGAACCCTTCTTGTTGATTCTTTATTGACCCTGTTCTCATCCTTGTAGAGCTGGTTTCCAAGTTGTCCCTTAGGCACCCAATGTTGTGTACCCTATGACTTGGCCTACTTTTTCCGTAGGGATTGTAAAATTACTGCCTTTTTTGCTTCATGAGTTGATGTCACCATGCTTGGTGTTTCTATCTCCTCAATCATGGCATGCTTCTCTGTGTTTATCGGGCTCCATAAGGGTATGGATATGACATTGTTGACCTCGTTCAGTGATGCTGTCCTCTTCTCCCATTGGATATTACAGGTGCTAAGTGATTGGCTTTACCTATCCCACAATATGGCCTCTTCTCTTCCAGCGAGCCACATGTTTTTTGCTCTCCTGGTTGTCGCATATTCCTGTTGCAACACGGTCTCTCTCTGCAGTATTCCCAATCTCCTCCTGAAGATGGCAGTTTTCTACCTCCCGATGAGGTCACTTCACTCTTCCTGTCCTGGCTCGAGAAGCACCCTCGCCCTTACAGCAATGACAGCAGTACGCGCTCCTACGAAAAACTCCGTCGCTTTGCCATCTTTGCCGACAACTTCAGGCACGTCTTCGAGCACAACAAACGCACTGGAGAGCACGGCTACTGGCTGGACATGAACAACTTCTCCGATCTCACTCACGACGAATTTAAAACGGCGTACCTGTGGAGCCCAGTTGCCCGCAGTACCAGAAGAGCCTCACGCCGTCGCCATGGTGGTGATGATGGCACAAGTATTGATGAGGCGGTACTACCGGCGGCGGTGGACTGGCGGCAGTGCGGGCCGTTACGGCTGTGAAGGATCAAGGGCAATGTGGCAGCTGCTGGGCCTTCTCCACGGTGGTCGCGGTGGAGGGGATCAACCAGATAGTGACGGGAAACCTCGTCTCCCTGTCGGAGCAGCAGCTCATCGACTGCAGCACCCATGGCAACAGGGGATGCAACGGCGGTTCCATGCCCGCTGCCTTCGACTTACGACGGCCTCGACACCGAAGAGCTCTACCCATACAAGGCCTCGCTCAAGCCCATCAACCCAACCCCATCGTTTCAGCGTAACAATATTGTCGCACCTTCAGCAATAAGCAAGGCCTGCAGCCCTTTAATATAATATATAGCCTGCAACCGGTTTTGAAAAAATCATGACTCTCAATTAAGAAAGAGTCATGATTTTTATTTTTTATTTGTGATGAAAAATAAAAATAAAACCATAGATATTTTTTATTTTTCGTTACAAAAATTCCCATGGTTGAGAAACATAGTCTACCTCTGTTTTTTTCGATCTCGATATCTTCTTGCCTCTATAGAGCAGCTATGGCTACTCCATAGGTACTCTCTAACCGTCACAAGAAGCCCTCCTCATATTATTACATAGTATCATTGCTCTCCACCAAGTAACGTGCTAATCTTTGCTTGTGAAGTTGCGTGTGAGTGACGGAATCACAAGGTGACATGTAGAGACCTATTTGGCATGTTAGCCAGTGGGTAGGATACCGTGTGTCGGCTAGGACTGCACTGTGGAAAGGACGAGAGAGTGGACGTTGCTGAGGAAGAGATGGTGGTGGAGTTTGTAGGGCCTGTGAAAGCGAAAGTGAGAGCGTGCATGCGCTTATGGGCGTCGCACACAAGCACGATCATGGACCATTTGGCCAGTATCCTGCACACCTAACTCGGGTAACTTGTCGCAAACAGCTTGCCTTCATTATGCAGGATATATCTATTGAGAGCCACACCATGGTTGAGTGCCCAAACAAGTGGCTCTTAATCACGCTTCCAAACCTGAGATTAGAGGAAGTGATTAGCAACACCGATGTCATCAATATCCACTCGATAGTATCATGAGAGCATTAGCTCAATTATTGTATTGTTGTTTTTTTGTTGTAGTACCTTGCTCTATGGCTCTCCATGAATCTTCATATCGATGTCACCCTGTGTGGCTCTAGAAAATCTGTTGTCTCCCCTCCCCATCGATCCAGGCGGAAGCTTGTTAACACCATCATTGATGCCTTCCACTCTACATGCTCAACCGCAACACCGGCTTTACCGCAACCAACATCAGCACTGTTGTGCGGCTCTGGGCCCTGCCTAGACAAACCCCTCGCCCCGTGGCACACCGGCATGACACCGAACCAACACAGCAAACTGACAGATTTCTCAGCCCCACGCTTGCCGAAACCACTGTCGGGATCACTAGCTTCCTCTTTTCCAAATACCCCACGCTTGATTGCAGCATTTATATGCAAGACTACCCCTATGTTATGCATGCACTTTTTGTGAGATTGCGAAAGGAAAAACCACATGGAATTCAATTGGCAGTTTCTACTCTATGCGCGGCAAAGGCCAAGCGAATATATGTAAACGTCGTTTCGTTTCTTTGATTAAGGTATAAAAGAACAAAAGTTTTAAAAAAACATCAACTAATTAATGGAATTTCTTTTTTTTTACTCTTAGTCATTGTGTGCCCCTATTTAAAGTAGGGAGGTGGAAAACTGCCATCTTCAGGAGGAGATTGGGAATACTGCAGAGAGAGACCGTGGTTTGCCTTGCAACAGAAATATACGACGACCAGGAGAGCAAAAAACATGTGGGGTCCCTTTGGAAGACAAGAGGCCATATTGTGGGGTCCCTTTGGAAGACAAGAGGCCATATTGTAAACGTCGTTTCGTTTCTTTGATTAAGGTATAAAAGAACAAAAGTTTTAAAAAAACATCAACTAATTAATGGAATTTCTTTTTTTTTACTCTTAGTCATTGTGTGCCCCTATTTAAAGTAGGGAGGTGGAAAACTGCCATCTTCAGGAGGAGATTGGGAATACTGCAGAGAGAGACCGTGGTTTGCCTTGCAACAGAAATATACGACGACCAGGAGAGCAAAAAACATGTGGGGTCCCTTTGGAAGACAAGAGGCCATATTGTGGGATAGGTAAAGCCAATTGTCAGGTAAAAATCTGAAAAGTGTTTTGGGTCTGTGTACATATGGGATGCGTGGTATGCAAATAAACTTTGACTTGAATGCCCAGGCAAATGTACAGAGCATAGTGAGCTAGTATATGGGTGTTGTTTTTTTCGGAGCAGATGCTGGAGATTTGGAAGTTTTTTTTATTTGCAACAGTATGGTGTGCGGGTGGTTGCCAAATGTAGGGCACCGACTGAATTGGTCGTATTTTGGTAAGTCGAGGTGTTGATGATGATGGTCGTGGTGGGCAGGTCTTGTTTTGGAAGGTTGTGGGCGCCGTTTGTTCAGGAAAAATACAAGGGAAAGGAGGAGCCATTGTAGTGTGGTGGCCATCATTGAGCTTTAAAAAAAAATAAATAAAATATAATACAAGTGGCCACCTTGTAAGGGTCCACATGGAGGCTTTGTACGCCACCAGCACATTCTCTCGAAAGTTGGCGAAGACGCAAAGGGTGCGAGAGTAGAAAAGGCCGTTGGGGGATTTTCTGCAGGCTAGGGGATGCGTGTAGGGGTTGCCGCTGGAGCAAGGCTCGCGGGTGATCGTAGCAGCGTGGAAGAGGGAGTCGCCCTGGTGATTCTGCAGAAAGCCAAAGCCTTGTGGGAGATACGTGAAGGTAGCCGCCAGGTGCAGCGGTGGGGCTGGCAGGTGATCTACGAGGGCTGGTGTGGGCCGCATAGGAGCCGCCTGGTGAGATGCGAAGGTTCGGGTGATACTCTGGAGAGTTGGGGGCTGAAGTAGCCGTTTGGGTGCAAAGGGCTGGTCGTCAACGAGACAGAGAAGGGCTGCAGGCGAAGACAGTCGGGCTGTTGGCAAGGATACTGGTGAGCATCTAGGCGCAAAGGAGTCGCCAGTGACAGCGCAGCTAGGGGAGGTGGCCTTTGGTTGGGACCAAGGATTTCATTCACGTGATCACGTTAACCGCGAAGTGGTAATAACACTAGTTAATAACACTCTCACACACTTGTTAATATCATAGATATTCACACAACCGGGAGAAACTTGCTATCCCGGTTTTCCCGGCGGGCTACTAGATTGGCCCGGCGGGCCCGGCGGGTTACTTATCTAGCCCGGCGGGCCTTTTTTTGCGCCAAAAACTTGGCTGTTCTGGAGGGACCTATATAAAGGGTTTCCCCTCACTTCCAAATGTGCTTTACCAAAGCACTTGGGTGGCTCACCTCAGGCTAAAAGACACAAGAGGTGAGTATAAATATTCTAGATTTTTGTTTGAAGCTTGTTAATAATATTTTGTATTTTATAAGATTTTGATTGTAAATGGTTTATCGTATTTGTTACGTGGACTAGCAATGTCTCCTCTTGGGTGGTCTACTCGAGTGCCAATTGGTCTGGGTAGGAGCTTCCCTAGAGGAGGGTATAGGTGGTGAGATGTTCGGGACATCATCTCTATCTAGGGATGGATTGCCTCAAATGCATCTCACCAAACGTTTGGTTTCTTTAGGTCGACTAGCAATACCTCCTCTTGGGTGGTCTACTCGAGTGCCATTTGGTCTGGGTAGAAGCTTCTCTAGAGGAGGATATAGGTGGTGAGATGTTCGGGACATCATCTCTATTTAGGGATGGATTGTCTCAAATGCATCTCACCAAACGTTTGATTTCTTTAGGTCGACTAGCAATACCTCCTCTTGGGTGGTCTACTCGAGTGCCATTTGGTCTGGGTAGGAGCTTCTCTAGAGGAGGATATAGGTGGTGAGATGTTCGGGACATCATCTCTATTTAGGGATGGATTGCCTCAAATGCATCTCACCAAACGTTCAGTTGCATTGGCAAGAAGTGGGTTTTAGACTTTATAATTGCATATTTTAGTTTTACTCAGGCTGTTTTGGATCTCAAATCTTGCATGATTGTTGTTTAGGTGTTACAATGGTTGCTTCTAATTGCGGCACATCAACCCAACGAAGCAACAGACCATTAGAAACTAGTGGAGTTTCCTTGCAACGAGATATGACAGCACAAACTTTGAATGTTGCGTCTCAAAGTGGCAAGAGGAGGAGCGGAGGAAAATCACCGGGACCTGAATGGCAATTTACTTCCAATCTTTCTAGATTTGTCGAATGGAAGTGTAATTTTTGTGGCTTGGTAAAATCTGGGGGTGCTCCCAGAATAAGGGAGCATTTGCTTGGCACTAGCACAAAAAATCCTGGAGGTAAATGCAAGGGTGCAGGAGCTGATGATGCTGCAAAGCGCCTTAGAGCTTTGATAAGTAAACAAGCATCACAAAACAAGAGGCCCAATCTCTGTGCAAGAAATCACCAATCGCCGAATTTGGCAGCATCAAGTGGAGGGATCTCCAACCAAGGAGTGACTCCAACACATACTACTTGCCAAAATGACACCCAAGGTCCAGATGTCTCAATACCGATGGATGCATCTCCTGAGTTTCAGGTGGGTATGTCTCGTACCAGACAAACTAATCTAGTTGACAGCTTTCGTGCCACTGCTTTAGAGGATGCTCAACTTGCTTTAGCGAAAGCGATCTTCTTTACTGGTTCTTCATTGTCTATGGTCACGAAAGATTCATGGAAGATGGCTTGGAAGAAGATTGGAGAATATGGACCTGGGTTTTGTCCACCAACTTATCACCACATGCGAAATCAATTACTTGACAAGTGCTATGACAACACACGGGAAAGCGTTCAAAGACTCATAATTGACACCACAAATCAGTCTGGATGCACAATTGTCAGTGATGGTTGGTCGAATGCCCAAAGACGTCCATTGATAAATGTAATGTTGGTATGTCCTCGTGGGGAATGCTTTATCAAAGCTGTTGATAGCTCCGGGGAAATTAAATCTGGTCAATTTATCGCCGATATCATTGGTGATGCTATCGACCAAGTTGGGTCTGAAAATGTGCTTCAAGTGATTATGGATAATGCAGCTAATTGTCGAGCAGCAGGTCGTATGTTGGAATCTCGATTTTCCAATATCTATACATTTGGTTGTAACACTCATAGCCTTAACTTGGTGTTACAAGATTGGTACAGAAATGCTGATACAGAGTGGTTCAAGGAGATTATCGATAGTCCAAGTAAGATTGTCAAATTTGTGCTCAAACGGCAACGTGTTTTAGATATGTATCGTCAACGCATGGAAACTATGCTAAAGTTGCCTTGTGAAACCAGATTTTGCACTAATTTTTATATGCTTCAATCTCTCCTAAGAAATAAGAATGCAGTCATGGAAACCTTTGTGTGTGCTGGCTTCTCTGAGTGGGAGGTTGACCAGTCCGAAAAGGTTAAAGAAAAGGTGAGGTACATGCGATCTTTGATATCGGATCGTAGTTTATGGGAGGAAGCAGCAGATTGTTATCATGTTATGATGCCAGTTATGCTTGCTTTGCGCCAGTTGGATTCTAGATTGCCAAATATCGGGAAGGTTTGGATGGCGTGGTGGTCCATTCAAGAAA
Source organism: Cibotium barometz (assembly GCF_041138505.1). Lineage (NCBI taxonomy): Eukaryota > Viridiplantae > Streptophyta > Polypodiopsida > Cyatheales > Cibotiaceae > Cibotium > Cibotium barometz. The sequence continues at coordinate 29,371,397 of NC_141047.1, read as the reverse complement.
GCCTCGCAAACGCAGAGGAGCCCACTAAAACTGTTGTCAAGCATTGGAGTCCTCCATTCACCAGAGCAAGGAGAAATATCTTGGCCAAGTATGTAAGCGCTCGGTGGGTAGGAGCACATAGTCCATTGCATAGTGTTGCATATTGTCTTGACCCAGAATACTGGCATATGGACGTGAATGCCCTAGATGAGGAGGTAATCGATGATTTCTATGATGTTGTGGAGCGATTTTATGAAGGTCCAGATGAGCAAGCAACAGCGGTAATTGAGCTAACCAAGTATAAATTGAAAGAAGGTAGATTTGCCTTGGAGTTTGTGCAAAAGCTTGCTAAGGAACAGCCTGCTTGGAAATGGTGGATGTTGAATGGGGGAAGTGTTCCAACTTTGCGACGCTTAGCTGTGAGAGTGCTTGCACAATGTGCTTCAAATTCTAGTTCTGAACGTAATTGGAGCAGTTACAAGTATGTGCATTCTATTAGCAGAAATCGTTTATTGAGTGATAGAGCTGAGAAGTTGGTGTATATGTATTGTAATGATAAATTGGTGAAGTCAATTGAGTCAGATGATTACAACGAAGAGATGCCTAAGTGGACATATGACATTACTCAGGATGAGTATGATGCAGAAGAGAATGGAGATGTAGAGCCTAATGTCCCACATACGAGCGATAACTTGTGCTTTATTGAAGAGATAGAAGAAAACTTGCAACCCGATTTTGGTGTTAGTAAAGCCACCCGCAGACGCTCCAATCGTTTGATGTAATCATGTTAGTTTTGACACACTCCAATGTAATCCGTCTTGCAACAACTGGATATCAAACATGTTGGTGAACATTTTAGAGAGAATGGTTTTTAGTCATGTCATGTTAAACTTAGAATACGAAATCATGTTAGTTTTGACACACTCCAATGTAATCCGTCTTGCAACAACTGGATATCAAACATGTTGGTGATCAATTTAGAGAGTATGGTTTTTAGTCATGTCATGTTAAACTTAGAATACGAAATCATGTTAGTTTTGAGACACTCCAAAGTAATCCGTCTTGCAACAAATGGATATCAAACATGTTAATGTCAATTTAGAGAGTATGGTTTTTAGTCATGTCATGTTAAACTTAGAATACGAAATCATGTTAGTTTTGACACACTCCAATGTAATCCGTCTTGCAACAACTGGATATCAAACATGTTAGTGTCAATTTAGAGAGTATGGTTTTTAGTCACGTCATGTTAAACTTAGAATACGAAATCATGTTAGTTTTGACACACTCCAATGTAATCCGTCTTGCAACAACTGGATATCAAACATGTTGGTGATCAATTTAGAGAGTATGGTTTTTAGTCATGTCATGTTAAACTTAGAATACGAAATCATGTTAGTTTTGAGACACTCCAAAGTAATCCATCTTGCAACAACTGGATATCAAACATGTTAGTGTCAATTTAGAGAGTATGGTTTTTAGTCATGTCATGTTAAACTTAGAATACGAAATCATGTTAGTTTTGACACACTCCAAAGTAATCTGTGTGCATGTGTTTGTGTGTGTGCGAGAGAGAGAGAGAGAGAGAGAGAGAGAGATAGAGAGAGAGCATTGGAAATCTTTTGAACAAAGTTGCCGAATCTTGTTAAATTCCAGGGTTGCATTTAAGAGAGAGATAAGTTTAAATGCGGCTCTAACTCGTCCATGTGTCGTGCATTGGTCAACCGATCATAGTCGGCACCCAATTTAAAACATATATACAAATTTTTGTGAAATTCTTTGCCGCACAAAGCACACGTAGTACTGTTGACCATGTGTTGCAAAAGACAGGTCAAGTGGTACATGTGCCCACATGGGACAGTGTAGTGGCCAGACCATGAGTGAAAGAAACTATAACAAATAGGGCATGGTCCGCCACTTTCGTGCCCATGTAGAGGTGGTTGCTCCAAACTATTCGGGTGTTCAAATGCCGTCATAGGAGAGTTTGCATGGCCTTGCTCCTCCATTTGCGTTATGCGTCTCTTCAAGAGCTTGTTCTCTCTTAGTATATCTCTAGCGCTTGAACTTTCAGGTGCTTGCCCACGCTCTGGTGCTGCTTCCGTCTGTTGAGGGCCTTGGGTGCCTCTAATTTGGTTGATTTGAGTTTGAAGCTCATCAACCGTGTGATGAACTTCCATTGAGGCTCCAAGAATGGCCAGTTGCAACTCATCTCGAGGCATAGTGATTGACTCACTCCGAATGTCTTCCACATGTAGATGAGGAGGTCGAGAGCTAAAGTCTACAACTGAATTCTGCACAAATTGTGCATATAGCATTTTAGCAAACCAGAGGGGACAGTCACCGTGATGCATGGGTTGGGCCATGACATCCACAAAAATGCGCTCCGCATGCTCGATAATTAAAGGAACACTACATTGTGTCAGCTTCAAGCGCCCTTTTTTTATGGCATCATTGGAGACGTCAGGCCAGATGCTCTTGACCATCTCTTTGGACACATTCTTGTTTACTTGGGCATACTGTAATCCATGGGCCAGTGCCCATTTGGAGGTGCGTCCGGCAATTCGTGCCGCATCATTCACAGTGCCACTGCCCGAGATTTGCTTTAAGCGTTCAAATGCCTTCTTTGCGGCTTCATTATTATCAGCCATCTGAGAAAAAGTATGTATACACTTTAAGTTTATAGAATCAATGTTAATTTAGGAATAACTTTAAAGTTATTTTCAGATGTTAGGTATAAGTTTATAAAATCAATGTTTATTTACTGCAAACTTGTTATTTTCAAATACTCAGAGAGAGAGAGAGAGAGAGAGAGAGAGAGAGAGAGAGAGAGAGAGAGAGAGAGAGAGAGAGAGAGAGAGAGAGAGAATTGGGATCAAAATAATATTTAACAATTGGGACTAAAATAGTGTCAGTCGATTAAAGGCAGGTCATGGAATAGATAGCCAACCAAAACATATCATTTACAAGAGGCTTTATAATAAGTGTGGTGTCATCTCAGATAGTGGACGTAAGCATGCAGCAGGTGACACTTCCAAATTCTTCAATTGCTCCTCAAAATCTGCCATGGTCTTCCTATCTTCCTTTGATGGCGTCATATAGGCAGCCGTCCATTCCTTAATCAAATTTGTGTGGATGGCAGTTTTACCCACCCACGGCACTTTGGTCATTTCTGCAAACTCAGCACAAAATAATGTAAACTTTTCAATCACCCAAGCCAAGCAGAAGACATCTGATGCCTTGCTCCATGGACAAGGGGACCTTACATCTGCGAGCTCAGGGGCTCTCCAGGGGCGTTGATCGTGCTCTGCTTTGTTGGTGATATTTGTGGGTTTGAACTCAATCCCATCCCTCAATGCAAGACCCCAGTCAATGATGCCTACCCGTGGCACCCCTTCTTTGGTGAAATCTATCATTATATTCCAGGGGTGGCAATCATTGTGGATGATCCCTTCAGCATGTGCAAAGGCCATGGTATTCACAAGGGCACAGATAAGCTCGGGAGCATGAAAAATCAAAGACTTGTATCGCTCCATTTCATGAGGAGCCACTTGTTTTTTCTTGTATCTGTTGCCTTTGCCTGTAGCAAGCATGGAACTGAGGGTCCCCTTAGGAGGCGGAACACACTCCATTATATCTCCAAGACTTCCCCCATTAAAGAGGGGGAAGAGCAGTATCCATGGCTCCTTCCTTGTGTGCCCAATGGCGCGCACTATGCCCCTGTGGGTTAGGTCGATTGAAGCCTCCTGAGCAAAAGACTTCAATTGAGCCCTTCGGCTACCAAGGAATTGCTTTGCACAATAAGAAATGCCTTCTGGAAACCAGGAGACACCTTGAATATGGCATTTATGTACAACGCCGTACGATCCAGAGCCCATCTTCTTTTCTGTGATGATGGCCTCTGCAGGCAACCCAATTGTCATGCTGCAGTTAGTATTATGCTTTGTGCGCTGCAAGTGGGTGCGTTTAGAGACCTCACGTGCACCAGATGATAAATCTTCTTGTTCATCAGCAGGCCGGTCCAGCTCTTTGCGAGCTCTCTTGCTCAGGATAGCTTGGGTGTCTATGGCCTTTGCACGTTTGGACCTCTCTTTCTCTACCTTCCATTTTGTGTGGAAGTGCTCCAGCTTGGATTCTTTTGTTTCCGTTGGTCTGTCGTCACCTAGGTCAACAGCGCATCTAGGCATGTTGCCCACAATGCTAGTAACAAAATGCTTGATGGCTGCTCCATCAGCACCCACATGGATATTTTTCACTGCGCGGACAACCTCACCTAATATTTGCTCAAATCGATTCCTATCAGACACAATACCCTCGATGTGATTAGGTGACAAGCAACTAATGAGGGTAACGAGTTTGATACAAATTGATTTCTTGATTTCAGGAGTAAGTGCAAGCATCGCCATCAATCTGCACAATATAATTGACAAATAGTTGCAACATTTATAACCACAAAAAATGCTATTTGTAAGCTAACTAAGAGATTTCTACATCCAACACACTTATGACTCATGTCATGCAAACTAAATAATCACATTCATCGTCAAAAACAAACACAAAACACAAGTTTACGACTTAACTTGATGTCAGCAGACCTAGTCAGTATACCGACCATCTGCAGATATCGCATTAAGATGAAAACTATGGCACAAGTTAAATGCTTTGACACATCGTCAGCAGACCTAGTCAGTATACCGACCATCTGCAGATGACAATCAAACCAAATAACAAAAACAAACTTCACCACATAGCTTGGTGTCAGCAGACCTAGTCAATAAACCGACCGTTTGCAGATACCGTACTAAGTAGCAAAGCATCACACATGTCAAATGCTACGAGCGCACATCAGCAGACCTAGCCAGTAAACCGGCCATCTGCAGCGGGCTCTCAAAGCATTTAACAAAAACAAAGCCGCATTGTAACTTGGTAACTGCAAACCTAGTCAGTAAACCGACCATTTGCAGATACCGTGCCACAACGAAAACTTCTACATAAGTTAAATATTAAGAGTGCACATCAGCAGACCTAGCCAATCGCTCGGCCATCTGCAGCGGGCCTCTTAACATTTAGCGACACATGCACATGCATCACAAACAACGTTAAACCTAAGCGTATGCAAAAAATTAAATGACACCAACACTTTCAACTTAAAAATTACCTCAAATTGATCACACTAGCACCACTGACACCAAGTACAAGGAAGATTCTGTGATGAACAGTGACCCCCTGGACCACCCTTTTATACCACAATATAGCCCGCCGGGCCGGGAGGCGGGCCCGGCGGGCTTCTGCGCGCCCGACGGGCCCGGCGGTCCAGACTTGTAGCCCGGCGGGCCAATTATGGGTTACCAGGTCATCCCACCCTCTAGGATTTGAGAACTGTGAATTTTGTGAACATTGAGATTTGTGAACAATAGCTGTGATCACAAGAAAAAAGGCTGTGATCACGTGAATATGAAATCCCTGGTTGGGACGACTGGCTAGGTGGTTCAGCTGCGTTGAGCAGTTGGTATTGGTGCTGAAGAGATTGTGCGGAGGCTCTGTGGTTGGCAAAGCTGCTGGTCATCACGACACAAAGAGAGAGAGAGCTGCTGAGTTGAGGGTTAGCTGGTGGGGTGCCCTTTGAAGAGAGAAGTGGCTAGTTTTGTGTGGGCGACGACTGCAGCAGGCAGAGAGTGGATGCTGACCAGAGAGAGAGCCTAGAGTGCAGTGCAGAGTTGGAGGCCGTCTCCAGTGTCGCTGGCACGTAAAACAGCTGCAAAGGTGGCTGGTAGTGCTGAAGACAGGTGAGAAGAGCCGGTACCATAAGGGTCGAGGGCTGATGGCAGTAAAGCAGTGAAGAAGGGTTGCTGGTGGGGCGCCCTCTCAAGAGAAGCAGAGACCGAGAGACAGAGGCTTGGTTGTCAGACACAAGGGTGAATTCCCTTTGCAGTAAATCTTGGCCAGAGTCCTGGTTTTTGGTGTAATTGCTGAGTTTGTACAGTGTGTATGGTGCTGTGTGTTTTTGCTGAATGATCACTGTCTATCGTGGTTTTGAGCTATCTTTCTAGTGTGGGTGGGTGGTGAATTGTGAGAAGTGTTCCAGCCGGTGGGCTGGTGGTGCCCCCGTTCGTGTTGTCGTATCAAAGTTTGGGAGGTGAAGGGCTATAGAGGCGTGGTCTTTTTTCTTTTTTTCACCTACCATTCTTCTGGTGCCCCCACTGAGGAGAGCTCAAGTGTATTTCTCTTGCCTACGAGGGTGTATGCCCCAGAGTAGGAGATTGAAGGAAGGTGTTTCCAGTTTTTTTTTGGGATTGAGCTGAAGCTTCGGGATCAAAATGATGTCGTATCCAGAGTTTTTTGGTGGTCCTAATGAAGATGTAGCAGATTTTCTTGAAATAATGGAGGTTGCATGCATAAGCAACCACATCAATGATCCGGTACAGGTATTGTGGTTGCTGAATATATGTTTGAAGGGGGATGCAAGGATTTGGTACAGAGCTTATGAGGAGTCGTTAAGGGATGCTGAGCCACGCATTCCAATGACTGAGGATGGATTGAAGACTGCACTTTTGAATAGGTTCAAGAAGATCGAGGACCCAGACAGAGTTTGGCATGAAGTGCAGGGGTTGATACAAGGCGAATTGGAGCCAATTGATGATTATGTAAAGAAATTTTCTTTGTTGTGGGAGACTTTGTGCAGGGCTTTGGGGGAAGATCAAGTACCTCCGGACATGATGAAGAAGGATCGTTTTGTTGCAAGATTGAAAGGAGGCATTCGCTGGAAGGTTGAATTAAAGAAGCCTAGATCTTATGCGGTGGAGATAGCCAAATCAAAGGATTGGAAGTTGCAACGGATGAACCAGCTGGGGATGGTTCCAGTGGCCGTGAGGCCTGAAATGAGAAGAGTAGAAGCGGTACCGATGAAAACCGTGCTGGAAAGAGTGCAACCGACAGAAGCTCAGGTGAATAATGTCACACCACAGGGGACAAAGGTAGCACCCATAGCTGTTATAGCTTCTGATGAAGGGCTTAAACAGGACATGAGGCAAATGGTGGATTGTATGAAGAATCTGCGTTTGAAGATGATGGAGAACACAGGTGGTGGACGTGGCCGAGGCAGAGGTTATAATCAGGAAGGGGTTGAAGGTCAGACAGCAGGCTATGGAAGTGGCCGTGGTTTTGGCAGGGGTAGACGGTTTATCCCTACATGTTGGAATTGTGGTGAACTTGGACATCTAAGTACAGACTGTGATAAGCCTCAGCGAATGGGGGGTGATATGTATCCCTTACCCTCTTAGATTCCCAATAGGGCAAATGATTATGGAATTGAAATTAAAGGTGAAGCAGGGGACCAGTGGGTTGACAAATGAAGAGAAAGGTAAAACTAAGGTGATAGATGTGGTCACCCTTGAGAAGACGAAGGAGACAGAAGCTGATGTGATACCTTTGGGGAAACGGATGCCACAGGAAAGAGAAGGCACGGATGCTGCAGGGCCTAGCAACAAGAAGAAAGGTAAAGTGAAGGAAGGAGGGGATGTAAAGGTCAAGCAGAAGCAAACGTCTCGTAGGAAGTTTCAAGTGACTGATTTTCCACCGGGGGTTGGGCAGAATAGCTACAATTTGCTGGATAATCAGAAACCTGTTCATGATGAAGAAGGAAGTGAAGCTGATTCGAGTGTTGATGATATAACTAGTAGCACCACTACTAGTGAGGGAACAGAAGATACTTCATCTAGTGAGGAGGATGCAGAGATGGATGCCCTGGTTATTGATGAAGAAGTACTTGGTGATGAGGTTGCCCAACAAGAAGAGGCCATACAAGAAGAATGCGAGGAGGTACAAGTGAATCATGAGCAAAGGTATGCAGAGATGGATGCCCTGGTTATTGATGAAGAAGTACTTGGTGATGAGGTTGCCCAACAAGAAGAGGCCATACAAGAAGAATGCGAGGAGGTACAAGTGAATCATGAGCAAAGGTATGCATGTGATGTGAAAGAGTATGCTTTAAGGTCTTTGGATAATGAACCTTTGTGGGATGAGTGGGATATAGAAAGTCTCCAGGATGATGAACCTGAGTTGGAGCTGGATGATCAAATGTGCATTAATGTTAAGAAAGCCACAAGGAGAATTGATGCTATGAAAGAGGAGCAACACCAGAAGTCTATGAATGATGTTGATGCTATGGATGAGATTATGGATGCTGTGATAGATGAATTTCTTATTGGCCTTGATAAAGATGAGCATAGAGGAACTGAAGTGGATGCTTTGGCAATGGTGCCTGTTGAAGGGGAGCTTGTTTTGCCTGTAGTGGTTGGCTTTGATGGTGATGCTTCTTATGTTGATGAACAAGAAAGTGTTATAGCACAGTAGGTTTTTTTTTATGAAGCTTTTATCAGTTATTACCCTCAACAGGAGTTGCTTCACTAGTTCTCTAATATTGGTGTTGGCTACATCAGTGATTTTGGAATTGAGATGAGACAGGATGGTATGTATGTCGAGAGCTTTGTTTCCAGAAGTTCTTATGATATGTTGAGGGATGCGAGATGGCAAACTATGCCTTTGGAAGATGAAAGTATTTCTTTGAACACATGGAATAGAGATGTTTTGGTTACATTGTATGATGCTCAAAGAATTGACGGAGGGAAACGTGGTCATATGCTTTTTGCTGCTGATCATAAATGATTCAGCACACTAGGGGTTGGGCAAAGTATGTCAGGTAAAAATCTGAAAAGTGTTTTGGGTCTGTGTACATATGGGATGCGTGGTATGCAAATAAACTTTGCCTTGAATGCCCTGGCAAATGTACAGAGCGAATGGTTTTGTAGTGAGCTAGTATATGCGTGTTGTTTTTTTCGCAGCAGATGCTGGAGATTTGGAAGTTTTTTTATTTGCAATAGTATGGTATGCGGGTGGTTGCCAAATGCAGGGCACCGACTGAATTGGTCGTATTTTGGTAAGTCGAGGTGCTGATGATGATGGCCGTGGACAGCTCTTGTTTTGGAAGGTTGTGGGCGCTGTTTGTTCAGGAAAAATACAAGGGAAAGGAGGAGCCATTGTAGTGTGGTGGCCATCATTGAGCTTTAAAAATAAATAAATAAAATATAATACAAGTGGCCACCTTGTAAGGGTCCACATGGAGGCTTTGTACGCCACCAGCACATTCTCTCGAAAGTTGGCAAAGACGCAAAGGGTGCGAGAGTAGAAAAGGCCACCGGGGGATTTTGTGCAGGCTGGGGGACGCGTGAAGGGGTTGCCGCCATCGCTGGAGCAAGGCTCGCGGGTGATCGTAGCAGCGTGGAAGAGGGAGTCGCCCTGGTGATTCTGTAGAAAGCCGAAGCCTTGTGGGAGATACGTGAAGGCAGCTGCTGCAGGTGTAGCGGTGGCTGGCAGGTGATCTACGAGGGCTGGTGTGGGCCGCGTAGGAGCCGCGTGGTGAGATGCGAAGGTTCGGGTGATACTGTGGAGAGTTGGGGGCTGAAGTAGCCATCTGGGTGCGAAGGGCTGGTCGTTAGAGAAGGGCTGCAGGCGAAGACAATCGGGCTGTTGTTGGCAAGGATACTGGTGAGCGTCCAGGCGCAAAGGAGTCGCCAGACAACGCAGCTAGGGGAGGTGGCCTTTGGTTGGGACGACTGGCTGGGTGGCTCAGCTGCGTTGAGCAGTTGGTAGATTGTGCAGAGGCTCTGTGGTTGGCAAAGCTGCTGGTCACGACACAAAGAGAAAGAGAGCTGCTGAGTTGAGGGTTAGCTAGTGGCAGCAGGCAGAGAGTGGATGCTGACCAGAGAGAGAGCCTAGAGCACAGTGCAGAGTTGGAGGCCATCGAAAGTGTCACTGGCACGTAAAGCAGCTACAGAGGTGGCTGGTAGTGCTGAAGACAGGTGAGAAGGGCCGGTACCATAAGGGTCGAGGGCTGATGGCAGTAAAGCAGTGAAGGAGGGTTGCTGGTGGGGCGCCCTCTGAAGAGAAGCAGAGACCGGGAGACGGAGGCTTGGTTGTCAGACGCAAGGGTGAATTCCCTTGGTAGTAAATCCTAGCCAGAGTCCTAGTTTTTGGTGTAATTGCTGAGTTTGTACAGTGTGTATGGTGCTGTGTGTTTTTGCTGAATGATCATTGTCTATCGTGGTTTTGAGCTCTCTTTCTGGTGTGGGTGGGTGGTGAATTGTGAGAAGTGTTGCAGTCGGTGGCTGGTGGTGCCCCCATTCGTGTTATTGTATCAAAGTTTGGGAGGTAAAGGGCTATAGAGGCGTGGTCTTTTTTCTTTTTTTCACCTCACACCAATCACTACTAGGCTGTAGCTGCAAATTCTTATGTTGAAAATTCCTCCCGTTCTAGGAAGATGTGGTTGTGATCTAGGGTAGTGAATATTATTGACAAAGAAAAATCTAGTGGTTTTACAATTTTCAAAATCATCTTGAATTATGAGTAACTTCTACTACATTAATTAATGATGAATTCTGAGTTTTGTCTTTCAAATAGGGGGATGAAGTCATCTCCAAATTGGGCGCGAGGAATGCCATCCTCATCTCCATCATCTATGATGATGTAGTTATCTTTACTCTTTGAAGTGCTGGCATCAAAATTAATATTTTCCTTTCCTTTCCTGAAACCATTTGCATTTTTTTAGTTTTTAATTGAAAGTTAAATTAAAAGAATTTTTGGGAATAAATTTTATCAAACTTACTACTATACAAGCTCTTACATGATATTAGGAGATTTTGTAAGACTACAACTCTCCAAGGATGTCAAAAATTCTAAAATTCGAAGCTAGGGGGTGCCATAATGGGGGCCTATAGTGCAAAGTGATATCATCATCCTCATGAGAGAGGAAGGTTTCCTAGGTCTAAATGTACAAGAGATCAACTCAGCATTGAACCATGTGATTCAAGCATCCGAGTTGCTTATGAAGTCACTCTCACTAACCTCAAAGAAAGGTCATATATCGAGGAGGATCCGCAACATCTGCAGTACGTCATATGAACTTAAGTGAGCTATTATATTATTTGAGATAATGATATACATCCACAAGAGTCTTAGTTGACATAATTTCAGCTCAAGAATGGCACATAATGTGGAAGTTGCGAGAACATGCCCCCCTTTAGTTTCTTAATACTCCACTCATATATGAATGATTTTTAACACTTTAATGACTTTATAAGTGAAAAAATGTATTCCTTTTATAGAGAATGGTATACTTTTATGCTAGCAAAATTACAATGATATTACCTTTCAAATTACTATGATTTTATGGCTATGAATAATATTAACTACATAGGAATTGAACTAGATCACAACCATATCTTCCTAGATTGAGAAAGAAAAGGTCATATATCGAAGGCACGATTAGATCCCAAGGATCCGCAATATCTGTATAACACATCAAATGGACTTAAGTGAGCTATTCTATTAGTTGAGAAAATGATATACATCCACAAGAGTCTTAGTTGACATAATTTCAGTTCAAGAATGGCACATAATGTGGAAGTTCATTTTGTGGCTATCAATAATATTCAGTACCCTAGATCACAACCACATCTTCATACATTGAGAGGAATTTTCTACATAGGATTTCTATTACTCTTTGAATTTCCTAGACCACAACAACATCTCCTAAATTGAGAAAGGATTCTTCATATAAGAATTGAAACACTTGCTAAATCGAAAATAATTATCTATATAAAAATTATATTACTTCTCAAAGCTTCATAGATAGCAAGCACATTTCCCAGATAGAGAAATAATTCTCTATCTCCGGGAAATAAAACACTTCCTAGGTCAAAACCGGATTTCCTAGAGAGAAGAATTCTCCATATATGAAACTAAACACGTCCTAGGTCAAAACCAGATTTCCTAGATTGACAAGAAAGAGCTACATAGAGAATGAAATTCACTACATATAGGAGGAACAAGTAGGCGGAAAATGTTGGCTTTAGAAGTAGGGAATTTTTTTCAGATCCCTATATACGTGTTGCTCTAAAGCTCCTTTTGTGAGAAAGACATAACCTCCTAAAACCACCAATGCTCCAGCAAAACATACGATCATTTGCTCCTTTGGAGCACACAAAGAAGCAGGAACAACCATCGAACAACAGGGTACCAGATGCAGGCTCACAGAAGAAGAGATCTAGAAGCTGCTGGAGCCATCTATGTTTGAGGTAGTCGCAGGCAGGAAGACAAGAACATGGGTAGTCACCGGGTGATAATGGAGCCATGCATGGATGCTCCACGAGGTCGCATACACTGGGAAGACAAGAATACATTGTTGGCCAAGAGAGCACATGCAGTGTGATATGTATTTTTAGAATAGTTCTCACAAATTAGCATATCTATTCCACCTTAAACATATTCTAAACTAATTAATGTTGTGCTAGGTCGCAAAGAAGACGTCGAACCTTGCAGCAGCGGCACCCTTGCGCCAAGAAAGCACATGCACAGTGAGATGTATTTTTTAAATTGTTCTCATCAGGCATCATCTATTCCACCTTTCCAAAATAATGAAACCAACTGGGACGCCTATTAGTCTTCAACACTCCCAAATTTCTTATTCAAGCTTATCATCTAAACAAACGATATTCCTTGACAGACAGATATAAAAGCTGGTGGGTGTATAGATTAGAATTGCGGGTCCCGTACAGACATTGCTTTGAAGCTACTACAATAACTGATACAAGTTAGGTCTAAAGAAATATAACACCTGGACATTTTAGTTATTAAGAAATTAAAACATTCAAACATCGTGATTTGAAACGACATACTGAAGCGACGAACTGTCGCTATGTATCTGCCGATTGCGCAAAGTAAACACACGAACTGTCGCTATGTATCTGCTGATTGCGCAAAGTAAACACACATTTGTTTTGTATCTCAAGTGTCTCTGAAAACACCTTGTGAGCACACACAGTTTGTATTTTTCTACATGGTATCTCGCACAGGCTAGGAAGCCAATCAACGCCAAGAACATACACGGAGCACTGCACGTTGACACTGATCCGGACAGTAGTCACCCATGGCCCAAGCCGCAGCAGCCTCTCAAACCTATAAAGTCGATAAATTGGCCGACACTAATTATCAGCCATGGAAAATGACCATGGAGCTTCTTCTGTAGAAAATGGACCTGCTTACCGTTGTCAACGGAACCCAAGTTATGCCCGATCCAACGGTTGCAGCCAATGCGCAAGCCGTCACGGATTGGAGGACCAAAGATCTGAATGCACAATTAGAACTGTTTCTTCACATGGAAGACAGTCAAAAACAAGCTGTGCGAACACTCACAACATCCCACCAAATCTGGACACAACTTCGTGAAATGTATGAGCACATAGATGTCTCCTCACAAGTAGCGAACTTAAAAAAATTAATGAAACTCTCTATGACTGAGTCTGATGATGTCTCCAAGTTCATCCAATCTTGGCGGACATCTATGGATGATTTAACATTGTCTGGACTCATCCTTCCTCAGAATGTTCAAGCCATTTGCCTGTTAGCCGCCTTGCCCCTGTCCTGGCAACCCTTCATCACAACGAAGGCGAATCAAGCCAATCTCACTATTCCTTCCCTAGTACCCAACATTATTCAAGAACAGGCTATGCGCACCTCTATGGCTTCAATGTTATCAGGATCTACCACCACTCTTGCGATGTATTCTACACCACAATCATGTTTTCACCCCACACAGGGTCGATCCAATCGAAACTCATCTTCATCACGATCCAATATGGAACGTTTTCGTTCCTCCTCTACACGTCGTTATGGTTCCAAGCCACATAATAATCCTAATCTTCGCCTTGCCAAACCACATTGCCGCATATGCAATCGGATTGGCCATAATTCACGTGATTGTTGGCATAATAAAGTGAACAAAGGGAAAACACCCTATCATTTAGGTCAAGCCAACTATGTCTCTGATTCAGGGACGGAATCTGAGAACGTGATAGAAGAGGATGATAATTTGGTGGTATCCGATACATCTTCGGTTGAGGATGCCTTCCTTGCATTTTCTGCCTCACATCAACACTCCGATTCAACTGAATCCACCTGGATCCTTGATACTAGGGCTACTTGTCATCTGACATCCGCCGGCAAGGAGTGGCTTCACAATTATCGACCTCTTTCAATTCCAGTCGATATAAGATTTGGTGATAATGGTACTCAAAAAGCCATTGGAGTCAGCAGTGCGAATGTCGAACTCCCAGATGGGAATCTCGTTATCATTGATCAGATCTACTATGTTCCATATATCGCAAAGAACCTCATCTCCGTCAGTAAGGTGACAGGCCCAGACACCTTTGTGCAGTTTCACCACACTCACTATTCAATTCATCATCCTCTTCCTAACGGCAGAAAATATGTTGTTACCTGCCCCCGGTATGGCCGTTTGTACTTCCTTGGTCGCACAACACTTCCTGCCCATGAAGTCTACAGTGCCGTCCATAATCCTGCTCAACCCTATAAAACGCTACTTTGGCACTATCGTCTTGGTCATCTGAACCATACCACAATAAAATACATGTCCAAGAACTTCCATCTTCCACAATCTAGCCGTCTTTCCTTATGTGAAGGCTGTATCTACGGGAAATTATCTAATACTAAGTACCCGACTCACACTAAAGCTACGACAGCACCGCTCCAACTAATTCACACAGATATATGTGAATTACCTACACCATCTCTTTCTCGCAGCCATTACTTTCTTACCTTCAACGACGATTACACGAGGTTCACAATCCTATCCTTTTTGAAAGATAACGCCTCTGCCACGGTCTTACGGGTTTTCCAGACTTATCGTCATCTTGTTGAGAACCAGTTACCCTATACCATCAAGATGCTACAGTCTGACAATGGTGGTGAATATGCCTCGGCTGTTCCGAGACTACTGCTATCAACACGGCATCAAGCGACGGCGTGAGGCTCTTCTGGTACTGCGGGCAACTGGGCTCCACAGGTACGCCGTTTTAAATTCGTCGTGAGTGAGGTCGGAGAAGTTCATGTCCAGCCAGTAGCCGTGCTCTCCAGTGCGTTTGTTGTGCTCGAAGACGTGCCTGAAGCTGTCGGCAAAGATGGCAAAGCGACGGAGTTTTTCGTAGGAGCGCGTACTGCTGTCATTGCTGTAAGGGCGAAGGTGCTTCTCGAGCCAGGACAGGAAGAGTGAAGTGACCTCATCGGGAGGTGGAAAACTGCCATCTTCAGGAGGAGATTGGGAATACTGCAGAGAGAGACCGTGGTTTGCCTTGCAACAGGAATATGCGACGACCAGAAGAGCAAAAAACATGTGGCTCGCTGGAAGAGAAGAGGCCATATTGTGGGATAGGTAAAGCCAATCACTACTAGGCTGTAGCTGCAAGCTAGGCCTTTCCTTTCCTTTTGTATACGTCGAAACCTGACCTTGTAGAAAAATACAAACTGTGTGCGCTCACAAGGTGTTTTCAGAGACACTTGAGATACAAAACAAATGCGTGTTTACTTTGCTCAATCGGCAGGATACACAGCGACAGTTCGTCGCTTCAGTAAGTCGTTTCAAATCACGACGTTTGAATGTTTTAATTTCTTAATAACTAAAATGTCCAGGTGTTATATTTCTTTACACCCCTTTAACACTGGTCATTTTGTTATGTACTCTTTTTAGTCCAACACTGCAGCAACACAGGTCATGCTTTTGTGACGACAGTGGCTTTGTTCGCCCACATTGTCTCTGTTGATGTGTGCTCCAGCTTCAGTTTGTTTTCTTCAATCATTTCATGAATGAAGTGATATTTAAGATCAACGTGCTTTGTCTTCTCCGAATGTTTGGGATTACTTGCAAGATAAATGCAAGAAAGATTGTCACAGAATATCTTCAATCGAGGCTTTGGTAGCAGCTTTAATTCTTCAATTAACATCTGAGTCCATAGACCTTCTTTTGCTGCTAATGCAACTGCAACAAACTCAGCTTCAGCAGATGAAAGTGTGACTGAAACTTGCTTCTTTGACTGCCATGTGACTACTGCTCTTGCAAGAAGGAAGGTAAACCCAGCAGTAGATCTCCTTGTGTCGATTTCACCCCCCCCCCCCCCGACCATCCGAGGAGTGAGGTGAGCTGACTCTCAGACTGGAGGACCGAGAATAATGTAAACCAAGATTATGTGTGAATTTAAGGTATCGTACAATTCTTTGAAGTGTTTTCCAGTGTTTATAGCCCGGGTTATGCATAAAGCGAAATAGAAAATTTACGCTGACACAAGTCTATGCGGGTGCTTGTGACCAAGTAGCGCAATTTTCCCAGATGTTGTTTGTAAGAGAATTGCAACATATATTGTTTATCACGGTCAGACGCGGGGTAGTCATCAGCGAGAGACAGTTTATTGGTAATCGGGAGAGGGGACGAAGCCGGCTTAATGTGGCTCATCCCAAACTGATGAAGTATCTCATCTATAAATTTTGTTTGATGTAGGGAGAGTGTGCCTTCAGATTGTTACGTGTGACTTGAAGACCCAAGAAATAAGTGAGTGGTCCTAAATCTTTGATGGCGAAAGCGGTGGACAACTCTTTCTTAGCAAGTTGAACTATTGCATCAGATGAGCCTAATAGAGGTATATCATCAACATATAATGCAACAACAAGGAATTCTTGAGAAGTATGACGTATATATATATTAGGCTCAGAGAGAAGACGTGTGCACCCGTGTTGTAGCATGAAATTGTTGAACCGTTGGAACCATAAGCGAGGAGACTGTTTAAGTCCATATAGAGATCGTTGCAGCTTGCAAACATAATGGGGAGTATCTTGATTGACGAAGTATGGTGGTTGCTCCATGTATAGCTCCTCCGGAAGGTCTCCATGTAAGAATGCTATCTGCACATCAAGATGATGTAATTCCAAATCAAGTAAAGTGGCAAGTGCAAGCAATATCCGGAAAGAAGCCATACGAAGGACAGGAGAAAATGTTTCATGGTAATCAAGTCCAGGGACTTGACTGAAACCACGCGCCACCAATCGGGCCTTGTAACGGGCGATCGTGCCATTTGGATTGAGTTTATGGCGAAGAAGCCATTTGCAGCTGATGGGATGACGATCAGGTGGAGGCGATACGAGTGTCCAGGTCCTAGTTTGAACCAATGAATCATATTCAGACTGCATGGCAGACCACCATTGGGAAGAGTCAGGTCCGTCAAGTGCAGATGCAACTGAGATGGGATCCTCCGTAAGTGAAAAGGTCGATGCCTCTCAGAGACGGCTGAGAGACGGCTGATAAAGCATATTGCGATGCAAGGTCGTGCTGAGTCAAGAGTGCATCGAGTCGTGTAGCAGTATTATAAAGATCTGTGAGGGCTCTAGTGCGGTTCGCAGGGGCAGATGTAGGGGAAGAAGGAGGAATGAGGGAGCAATCGCGGGATGATGAGGGTGTATCAGAGGCAGCAGGTTGTGTAGACGGAGGGGATGGACCATACATGGCATGGTTGGCATGTAGATTGGCAGTTATGGACCGACGCGTGTGGGAAGAACGCCCCATGGGATTCCACGATGGACGTTGGGTGACTGCAAGTGGGCTGACGTGTTCTGTCGAGCGATGCAGGACACGGACAGCAGAGGTGTTCGCGGAGTTGTTTGAATCGGTGGGGATGGTGGAGCGACTGCTGCTGGGATCGGTGGCGGAGGCACCACAAGAATCAGTGGATCAAATGGAGCCCACCAAGTAACCATTGAATGGGTCTCTTTCGTGGAGGTTTGGGGTTCACAGGCGCGGGTGAAGGTGGAGCAGAGGTAGATGTTCCATCTTTAGAAGGAGGTTCTGTAGGCGCAGTCGAGATGAGTGATTCTTTGTCAAAGATGAGGGTGCGAGAGAACAAGAAGCGCCTCCGTGCGGGATCATATAGTCGATAGCCTTTGACCCCGTGAGGCTCTCCGTACCCAACAAAGATTGTTTTGAGGGCACGGTCATCAAGCTTTCGGCGATTTGGGGAAGGTATGAAGGCAAAGGCAGTTGCACCAAAAACACGGAGTCGCTTGTAATTAGGTTGACGGCCAAACCAAAGAGTATAGGGAATGGCACCAACACTTCGTGTGAGTAGATGCGATTCTGCAAGTAACATGCGATAGAGACTGCTTCTTCCCAGAATGAAGGTGGGAGCCCAGCAACCTTCAGCATGCTACGAGCGGCATTCATGTGTGTACGATTCTTTCGCTCAGCAATCCCATGTTGCTGGGGGTTATGTGCAATAGTAAGGCAAATGGTTGGTGGATTGATAAATTGTTCTCTTTTTCTCCTCTTAAAGTTACTACTTCATCTTGTTGTAAGATGCTCTAGAAAAGATGAAAAGAATGCCTTGGCCTATCTTGTTGTAAGATGCTCTAGAAAAGATGAAAAGAATGCCTTGGCCTTATGTCTTAGGATGGGGGATGCAGGATAACTAGGAATTCTATGCTCAGTCTTGGGATATGGTGGACCCATAAGTACAATCTCCCACTGGGTTTGCTTGATACCTCCTTAGCCAAAACATTAAGCAATAAAGGTTTAAGGCATCTGAAGGACTATTGGGATTGGGAGGTTGTGGGGTGGAATGATTTGGATCGTATTACTTGGGAATCCCAACTATTAGGCAGAGAAAGAGAGAGAGAGAGAGAGAGAGAGAGAGAGATCTGATGACCTAGGTTGTTGTCTTGATTCAAAATGATTGGTATTCCACTACATTTTATGATTCCACATGGATGAAAGATTGGAATTGGACTAATGGTGTTAAGATTACCAATGGCAAGACCAGAGACATCTACTCTATGATAAGATGTGGGGATATCGATGTTGACTATTGTAACAAGATATGGAAAGTAAACTAAAGCTCTAAATCTTGGAAAACTTGGTGGAAGCAGCTCTGGGAATGCCAGATTCCTAAGAAATTTTAGGTTTTTTGTGGAAGGTTAGCATGTGGGCCCTCCCTATTGGGTCTAAGATTCAAAGTAACAATATATTTGGCGGTGGAATCCACCCTAGGTGCAGATCTCATTTAGAGGATGGAAAACATGTGTTCTGGGATTTCCCAGCCATTAGAGGGACATGGACTAAGATAATCAAATGAGTTGAGAAGGGCTAGATATTTAGACCTATTGGGGAGACTAGATTTTGGGCAAATGGTCTTTTAATGAGCATGCTAGATTTTTATTTAACATAACCAGGGCTTGTGTGTTGTGGGAGATTTGGTGTACAAGGAATGCCATTATATTTCAGAAGGTTTCAATCACTAGAATTGATGCTTCGGATGTTATGCATAAGTGCTTTCACATGTGTTAGGGTGTATGCAACGTAAGTAAGATGAGTTGTGCTGAGCTGGACTATTTGCTGCGTAATTTGTAAAGGAGTATCACTTGATTTCTGCCCTACTTTGGATGTGGTTTCAAACATACTGGGAGCTGGCCTCTAACTTTTGTTTACTTTGTATGTTAGTATGTTTAATGGGTTGAAAAAGATACCACCCAGACTTGGCCCGAGAACTAAAAGGTGGTATCCCAAGGAGAAGCATATGGACTACACTTTTGTTGCATTCATAGAGAACCTGGTGGACACTAGACCCACAATGAAGATTTGGTCCAAGAAAGAGGAAGATCTAGAAAAGTAATCAACTAGAGGTTGTACCATAGTAGCTAAGGGCTTGCATAATGCTTGGTTACAAAATATCTTGGGAGCAGTCTAGCTTTCTATTTGAAGATGAGAAATGGAATTTGTTGTGTAAACTTTTAAATGAAGTAAAATGTGAAGTATAGGTGTCTACTGGAGTAACCCAGAGTTATCTTTTGTCATCTTGTGTACCTAATCATTTTATGCTAATAAAAATATATAATTATTATTGGTATCGATAAAAAACTATCCTAAGGTTTAACCTTATTGCTAACATGGAAGAGAAGGACCCTATACTGACACCCAAAGCAATTTTTTAGACTTAGGATTTTTTGTTTTTATATTTCTCCCTGGTCGATAAAAATGTTAGTATATGAACTTTATTATAAGCTTTGGGAAAAGTGGACATCAATACATTAGGAAAAATATGGACTCAAAAAGGAAAAAAGTAGACGTCACTACATTAGGAAAAATATGGACTCAAAAAAGAACCTTGTAAGACCCTTTTCTCTCTTCCATGAGTGCAAAAAGAACTATAAAATATTATCTCCCTCTCTTTTCTTTTAGGATCTAAGAGATCACATTTTAACTATATTATAACAGATTCACCTATTTTTTTATTCTGACAATATCTTAATCTAAGATTAGCACTAGATTTTGAAGCTTACAAAAAGCATTTTTCTATTTGAAATTTTAAACCATTATGTTTTTAATTTATTCACATCTTTAAGGTTCTTTTTTATAGGATTATAATAGATTCTCCATTTTTTTGAGTTTTTCTCCTTTTGTAGAGAAAAATTTGAAATCTTTGTGTATGACCTTCAATTTGTATAGCTTGCCTCTTTTTTTAAAGAAACTTCTCTTCTTTTCTCTATATTCCCATATTAATGACAATGATCTTCTCAATCATGAGACTATTTTCAAAACATGATATAGATATCAAGATTAATGATAGAGATCAAGATTAATGATAAAAGATATGTTAATTTTTTAGTACCATTTGGTTAGAACCAAAAACTATACTTTTTCTTTATTAATCTTTATGTTTAGAGATATTCATTGTGCTACAGCTTCAAAGCAGAAGAAAGCTATGGAGATTTGATGATTTATCTTATGTTTTGATATCTTCTTATGGTTTGCTAATATTTTTATTTTTAATTAAAATTTAATGTAGTGGTACAATATTTACTTGAAGGGTTCACCTTAAAATATGTAAGTCTACTATGTGCAATCATTAGGAGAATTTTTTTCAACCAATATTTTGAAAAAAATTTACAAAAATCTACTTACATAAAGGATTTTTAAATGACATCTTGAAAAAAAAATGCATAAAAGGCACATTGTATAGGTCATCCTAAAAGTACACCCCCCTTCGAGAATATTTATGTTTAATATTATACTAAGAAGTTTGATACAATTTAGATCAAAATCAAATTTGGGCTAAAAAACAATGAACGTGCTGTATGATGCACCAACATTGATATTGGACATGATAATAAACGTTGCCTTCAATATAGTTTAAGGCTAAGCAAAATAGGTGGTCCAATATCTCAAGCAAGCCTTGACTAATTGATGAGACAAAATGAGACTCCAACTGTAACTTAGTTGTCCATGTAAAAAGACATGTAACCAAGTCACACCAATGCTCTTAATAGCCATGAACACTCACACCTCTCCAAAAAAATCAATGTCTACACCTTTAGGATTGTCTTTCTTACGATGCAAGCAAGACACATTTAAGAAGAGATGCTCACATGTAATTATGTGGCTTTTCTCAAGAAGCACAACTCCTAAAAAATGTACAAATATTATCTTCCCATGCGGCGATATAATTCCATGTTAGCTACTTGAGAGGAATAAATACTTCTCTTGACAATAAGATTTCTTTAGGCTTTACATGTATGTATACTTTACATGTTTTCATTCCTAGATGCCAATTTTGTCTATGTTTATACACTTCATAGCAAGAATTCAATTAATAATGGCCAAAAAATCATTCAAGTAGGTATTACTAAGCAACAAAATAACGTATTCTCTTTCTCTATAAAGTGTTTATTGAAATGCAATAAAGAAACAAATGCACATACAATACTCTACCAAATCTTTTTTATACATATAGTGTGTAATCAATGCACTAAAGCATATCCAATGTGCCCAAACTTGATATGAGACAAAACCAAACTAACAAGTTATTAACAAGTCGCAAACCATCTTGCATGCTAGAGAGTAGGTACCACAACCATCCATACGAACATCATCAATGCCCAAACCATGGATATTGATCATAATATAGATATGCTCAAATACAAGTGCAAGACAACAAACTTAACTTACGACTTATGAAAAAATCACAAATGACCAACTCCATCTTGCAAACTAGGGAGTGTCTACCATGACCATCCGCACAAATGTCATCAATGCTTAACCATGGATATAGATCATAATATAGATATGCTCAAACACACAAGTGCATGCACAAAGTTCATATACATGCATGAATTTATACAAATGTTTTTAGTAATGTTGTGCAAGATCTGTTTGTATGCAAGTATGCACATATGAATTGATTAATGGATGGATAGAAAGATGGATGTGAAAACCATTAACTAGACCGGTTCACGACCTTCTACCATGATCTACCTTTGTCTTCTGTAGGCCGAGACATCCTCTTCAGTGGTTGTAATAGGCATAACGTCTTGGTGATGACTTCAGGCAATGGTTCTGATTGGTCTAAGGATTTGGACATGAGCATTACACGCTTTATATTTTTCATGGAAAAGCAAAGCTCCATCACACCGCCTGCGATGTGATTATCGGCAAGCTATGTAACAGAGAAGATAGCTATGGCGAAACCCTAAAACAACAAGCTACGGCTTGCCGGATCCTCTTTTGGAAGCACAACACTGTCAAGATCCCGCTTGGAGCTTGTTAAATCTCCGTCACCCCAACCACCGCCTCTTCCGCTGTCATTACTCCAGCTACCCCCATCATTTCTGCCTCCTCCAAAATGACCGCAGCAGGGCCCCTCCCTCCCGACCGAAATCTTCCTCCAAAATCACTAAAAAAAACAAAGGAAAGCCATAGATGAAACAACGTGAAGCGAAGTAAGACTCTTAGACTAGGCATTCTTTAGCTACTCCATGAGGTTTTTGAAACTTAGGCTTCCTGTAATTTAGGCAGTGATGATGTTCGTATTGATGGTTGTGGTAGCTACTCTCTAGCTGCCCTGTTAGGTTTCTCTAAAAGCAAAGTTTAACACATGCCGCTTCGCTACTACAAATAAGGTTCCAAATCCGAAAGAGAATGGGTGACCTAATCATTAATGGGCATGCACATAAACTCCTCACGTACTCCCCATCTCAATTCAAATTGTTAAATTTGCAAGTTTAGGTGATAGGATTGCAAATTTGCAATTTGCAAACTCAAATTATAAATTTAAATTCCAGACATTAAAATTCATTACGAATTGTGATAGCTTAATAATTATACCATATGGCCATTCGCCATTAGCTATTAGCCCATAAAGGTTTACACTATATAAGCATCCAAACTTCAAAGCTAGATACCTTAAGGTGATATAGGCACTATTGATATTAAAATATTATTTTTTTTTCAAAAACATTACCCTTATGTAGAAAGGTGATTTTTTTGAATGCATTTGAACTTTGAGAACTTGGGTAATTTCTTAAAAATGACATTCTATATAGGGTTCTATTTTTTTTTTCAATTCTATTGAATGGCCTTAAGAAGGGTGCCATAACTTGCAAAAATAAACCATGGAACTTGGACAAGGGGAGGAAAATGGATCCGTGTTGCATGTTGGGAGCTTTTGAAACTTTTTTAATATAAAATATCCTTTTGTATATTAACCTTTGGGCCTTAATATAAAATATCCTTTTGTATATTAACCTTTGGGCCTTAATTTACTTCCTTCTATATATGTAAATCTGTAAGTAATGGAATTAATAAAAAACCATATGTTGAACTCATGTGATAGGAAGGAGATGCTTTGTTAGTTATCATAAAGGTACAAGGGGTTTGGAAAGTAAACAAGGATGAATTGAAGCAGTTGTTCTTCAAAGTTAGAAGGTTACTTGCGAGCTTTCAAGCTATCCAGATTTGGCATATCTCCAGGGCACAAAATCAAAGAGCCCATGAGCTGCTTGAGAAAGTGTTGACCCCAACTGTGCATGGAATAAAGCTTCAAGAGCCATTGTATTAGCGGAGGGATACTTTACATGAAGAAGAGCATGTCTTGTTGACTAGGTTTTCTCTAGAAGAGGTCTAAATGCTTCAAATAGGCAAGCAGTACCTAAGAGGGCCATGAGGTATGTATTAATAGGTAGTCAATTTCTATTCGAGATGATCTGTTGTAGATTTGGGGTTCCCATGGAGTTGGTCAGAGATCAGAGAAGAGAGTTTAAAGCCAGTTTCAATCAAGACTTGACTCTACCATCCTTAGTTCAATGGGTTAGTAAGAGAGTTTCAATGGGGTTTTACACATGCTATTATTCAATTTTGTAGAAGACCATCAAAGAGATTGGGATCTATATCTAGATAGAGCATTACGAGCCTAGAGGGTTTCAAAGAAGCATGTAACAGGGTTTCCACCCTTTCATTTGGTTTATGGAGAACAGGGATTTTATATTCACGTGATCACAAGATTTTTTTTGTTAATAACACTTGTGAACATGTTATTCACATGTTCACATGTTTTCATGTTCTCAAAATAGCAGGTTACCAGTGACCTGGTAACCTGCCGAAGCCTGTCGGGCTTTTTGTTTTCCCGGCGGGAAAAAAAGTTAAAAAAAATGGTCAAAATATATTCATGTTCACAGTCATTCCTACCATTTTTGGGCCTTCTGGACTCATTTATGATGTCAAAAGTTCAAAATTCTTTGTACAAAAAAAGTTATCTCTAAATTTATCACCTTAAGCTCGATTACCATCAATTAGATCTTATTATACTTCCAATTGAGTCTAATTGACATCAATTAATATCCAATTGAGTCCAATTGGTATCAATTAAGTCTAATTGGGTGTCAATTGATCGATTGGGCTCAATTGACATCAATTGACACCCCATTGGACTCAATTGGGCTTAATTGGACTTAATTGGATTCAATCAATTGACACCCAATTGGACACAACTGGGCTTAATTGGACTCAATTGACATCGATTAACACCCAATTGATGTCAATTGAGCTCAATTGACATCAATCCTAGTCAATTGATATCCAATTGATGCCAATTGAGCCGAATTGACACCAATTGCACTCAATTGGTACCCAATTGATGTTAATTGAGTCCTCAATTAACATCAATTAACACCCAATTGAGTCCAATTGACATCAACTAATACCCAATTGAGTCAAATTGATATCAATTAAGTATAATTGGGTGTAAATTAATCAATTCGACTCAACTGATATCAATTGACATCCAATTGGACTCAATTGACATCAATTGGGTGCCAATTGAGTCCAAGTGACACCCAATTGATATCAATTGCATCCAATTGGGCTTAATTGACATCAATTCACACCTAATTGATGTCAATTGAGTCCAATCCGGTTCAATTCACACCCAATTGATGTCAATTGGGCTCAATTGACATCCAATTGATGTTAATTGGACTCAATTAACATCAATTAATACCCAATTGATGTCAATTGAGCTCAATTGACATCAATCGTAGTCAATTGACACCTAATTGATGCCAATTGAGCCGAATTGAGCTTAATTGATATTAATTGCACTCAATTGGTACCCAATTGATATCAATTGAGTCCGATTAGACTCAATTAACATTAATTAATACCCAATTAAGTCTAATTGATATCAATTAATACCTAATTGAGTCAAATTGATATCAATTAAGTCTAATTGGATATCAATTGATCAATTGGGCTCAATTGGTACCAATTGACATCCAATTGGACTCAATTGACATCAATTGGGTGCCAATTGAGTCCAAGTGACACCCAATTGATATCCATTGCATCCAATTGGGCTCAATTGACATCAATTCACACCTAATTAATGTCAATTGAGTCCAATCACGTTCAATTCACACCCAATTGATGTCAATTGGGCTCAATTGACACCCAATTAACTCAGCCCAATTGATATCAATTGAGTCTAATTCAAACCCAATTGAGTCTAATTACATCTAATTGGACTCAAGTGACATCAATTAACACCCAATTGATGTCAGTTAAACTCAATTAACATCAATTAACACCCAATTGATGTCAATTCGGCTCAATTGACATCAATCGTAGTTAATTGACACCCAATTGATGTTAATTGAGCCAAATTGAGCTTAATTGACATCAATTGCACTCAATTGGCACCCAATTGATGTCAATTGAGACTCAATTAACATCAATTAACATCCAATTGAGTTCAATTGACATCAATTAATATCCAATTGAGTCAAATTGATATCAATTAAGTCTAATTGGGTGTCAATTGATCAATTGGGCTCAATTGATATCAATTGACTCCAAGTGGACTCAATTGACATCAATTG
This sequence comes from Cibotium barometz, assembly GCF_041138505.1. Classification (NCBI taxonomy): domain Eukaryota; kingdom Viridiplantae; phylum Streptophyta; class Polypodiopsida; order Cyatheales; family Cibotiaceae; genus Cibotium; species Cibotium barometz. Next base: position 29,345,327 of record NC_141047.1, on the reverse strand, counting down.
GGTGCCAATTGAGTCCAATTGACACCAAATTGATATCAATTGCATCCAAGTGGGATCAATTGACATCAATTCACACCTAATTGATGTTAATTGAGTCCAATTAGGTTCAATTTACACCCAATTGATGTGAATTGGGCTCAATTGACACCCAATTGATATCAATTTGGCTTAATTGATACCTAATTGATATTAATTGGACTCGATTGACATTAATTAACACCCAATTGATGTCAATTGAGCTCAATTGACATCAATTGTAGTCAATTGATACCCAATTGATGTCAATTAAGCCAAATTGGGCTTAATGGACATCAATTACACTCAATTAGTACCTAATTGATGTCAATTGAGTCTAATTGAGCTCAATTAACATCAATTAGTACCCAATTGAGTCTAATTGATATCAATTAACACCTAATTGAGTCAAATTGATATCAATTAAGTCTAATTGGGTGTCAATTGATCAATTAGGCTTAATTGATATCAATTGACATCCACTTGGACTCAATTGACATCAATTGGGTGCCAATTGAGTCTAATTGACACCCAAGCGATATCAATTGCATCGAATTGGGCTCAATTGACATCAATTCACACCTAATTGATATCAATTGATATTAATTGAGTCTAATTCACACCCAATTGAGTCCAATTGCATCTAATTGGACTCGATTGACATCAATAAACACCCAATTGATATCAATTAAACTCAATTAATATCAATAAATACCCAATTGATATCAATTGACTCCAATTGGGTTTAATTGACACCCAATTGATGTCAATTAAGTCCAAATAGATACAATTAAGCTCAATCGACACCTAACTGATGTCAATTGAGTCCAATTGGGTTAAATTGGATGCAATTAGACTTAATTGATGTCAATTGAATTAAATTGGATGCAATTTGCCCAATTGATGTCAATTGAGTTCAATTGGATGCAATTAGGCTCAATTGACACCTAATTGATGTCAATTGAGTTCAATTCATACCCAATTATTGTTAATTGTATCCAATTGAGCTCAATTAATACCCAATTGATGTCAATTGGGCTCAATAAACATCAGTTAACACCCTTTTGAGTCCAATTGATATCAATTGAGTCCAATTGGGTGTCAATTGATATCAATTGAGCTCAATTGATCAATTAATACCCAATTAGACTTAATTGATGTCAATTGGACTCAATTCATTCAATTTAGCATCAATTATAATCAATTGACACCCAATTGATATTAATTGACATCAATTAGGTGCTAATTGATGTCAATTGAGCCCATGTGACATCAATTGTGTGTCAATTGAATCCAATTGATGTCAATTGAGCCCAATTGACATCAATTGTGTGTCAATTGATACACAATTAGCTTCAATTGGGCTCAATTGACATCAATTGACACCCAATTGATGTCAATTAGACCCATTGACACCCAATTAGACTCAATTTGGCTCAATTGACATCAATGACACCCAATTAGACTCAATTTGGCTTAATTAAGTCTAATTAAACTCAATTAGACTCAATTTGGCTCAATTGATATCAATTGACACCCAATTATACTCAATTTGACTCAATTGACACCCAATTAGACTCAATTTTACTCAATTGACATCAATTGACACCCAATTGATATGAACTGATGTGAATTGAGCTCAATTGCATCGAATTAGGCTCAATTGACATCAATTGACACCCAATTAATATCAATTGAGAGCAATTGATGTGAATTGATGTCATGTCAATTGAGCTCAATTGCATGGAATTAGGTTTAACTGACACCCAATTAATATCAATTGAGTGCAATTGAGCCCAATTCAGCTCAGTTGTAATCAATTGACACCCAATTGATGTCAGTTGCATCCAATTTGGCTCAATTGAAACCCAATTGATGTCAATTGAGTCCAATTGATGTTAATTGGCACCCAATTGATGTCAATAAGATTCAATTGATGTTAATTGACCCCCAATTGATGTCATTTACGTCCAATTGAGCTCAATTGATACCCAAATTATCCAATTGAAGTCAATTAGACTTAATTGACTTCAATTGTGTTAATTGGATATTAATTGATATCAATTAACACCCAATTGCTATCAATTGAGTCTAATTCGGCTCAATTGACACTCAATTTACATCCAATTGGACGTGAATTGAGCTCAATTGTATCATATTAGGCTCAATTGACATCAATTGACACACAATCGATCACACAATTGAGTGCAATTGAGCCCAATTGATATCAATTGTGATCAATTGACACCCGATTGATGTTAATTGCATCCTATTGGACTCAATTGAGCACAATAGGATGCAATTAACACCCAATTGAGTGTCAATTGAGTGTAATTGAGCCCAATTGAGCTCAATTGATATCAATTAACACCTAATTGATGTCAACTGAGCTCAATTGAGCTTAATTGATATCAATTGACACCCAATTGATGTCAACTGAGCTCAATTGAGCTTAATTGACATTAATTATAATAAATTAACACCCAATTGAAGTCAATTGGGCTTAATTAATATCAATTCACATCCAATTATTATCAATTGAGTCCAATTCGACTCAATTGATACTTAGTTTACACCCAATTTATGCAAATTGGGTGTAAATTGGGCTCAATTGCGTCGAATTAGGTACAATTGACATCAATTGACACCCAATTAATATCAATTGAGTGTAAATCAAGTGTAATTGAGTCCAATTGGGCTCAATTGAGTGCAATGATGTCATGGACAATTGAGTCAATTGATGTAAGTATAGTTAGATTTAATTGGTGTGTCAATTGAACTTAAGGCCAGCAAATTATATAAAACTTTTTTTGTGCCAAGAATTTTGAACTTTTGACATCATAAATGAGTCCAGAAGGCCCAAAAATGGTAAGAATGACTGTGAACATGATTTTTTATTTTTTTTATTTTTTATTTTTTTATTTTTTTATTTTTTTATTTTTTTATTTTTTTTATTTGTCCGCCGGGAAAATGGGTTTTCCCGGCGGGCCCGCCGGGAAATGTCATTTTCCCGGCGGGATTACTGGCAGAGAAGGTTTTTGCAGGTCATAAAAAATGCCCGTGAATATACATTGTGATCACAAGAATTTTTATGTTAACAACAGGTTTTGTTAACGTGATCACGAAATTGTGAAGACGTTAATGAAATCCCTGATGGAGAAGACTGTGTTTTGTCTATCAATGTCATGTTACCATGTCTAAATTTCATACTGCAATGGTGTTGAACAAGGGGAACAAGAGATGCACATGTGGGCTAAACTGCATGCTCTTTTGTTGGAAAGAAATGAAGCAATCAGATGGTATCAAGAGGTAAGTCAGAAGAGAATAGAAAAATTCAATGAAAGGTTGGGCAAGGGTCTGACAGAGGGTGTGTTGGTTTTGAGGTATAACAATGCTCTGAACAACACCTTTCCACAACCAAATTCATGAGTAGATGGGACGAGCCCTATGTAATACATTAAGCCTTTTCTAATGGAAGCTACTAGCTCAAAGACTTCGTTGGCAGAGTACATACCAAAAGAACTCAGGCCATATCATATCAGGATCATGTGAGATATATAGCATGGTGGAACACATGAAAGTGTTCCACCCTGGAGTTGGGGAAAATGTGAGGGGAAATTTGATGATGTCTTCAAAAGGGTTCAGAGACCCAATTAGAAGCTTTTCGATGCTTTAGATATGGTGAAAACAAGCTTTAGGCAGCTTTCAAATTCTTTTGGTTTGATGCATGGTAGTAGATGATTGAGGTGTAAAGAGTCATCGAATAAGTTGTGCTCGATGATATGCATGATAGTGATACATGGATACATACATTGGACATCTTTATAGAGTCTGTTTATATGGGTAGCGTAAATTTGTTAGGAATACAAGTGTGGGTGGGCATGTTTGTAAATAGTTGTAGCATGTTTACCATGAAAGGATGATAGGATAATTGAGTGTACATATGATGGTGCTGAGGATGGCTCATGGCGAATCACATGATTGGGTTGATGTGTTTTCAGTGTTTTTTTAAGAGAAAAGGGAATGAGAGTGAGTATGAGAAGAAAGGAAATGAGATGATGTTGAGAAATTCAGAGGAAGAGTTTCCTCTTGCAAGGGGTTTATTAGAAATAGTTGGTTGATGTGTTTTCAGTGTTTTTTTAAGAGAAAAGGGAATGACAGTGAGTATGAGAAGAAAGGAAATGAGATGATGTTGAGAAATTCAGAGGAAGAGTTTCGTCTTGCAAGGGGTTTATTAGAAATAGTTGTTCTTTTTACTGTTTTCAGCTTTCAATATTATAATGCTTTCTCCATCCTTATGTATGATAAGATGCTATGGGTTAAGACATGGGTACATACACTCCAAATCTGTATATGGAGGGATTCCACTTGGCAGCATTGGAAGATACCGCGAGTCGAGGAGAGCTAGAAGCTCGTAGATTGGAATAGAGGAGAGAGTCAAGGGCTTGAATGAATTTGCATCTAGTTCCAGGAGATGGAGAATTGCATGAATAGAAAGAAGAAGGGAAAGACTACCACGAGTTGAATGAATTTGCATCTAGTTCCAGGAGATGGAGAATTGCATGAATAGAAAGCAGAAGCGAAAGACTACCACGAGTTGAACAAAGTAAGGAAAAGCATGGATTCTAGATGTTCAGAGAAGATGGTGCAGCCAAAGGAAAATCAAACTTAATGCTCTTATATTAGATGTTCATAGAGAAGATAAAGGTGGAGGGTGTGAACTCGATGACTAAGAGGCTGGATACAAGGTTCACTTGGATGGACATGTGATTGAATCATAGGCTGTATAAAAAGGGGCTGATTGCAGGTTGCTATGGGCCAATTGAAGGAGAAGATGCTGAGTTGGTTGTTAAGTGCACAAAACAGAGAGCTATATAGAAAGAGGGGGGATTCTGTATGAATTGAGGCAATTCAAGGATCAAGAATGAAGGATTGGGAGCATCATCATCGATTCGTGTTCTCATCAGGGGTATGACAGGAATATTATGAGTTTTTTTCACAAGGAGGGATCTGGTCCTCTGAATTTCTAGATGCTACTGGACTGATCGACTTTCTCTCAACTGTACCAGGCTGTTTTTTCTGTGTATACAAGGTTGAGTGGTTTCTATGGGAAACCCTACAGAAAGGCTGAATTGAAGGAGTATCTGCACTAGGATTATAGAGGCACATCAGTAGCGATTTGTAGTTGTGCAGGTTGCTATAAGCTAGGAGTTTTGGATGTCCATAGTAGAGGGTGTAGGTGTGAGACAGAGGAGTTGTTAGGGTTACGGAGGCAAGCTCAGATCCTCTTCATTCATCCCTATGAGAACTTTGATTTATCCACAGCATTCAGTTGGCTTTTGGTTTAAAGGTGCAAGTTTGAAGAATTCCTCCAGAGGTCTTGCTTCTGTAAGAGTTTTTATGTTTATGTTCAAGTTCAAAATCTCAGAGAGGTGAGTTTATTTAGAATTAAGCTTTTGTTTAATCTCAACTTGGCTGGGAGATTGGTTTATGAATTTGTGGAACACCTCATATCATAGCTATGTGGATGTTTTCTGTAAGTCCATAAATGATGTTATCAATTGCTGAAGATTGGAGCTAACCACCCATGAATTGAGACTTAAGAATGTTTCTTTCAGGTTTCTATGGTTTGGGGAGTTGATTCAACTAGGGTAGATTTGAAGGCTTGTTGAAGTGGTTGTGTTGTAGTAGCAGGTGCTAAATGAGTGGGTTGTTCTAGCATAAGGTTGGGCATGGTGGGTTTTGGGTCAATTACATGTGGTTATGTTGAGGGAGATCCCTTGATTCATTTGGATCATTGGAGGGCAAACAATTAGGTAAGAAAACCTCTATACAATTGACTCAGGTTTGAGTTGGACAGAATCAAGGGGAACATAAGAGCAGATAGGTCAATTTATGCTTGGATTCAGGTAGCATAAAGCATAGAGGAAGGGTTTCTCTCAATTGTCATGGGGAGAGCCAACCTAATAGCGACAAATCTGATGCCAACATAATTGTAAAACTAGACATGTTGGAGTTTGAACTGGAAGGTTGTTATATAATCAAAAAGAGTGGTCAAAGTATGAACTATGATCATAGGGGGTTTTTTGGGGTTTGAGGAAATTGAAAGCCCATTAGTCTAGAGAATTAGGGAAAAGAAAGGAGTTGCATCCATCCATTCAAAGAGGTTGTAATTGTTGATTCATATTTCCTTTGATTCACAAGAACGCAAGTGGAATCATTTGGATAGTTATATGCTCTTAGAACAGGTGTTTTATATACCCCATTTTCTTATATTTGTATATCTCTCACTTGTGTTGTGTCTGGTGTTGTAATAGAGGCCAATAGCCAGAATCCTCACACCGTGCTGCAAATTGCCGAATCTATTCTTATGGCCGCCATATCCAATATGCCACTTCTATACTTTTTTGACCGATGGGATGGATCATTTGCTTCTTGGTTGGGTCCCTTTTGTTGCAACATCCACCAGCCTCCAATGCTCCGATTTCATCCACAGTAAGGTTTGTACGTCGTCCAATTGGCCTTACAACTGGGGGCCTAGTAGGTTATTGACAGATAGTATTACATACTCTCCAAGTATGATCTCCAAGTATGATCCACATAGCTATTACAAAACCACATGAACTAATGTCTCTGGCCCATTGACCACTCTCTCATACCATAGAAAGATGGAGCTGGAACACCTTTCCTGCAGTTCTTGATTCTCTTCTTAAACTTTTCATCTTAGCTACGTAGTCATTCTTGGCAAGTGACCTTGCTATGTAGTCACTACAACACGTCAAGGGCATAGCAGCATTTTCTAGTAGTGTTTATTTTGTTGGGATGTCGGGGATTCCATTCGCTACTGCGTAGCAAAATTTTGCTGCTCAACAATGTTTCTAGCAGTGAAATTTCATTGTTGGGAAGTGCCTATAGGGCAACGAAATTTCACTACTATACAACAAAAATGGTAGTGAAATTACGCTGCTATTTTGGCTACATGAAATTTTAGAGAGTTGTTGGATGTTGAATTTTAAAAATACATGTCACATACACACAGAAAATGATGTATAGTTTTAAATAGAATCCTTGGAGCCATGTTTCGAGCAAAAAAAAAAAAGATAGTTGAAAACTTTTGAGAAGCAAAACAATGTCAAGATCATGAATCTATCCCATCTTGTAATAAATCCATATGTGTTGCTTTATCAATGTCTATATCTAATGGAAGTTCAATGAAAACATGGGATTCCATATCAATATCAATATCACTATCATGATCCAATGAAGCATTGTGATGATTAATACATCATGACATTTTGGAGGTCATTCGTAGGGCCTTGTAAGAAAATGGTCGATTCTTATTTTCTCTCGCAAGAAAAAATCTTGAAATATTAAAATAAAGAGAATGTAAAAGTCATAAAAGTGTAGTCTCTGAGCTAGAGGTAAATTTTCTCCCAGGCGGCTGTCTTAAGTTCGTTGGAACCTTCTTTGAAATGATACATTCGAAACTACAAGAATAAGGTTAGTTCATGAGGATATTATTGCACGGAAGACAGTTTGGAGGGAATTAGAACCTTCATCTCCAATTTCAAAAGAAAAATACAAGCCTTCTCTTCCCACCCATAACCAGTCCTATTCTTTCACTCTGCATCATATAGTATACTTACTCATTCCTAGAACACTCCAATGGAGAACAACCATGAGCACACTCATTCTATTGAAGAGCCCAATCATGAAAGCATTAAGAGAAAGTATCATCTGCACATTGATCTAGATAGTGTGTATGCGTCCATTCAAAAACACAGAAGTGGATAACTATTGCTCTCATCAGATATTAAAGATCATATGAGGTTGTCGGGGAAGCAACACATAGACCTTTGGTGTGATGACTCCATCTATCCTATTGACCCCTGTACTACTTCACATTCACCATTTTCAAAAGCCACAACTCTCTTACATTTTGCAGGTGATGGCGCCACAAGCTTACTAGGATATTGCAAGTCAATTTCTTACATACAAGAAAGAGAAAGACATTATTCATCGCAAATGAGCTTCTTGGCTTGTCTGGTGAATGTAAGACATAGAAATTTAGATTCGAAGAACAAGAATGTCAAATCAATAAACTAAGAAGTGACCTTCGTAAATATAGAGAAAAAGAAACAAGAAACAATCATTGGACGACGCATATACGAAAAAGAAAGCTCAAAAACGTCGAGAACTTGAGGCTCGGTTCTAGAGGCTTGAAGAAGAGAATCCAAGCCATAAGGTAAGATTGCACTGAATGCATTCCCATTCACATGTCTTTTGTGTTAGCAAATAATATTATTTTATTTGCTGGGCTTCTTTGGGATTTACATGTTCTCTATGTTAGTAATGAGTAGTGTTGTATTTGTAGGGTTGTCATACATCCTGACAAAGAGAATATTAATGCCAATCTCAATCCAGCAAAGCAACTAAAACCATTCGTGACATCAAGAATGGCAAGAGAAATGATAAAAGAGGAGAAGTTCAAGGTGGTTCAACGAGATATAGAGGATAAATTTGTAACCAACAATACAGTTTCAGCGCTGCGATATTCAATACGCCATGGATTCAAGTGGAGTTCCTCGTAAGGGTTATAGTGCCATCCATAAGTCAGTGTCATCCCTCCTCCTTGAGGCTAAAGGTATTCAAGCAAAGCTACTTCCAACACCTACAAAAGTTTGGAGACATAGGGAGGAATTAAACACAGAATAGCTTCACTATGTTGGTCACTTATACCACATTATAAGAGAGTTTAAGGGAGAAGGTGGCAACATATTCTACAATGAACACAACATCGGAATGTCAGCCAACAGTACATAACAATTGTTATCAATAACGAATTCCAGTAGCACTGGCAATCCTAGACCACACTGCTCCACTTTGAAGAGATCTACATCTAGTGGTCTCTGTATTGTTAATGTCTTTAGAGCAACAATATCCATCGACTTCGAATCCTCTTCCTCCTATACTAACTCAAGATCTTCCTCAAGCTCTGCCTCCTCGAAGGGTAATCTATCTTCAGGGAGAATTTCATCTTGGATAATACCTTCAAACAATAGTTCTTCACCCATTTCAGGAAGGTCTTTATAGAGGCACTGTAGGTAGCAGAGGAATCCAAATGGCTCATATAACAGCCTGCAACAACTTAAGTGCAAGGTACACCAAGAAGTCTTGTAGGAAGATGGTAGTTCCTGGTACTTCTTGTATAGAAAACTGTTTGCCTTCCTGCTTAGTGCAGAATCTAGCAAGTGCACGTAAGCCTGATTGTTTAGCATCAGCCTTCCTTTGGATACTTATTTTTTGAAATCTTCCTTGTGTTTCGACAGGTACTCTGCATGCTAATGCAAAATGGACTCCACTTGCAAAGGCTTATTAAACATCTCTGCAATAATGTGAAAGTCTTTAGCATCTCCCGCGTTACAGAGAAAATCGAAGAGTTTCTCATCAATTAGAGCTAGATCATTGCTCTTAAAAAATTCTTCTTTCTCTTCCTTCACGTGAGTGCTAAGACATTGCTCCTTCTTCTTCTGCTTCTTCCTCTTTGGCATCTCTTCAATAGCCTCCGTTGAGAAATTGAAATCCCTCTTAACAGAGAGACTCTCGTGAGTAGGTCGCTTAGGAAGGGACACTAGACTAAGAACACCTGCTTTCTCCTGTTCATCTGCCTCTGCATCCTGGTCTTCTAAATGGGGTTCTTCATCACTATGATCTTTTACGAAGTAAACGGGGTAGCTTGATTCTCCTGGTTCCATAGTTGGAAACCCTTGATCTTCTATCTTGTAAGATTCCTCCCTAGCCCCTCAAGATGTCCAGTATCAATACCCTTTTCAGAATAATAAAAGATCTTCTTTCTACCTGTTTTGGCCTAGAGAGAGAAAATATTCTAGAGAGAGATAACTCAGTTTTTAGATATCTTTATATAGAAAAATATCCTTCATTATTAAAATAAATTTTCCCAAAACAAAATTTTAAAAAGAATTTTCTAAGGTGCATTAGAAATAAATTATAATCTACTAAAAAGACCTTAGCCTAAGGATCCAAATTTTTTAAAATTTTTGGATTAAGGTTCTGAGAGGCCAAGTAGATTAATCCAAATGTACAGAGGAGATAAATTGAAGAAATAAATAAAATCTCCCCAAAAATGAATAAATACTCACATAAGATGAAGAGTGGACTAAGGACCAAAGGAAATACCAAAAAAATAAAATTTTGACACCTCAGAGTGAGGATTCCCCCTCATGAAGGAGGCACCTATTTCACACGCGACAAAGCCTGCCCAGGTCTTGACCAGCCTCCCTCAGTACGGTTAAAATGATGCGCTTTCGGTGTACGATGGATGAGGGCCGACGAAGCGGTCCCTGAGTGAAGTGCCAGGATACCTAAGGAGGATCCTGGAGGGTTCTGACCATGCGATGCATAGGGCTCGCGGTGCCGAGGAAACCTATGCATATGTCGTGGAAGATATTGTATGATGGACCAATGTTTATTGTAATCTGTTATTACTGGATCTAAGTTGCTGGCCAGCAGGTCTCAATGGAGAATCAAGAGTGATACTGTTTTTGTTGAGAAACAAGGATTGTATGGAAATTTTGAGTTATGACATCTGTAGCCAAAAATTATTTGTCAATGGATTGTTTTGTAAGTTAAAGTTTAAAGAGGAGTGTGTGCATATTTGTATTCTAAAGCAAAAGTTAAGAAAGGCATTCAATTATGGGTGGGTGAGTACTTGTTTGGTTCTACCAATTCCAGCGGTTGGGCAGTGGCTACCCCAATTCCAGTGGTTGGGCAGTGGCTAACCCATGGGCCGGATGGGGTTAGGCTGGAATCAGTAGAGTTTTAATAATAAAATTGATTAATAGGAATACGCTTAGAATTCGAGTTACAGTTAAATAAAAGCCTGAAGACTTCTCAAATGAATAGATCAACGACAGCTGTGCCTGATTCAATTAGGAAAAAGGCGTTGATTTCTTCAAGTTAAGTCTGTAATAGCTTTCCTTTTATCTGGTTTAATCAAATGAAGGTTATTTTAGTCTCTTGACCCCGTTAGAAAATTCATTAAGAAATTCAAAAAGGTGGAATCTCAGCAATCACAATCTTTGAGTAGACCAGGAGAGTCCTCATCTAGTGGTTCAGTTGATAGACCATGGAGTGCAGGCTGCGTCATAATACCAGTCCTGTAAATGTGATTAGTACATTACATAAAGGCAAAGAGAAAGTGGTTGAGCCCCTTAGTAGGCTTGACATTTATGCAGGGCATTCTCATGTTGATGGAGAGTCTAGTGGCTCAGAGATGAGCCTTGATGAGGATCTTGGGATACCAGCTATGAGAACACCTGGTGTAAAGAAGGCTATGGAAGCCATGAATGCAAAGCTGCGAAGATCTGGGAGAGTGAAGAATCCTGTGTAGAGGTTTACCTATGATGGTTATGTGGCATATCACTATGCATACATGGCAAAAGTTGTACAGGTTGTAGAGCCCACATGCATTGATGAGGCTGTTGGAAATGTGTGTTGGGAGAAAGCTATGGATGAGGAGATGGATGCACTATATGGAAATGAGACTTGAGATTTAGTGCAATTGCCTAAAGGCAAGAAAGCCATTGGATGCAAGTGGGTGTACAAAGTAAAACATAATAGTGATGGAAGCATAAGCAGGTACAAGGCTAGATTGGTAGCCAAAGGATATGCACAGACATATGGCATTGATTATGAGGAAACTTTCAGCCCAGTTGCCAAGATGGCAACAGTGAGAGTTGTGATAGCAGTGGCTGCGTCAAAGCAATGGTATTTACATCAGATGGATGTAAAGAATGCATTCTTGCATGGCGATTTGCAGGAAGAGGTGTATATGTTGCAGCCACCTGGTTATGAGGATGTGAGTCACCCCGAGCATGTGTGCAGGTTGAAGAAAGCCTTGTATGGCTTAAAACAAGTACCAAGAGCATGGTCTGACAAGATTTTTGAATATCTTGTCACTATTGGCTTTCATGTAGCCAATGCAGACTTCTCGCTGTATGTGAGACACAGTGTGATAGAGGGGTTGTGCTTGTTGTCATCTATGTAGATGACCTGATCATTACGGGGGACCATGATGCAGAGATCTTTGATGTAAAGATCATGCTTAGACATAAGTTTGAGATAAAGGATCTAGGGGAGCTCAGATATTTCTTGGGCATTGAGGTGATTAGGTCACCACATACTGCAAAGATAGTATGGCTTGGACATGTTGTCCAAGTATGGTATGACAGGTTGTATGGCAAGTTAAGTGCAGATTCAGGAGAAATTTTGGAGGATCCTACTATGTATAGGCACATAATAGGAAGCTTGATCTACATGATGATCACCAGGCCAGATTTGAGCTATGCTGTTCAGTTGGTGAGTCAGTTTATGCAGGTTCCTTGCGAGAAAGCCGCATTTGGATGCATTGAGACGCATACTGAGGTATGTGAGGTCTACTTTGCATTGTGGACTATTTTATGAAACTGGGACAGAGATGTGTACATGGGTACACAAATGTTAATTGGGTTGGTAGTATCTCAGATAGAAGATCTACTCTACTAGCTTCATGTTTTCTTTGGGGAGTGGTGCTGTGACTTGGAGCAACAAGAAGCAGCCTACGGTTGCTCTATCTAGTACACACATAGGCCGAGTACAGAGGTGCTACTATGGCAGCATGTGAGGTAGCTTGGTTGAGAAAGCTACTTGAAGATTTGGGTCTGTCAGTGGATAGACAAGTTGTCATTTTCTGTGACAACATTAGCAGTATATAGTTGGCCACGAACCCAGTTTTTCATGCTCGCACGAAGCATATAGAGGTCCACTACCATTTTGTGTCAGAGAGAAGAGGTTTTGGCAGGAGACGTTGACCTTGTTTATGTCAGCACACAGGATCAGGTCGCTAACATCTTCACCAAAGCATTGGGTATAGAGAAGCTCTGCAGATTCAGGGCTTCGCTCGGTGTACATGAGATGGAGTTGAGCTCGAGGGGGAGTGTTGAGATATCGAGCTCATCTAGTGAGACGATGGACACTGATGACCCGCCTTGGGGATAGGCCCCACACTTACACCACTGGCATGGTTTGTGAGATCATGGGTGATATGCAGCCAGTGGGATGACAGGCTGTGTGACAGCCATTCTAGAGACTGGCATAGTTATAGCGCCAGCTCATTTAGTTGGGTTCACACTATAGAGAACCCTAGTATGTATTTGGTTGAGTACCTTTCATATTGTGTGTACTCTTATCTTTGTATATGGTGTGTTGAGTGTTGTGTGAAGAAGAAGAAGAGGATTTTCAGCCTCTCACCTTGTGTGTTCTCTTTTAGGGTTTTGTGAGTGTGTGTGTGCTTGCACGAGCTCAAGCTCTCTTCTCCCCTGCATCTTTTCATACTTAGCTGCCCCAATTCCATGGAGACGGGACATGAATACTATGGCTAAACAACCGCCCATGTAATGTTACCATTGCGCAGGACCTCACCGAGTAGCTGAGTGTCCAATTAAAAAAGGAATAGCAAGTACCGCCGTTAGGCGCTTCAGCATTAAACCCTTTATGCTTTGGGTGTGGGATAGACCACATGTATAAGGATTGTCTGTTGAGAGTAGAGACAGCAAGAAAATCTTGTGAAGCTAATACCAGCACCATCATTAACTTGCTAAGTGTAAGAGATGGCTTCATCCATACAATCCCTCTCAACGCGCAGTGACCAAATTACAGAACAAACAGAGGGCCGCAGCTCATGTTGCAAGTAGCAGAGGCATTAACCTTGCAAAATCAAGGATACGCAAAGGTTTATCTTCAAAGAATGCCCCAGAACAAGTGCGCACAACTAGACGCTCGCGAAAGAAAACCACAAAAAATCAGCAAAGGGAATAGCTAGCGGGTAGTTATTCAAAGTGGTTCAGAAGATGGCACAACCACCCATGCATCAACCTCTTCATCAGAAGAGGAACATCTGCTACATTTGACCACCCATGCAAGGGAGCAGATGACCCAAGCTAGCTCCCTAGAAAGCTAGCAGAATACCCTAATCCCATCAAGGAAAAGGAAAGGCTCTTGGCAGCCCAAGAAGAATTGGTCAGGGACTGCCAAGCTCAGATAAAAGATGATCCTCCAACAGCTTACCTAGAGCCATGCCCGCCCTCGGTCTCCACCAACATGCAACCCACCGAAGAGGCTCAGGTATATAATAGAGAGCTTCGAGAACAAACACCCCCTAATAGGCCAACACAGGCAACACCCACTACCCGATAGCTACCCCCCACCACCAAGTAAACCAGGTAGCTGAATATATCAAAAACATGGGGGATGACCGTCTCAAAAGAAGAGACATAGAGGTCCAAATCCCAATATCCTATATGAATAAGAGCATGAGGACAAGACAAGGTGATCTTCCTCAAGGAATAGCATATGTTCCTAGAGACATTACAAGTCTCTCTTCCTTCCTCTCTTCTCAGATCCAGATCCCCATCAGCACCATGCTTCAAGGTAGCCCAAGCTTATAGAAGGATCTAAAAGATTGGATGGAGGGACACCTTGGGGCAAGCATGCAGGAATCCGTGGAGCTAGATAGCTCTAATGAGATTGAGGAATATGAAATCATTGAAGCCCACAAGTTCACTGGCACCCCCACGGTTCGAGTTAACAAGCTCGGACAATATTTTGGAGGTGATAAACTCAATACAGCATTTCCAATAACCTTTGATGGCCTCCAGGTCACTGCAATCCTAGATGGGGAAGCAAGAGTGAGCATTGTCACCAAACAATGCTAAGAGAAATGGGGGGCACCAACCATGGATGACACAACCTTGTTGGTAAAACTCACTGATGGAGCCACTGCTAGACCCATGATCTTTTGAAGTATTCTAAAATCAAGATCCTTGGTACCACCTTCTACCACACCATTGTGGTGTGATGAACTTCGGCCGACAGCCAGTTTCGTATGAATGCATCCTTAGATGACCCTTCATGAGGGAAAAAAATGATCCATCACTAGGATACTGATCACATCTAAATTCGAAGAAAAGATCAAACAATCAAGAGCAACCTATGCACCTGGAAGGTTCATCCCATGAGTGGCCTACCCTTCACAAAGGACTCAGTAACAACCACCTGATCCACTTCAGTCCACCTGTGTCAATAAAACAATAGATGAGGAAAAGGATAGCCAGGAATGTGCACCCCTTCCAGAGCCAGAAGACTCTGGGAAGTGGATGCATATCCTTGCTACCTTGGACATACTTCCAAGGCACATGAGAACCAGGTTTGCAAGACAACCGATGGGCAGGAGATTATATCTATCTACATGATTTAGCACTGCATAATTGCCTGATGTCGCCACTCATGAACCTAAAAAGGCCGATAATGCAGAACCATCATGGGGAACACACTCACATAGAATTCACAAGCCCAATGGATTCCTTGGACAAGAATGCTATGTCTTCCCTACCAATTTAGACACCCACTGGCTTAAATATATAGGGGCGGTTGAAGCACATGAACACTTCAACCAAATCTGGCAAAAGGAGTTCACCAATATTTCCCTCCTGGTCCACACAACCATGCCCAAGACAATGGAACCTATTGACCCCCCCAACCCAAACCCCAAAAGCTTTTCCGCTCTTGGCACAAAGCACGCAACAAAAAGTTAGTGCTGGTAGAAAAAGAAACCAAAAAACCGATAGAAGAGAAAAGTGCTAGGGTAGAAGAGACTAAACAAGTACAGAAACACTTCAAAACCTTCCAGATGTCTGATAGATTTGTACAACATGACTTGGCCCAAAGGTCCCACAATGGAGAGCGAGGTACCTCTTATGATAGTCCAACCAAGGTGAAGGAAATTAACCTGGTAGGCCCAGGCAAATACCCAAGGCCAATATACATTGGGGATAACCTCTCGACCGAGGAAGAGACCAAATTCATCACTCTACTCACTGAATTCCAAGATTGCTTTGCTTGGAAGTACATGGATAGGAAGGGCGTACCTCCCAAAGTAGTCAAACACACCATTCCTATGGTCGATGCAGTGAGATCGGTCAAGCAAAGAGCTCATCCTATGAATCCAAAGTATTCCAAGATGGTTCGGGAAGAAATCGATCGACTCATTGACACCAGATTCATCTATGAAATTGAGCACACGGAATGGATATTTACGGGATCACTATCCCTTACCCTTCACAGAGCACGTACTCGAACGAGTTACAGGAAAGGAAGCCTACAGCTTCTTGGATGGATTCTCTGAATACAATCAAGTATTGATCAATCCCAAAGATCAACACAAAACTGCCTTTGCTGCTGAATGGGGAACTTATGCATACCGCATCATGCATTTTGGGCTGACCAATGCCCCCGGCACCTTCCAGGTCTGATGTGCACAGCCTACAAGGAGTATCTTCAAAAATTCCTTGAGGTCTTTATGGATGACCTCTGGGTCATTTTCAAGTGGAAAGCACACCTCGGCGAATGTTTACGGAAGGTGCTAGAAAGATGTAGATTGTACCATATTTCATTGAACCCTCTCAAATGCCAGTTCTGGGTTAGACATGGAGTTATCCTAGGACACATTGTCTCCAAACAAGGAATCTCCACTGATGACAGCAAGGTGCAGCTCATCCTTGAGCTGTCCCCACCAACAACTCTAAGGGAGTCCAGCGCTTCATGGGACCCGTTGGTTATTATCGACGTTTCATTTTCATACATGCCGATATAGCTCGCCCCCTTTATGGACTCCTGAGGAATGCCAACAGGCTTATAACACCCTAAAGAAATCCTTGGCAAGTGCTCCTATTCTGAGGTCCCCCAACTGGGACATCATCTTTCATGTCCACATCGACGCCTCCGTCTTTGTTGTTTGATATGTGCTGACCCAACCCAGTGAACATAAGATGGATTTTCCCATTAGCTTTGCCAGCCCACCAACTAAATGAGGCAGAACAAAATTATACCACAACTGAGAGGGAAGGGTTATCTATGGTTTACACGGTCAAGAAGTTTCTCCATTATCTTCTGGCAACCAAATTTATCTTCTTTGTAGACCATCAAGCTCTTCTATATCTGGCAAACAAACCCTGCACAATAAAAAGAATCACCAGATTGTTGCTGATCTTGCTTGAGTTTGACTTCACTATAACAGTGCGAAAGGGCTCACAGCATGTCTTGGCATACCATATGTCACACATCCCCAATGCGAGCCCCCATGATGATGATTTACCAGACGCAGTCTTGTTCCAACTATGCTTAATTTTGGAATGGGAAGAGGAGGTTGCACACTTTCGAGCCAATGACCTACCAGTTGACCCCCTCCTCAACAAGGACTGTGCACAGCGCCTCATTAAATAGGCGACCCTCTACCAACTGATACCAACTGATTGCAAGCCAACTCTACAGGCAAGGGAAAGACAAAATTATCAAACGCTATGTCCGAGAAGACCAATCTGTCTTCCTTTTAGAACAAGCTCACTCTACCTGTGTTGGGGGGGGCACTTCGCAGAGCAGATATCACTACACGCAAAGTCCTCACAGTAGGGCTAGGATGGCCCACATTAATGGTCCGCCAAATTTGGGTCCCCAAAACACCAAGGTAAAAACTCCCTACTCTTGTCATTTTGCAATTACCAACCCTCCCAATGGAAGCCCAAAGTGGCATCTGCCACTACTACTGCACATGAGAAAGGGAAGTAAAAACTTCACAAACAACCCCTTCCTCCCCCCGTCCCCCCCTCCCCAACAAAAGCCCACGGTCCATAACAATGATATACCCTCGACTATAGCTACTCCCCCACCCCTCATGGTCCAGCTACCTCAGAGTACTACCACTAAGCCCTTAACCTCTCCACTCTCAACTACTCCCTCCTTTAAAGCCTCTAGATACCAACCTCACCATCACCCAATTGGAACCATCTTCTCCATTTGGCGAACTAGGCAAGGAGTCATTATTTACAAAACCTGCAATGGGGTACTGGCTACATAGCCCAGGGATACAAAACCTATTTGTAGGGTTCCCACACAAAAAGAAAATGTCACGATTGTAACCAAATTTAGCCACGGCCGTACCATTCTCCATCCACTATGCCACGACCATACCAACAAGAAGCCATGACCGTACCAAACAAAAGCCACAATTGTACCAAAAGAAGCCACAGTCGTATCAACCTCTACCTCAACTGCCACAACCGTACCAAATAAAAGCCACGATCATAGCAACCAGAAGCCACGGCCATCCCAAACTTTGCCACGTCGTTACCAATTCATAAGCGTATGCCCATACCTTGGAGTTACCACGCCCGTACCAAACTTTGCCATGGTTGTGTCCTTCTTGAAAACCTATAAATATGGGCCCATCACTTGCTTTTCCTCACTTTTTGCTCTCAACCTAGCCAAACTCTTGCAAAAAAAATTTCTTGAGCTTGCACTTCCTGTCCCCAAGTTAGAGTGCTTGCTAGGTAGCAAAGGTGCAAGAGATTGGCCAGTGTAGGTGCCATGTGGCAAGTGATGACATGGTGGTAATGATATGGCAAGTTGCAAGTGGGCAGCAAGCAACTGACCGCAATAGTTATGCATATACATACATATGCTGGAAAATTGTCATAATCATGTGTTTCTCATCATTGGACTTCACAAAGAAATTCTCTATAGGTGAAGTGTTGGTGGTGGTGGTGCAGTTCTCAATGTTGGACTTCAAAGAGTGTTTCTTTGTAGGTGAAGTGCTGGTGGAGTATACAAAACAAGTCACAAGGCTATAGTTGATGATATACTCACTCAACCATATTTCTTGTACTTGATTTCAGTTGTAACACTTCTTTCTTTTACATAATATAGTAGTTTAGAAATCTTGTGTGTGTGATGTATGTGTGATTGCATCACTCTTTTGTATCTTTGAAAACCCTAGCACATAAAAACAAGCACAAACAATATCTTAGATCCAACCAAGCTTAGAGTATGTAGGCACATGTGTTTTACATTCTTAGATTCAACCAAGTTTAGAGCTCTTAATCAGCATGGTCAAGCTCCAATGGTTGTGGGATGTTTACGTCCACAAGAACCACAGATGGTTCTCATAGATCCAAGTTTGAAAGCATGTTCATGATCTTTATGATAGGTTACTTTTGGTGTGTAATGGCGATTTCTCCATATGTAGTGCCACTTAATTTTGTTGCTTACCACCCATTCACTCCATAGTGGGGGAAATGAAAGGTAGCAAAAGTAGTTGTAGATGGTGAGAATCTCACTTTGCCATTATATTTATCCACATGGTGACAAGATCTTGTAAATCCCAACTCTCCAAAAACTTCCGTGGTGGCCAAAGAGACGTTCATGGAGGTGTTTGTGAAGGACCCTGACAAGAACGTAGACCTCTACCACTTACAAACCATTTATTTGGGTGGGAGGACTTTTGAGGCCTTTACTTAAGAGTTTCATTTCTAAGTTTTTAGATCTCCTAAATTTATAAGTTCATCTCTTCTTCTTGCAAGCACTTCTATAGGACTATCAAAATGAAGTGACATAAAATTCGACTAAATATTTTGAGGATGTTGTCCACTTTATAAGATTTTTTTACGATACTTGTGTTCATGTAATTAAGCGTTTCTCTCTCTCTTCCTCACATTGACTATGCGGTTTCTAACATGGTAGCAATGCTTTGGCTTTGAGTTGTCTTAGTGTGTGTTACTACTCTTTAACGCGAAGAATTGACCCCTATTCATCTCGTATTGCTGCAAATGCATGTGGAGCCGCACATGCAGTCTGACTGCAATTCACATGAGTTCTTTCTTGTTTTGCTGATGTTGGCACCTTGTTGGAGTCACGTTGAAACAAAATTGTATGAATCTAGAACATTATGGAAAGGATAAAAATCTAACTCAATGTCCAATAAAAGCCTAGAATCAAATATACTATGATGTAATATGGTTGTTTCTCCTCGAAAATGTCATATCTTCATTCCAACTATCACCACTCACCTACTACCATCCAAAAGATTGAGTTCGTGAAAACTTATTAACGAAGACAATTAAAACATGGTCATGACCTAAAGTGAAGGAAAGAGTTGACATCGCGGAATCATTATTACACATGAACCTTGTATAGAAACAAAGTTTGTTCCACCAAAAATAACAAAGCATTATAAGAAACCCAAGAATATATAAGGTTTTTTGAATAATCACTTATAGTCAACTATTATACACAATCCTTGTGCAACGGTTACCCATTTGAAGCCATATGGAACCTAAGACTGTAAATAAGGTATATAGCTTTTAAGGTATATATCTCCATATTAACAATAAAAATACCTTAGACCTAGTATATAAGAAAGTGTTGTTTTCGGGTTGGTGTTAAGAGTGAAGGCAATAGCTTCAACTTCCTCAAATGAGAAGCTCAAGCTTGGTTTTGAATGCCCAAGCAAGGCAACAATTTGATGTAGCTAGAGGCAAATGAGTGGCAAGGGAGTGGTAAGAATACATGGCCAAGTATAGGGTGCATGTCCAAGAACGCCATGAAATTTCATGCAATACAAAAAAATTGCCACATAAAGAACATAATTACACAACCCAAATTCTATTGATATTGGTCCTTGGAAAATAGGTAAACGCCATGTGTATATAATGCATGATAGAATGCTCACTGATATTACCACATACAAAGGGCTTCATGAAATTCTCAAAATGCATAAAAGAACCTTAGTAAAACTAAGGAGTGGTGCACAAGAACCTTACATATAGCTTTAAGAGTTTCTGTTTAAATACAAGAAAAAATACATGCAAAAACCTAAAGTGCATACCTAATAAGGTATATAATGTAGAAATAAGACCCTAAAATACCCTAAAAGACTTGTAACGGGTTATAAGATAATTTGCATAGGTAAAAGCCGTAGGTAATATTCGAGGTATTATAATACCAATTTATTCACAAACTTGCTTGGGCTTAAGTAATATGACATCATTGTATGTGCTTGAGTGTATTTGTGTGTGCGTGCGCACCCATATAAGTATATATACATGTGCCAATGTCATCACTTAGATTTACAAATGTCCATATGATAGCATCATGAGCTAAGACTACGCAAGAGATTGAGACCAAGAAGCAAGCCATCCTTGAATGTTGCCCAAAATACTACAAGATCGGTGGTTATTTCCACTCTTATTTACATAGGGGTTTAGCATGATTCACTGAGCCATGGAATATGAGGACAAGAGATATAACATGCTAATTATTGCAAAGCTTACTTAATGACAATTCACAATAAGAAACAACGATTAATGCTAACCACATGTGCAATGATGACACAGAAAGAAGAGAGAAGGAAAAAGGAGAGAGTTTTACCTGACGTATTACTGAATGAATGAGTAATCACAATAATTGGAAAATTCCCAAATTGGATCTAAACCCTAAATGACGTGCTATGCATAAACTAATGCTTACTTTCCTCCTCTGTGTGTTAAATTTTAATGGAAAATGATGACCAAGTGTACTTTGTTGATCCAGATGCTGTAAGTGCATACCCCATGTCTTGGCACCTATGGACACCTATACGGCTATCAAATCTACTCCAAACAACCCTATATGGCCTCTGACTTTGTCCTTTAGGCAGCTACAAGGAATAATTATGTCTGCGTGGCACCAGATTCAGGTGTGCACATGACAAGAAATGCATGGCAAAACACTCACTCATTAAAGTTTTTTCTTTCAAAATATCGGAACACCAAGCTAGAGAGCCAAACAAGGAGGCACAAGACCACCCAACCAAGAACATCGACAAACCCCCGTTTCCAAGAACACCCCATTAGCTGAACGCCCATGAACTTGTCTATCACGTGCACAGAGCACGCACACAAGACTAGCTTCGAGGCTTGGGATAGCTTGGAGCTAGGCAGGCAGATTGGTGAGTTGGGCTGGGAATGGACTGACGGGCGAGCACCCATGTGTGGACGCCCGGTAACCGACCAAGAGCCTATAAAAGGGTGGCCAAGCTCGGTCAATCAATCAGTCAAAGTCTCATGAGGCTATGTGAGAGCTCTGTGGCGGTCAGGAGCCTGGATCTAGTGCAGACGTGCACTTGCTTCATGTAACCGATGCCAGCAGCAATCTCACGACCGACAAGGGTAGCCTCATGGTTGTATGGGACGTCATGGGGTAGAGGCTGGTCGGTATGTCTAGCTAGTTAGCTCAACTCGTGGATCGGTGGGGGCAGCCAACACTTGTGGGCTTAGCTCACGGCTGTCGTGGTTGGGTGGTGAGTCGAGCCTACACCCCCTTCATGGTTTTCTGGCTTTGTTTTGCAGGTTTGGAGTCTTGCAGGTTTTCCCTATACGAAGAGAACTTGGGGATTTGACAGTGGTATCAAAGTGTGCCTCGAGTGCACGCAATTCAGTAGGTAGAAAAGAGAAGATCAAAGGAAAGGTATGAGTTCATGTCATAGCCTATTTTTTTTCTGATTTTAGAACTGTTCGTTTTCTTTGCATCGTTGGAACCCGTGTGGGAGCGTTGTGGCCAAGACGTGCGTCATGAAGCTTGGCTTGTTTGCAAGTGGGGGAAGGCAAGTGAAGGAAGCCTTGTAGGCTATGCGTGAGAGAGAGAGAGAGAGAGAGAGAGAGAGAGCCTCCTATTTTTTTTTCCTAGGCAAGGGGGCATGCAGCCAGGGTGCGGTGCTTTTTTCAATCTTCACGTTTTTTTAGATTCCAGGTTTTTTTAAGCCTTTTAAAGAACCTCACAAGATTTTTTTCTGAAGGCTATCCCATTCTTTTTTTTTTTACAACTAGCATGGCCGTTTTAAAACACGCAACCAGCGTGGGAGTTTTTTATTAAAAAAACTAGCAACGTGGGCTTTAAAAACCTCAGCGTGGAAGCGTGGGCTTTTTAAACCAAAAACAGTGTGGGTTTTCCAAATTTCGCACGGGAGTTCTCGTGAAGGTTTCTTGCAGCATCTCAGGCTTATAGCCACTTCTTGTTTTTTCTCTTCCTTTAGCAGCCAAGTCTCCTTAGAGCC
This sequence comes from Cibotium barometz, assembly GCF_041138505.1. Lineage (NCBI taxonomy): Eukaryota > Viridiplantae > Streptophyta > Polypodiopsida > Cyatheales > Cibotiaceae > Cibotium > Cibotium barometz. The sequence goes on along the minus strand of NC_141047.1, from coordinate 29,322,334 downwards.
ACTCGAACCCTTTGTGCATGGGATATCTCTCAGCTTTTAGGAGCTTTTGTTTTCTCGATGACTTAGTTTTCTCCTCGCCTCTCCTCTTCCGAGATGTTGACCCAAGAATCTGAGATGGAACCCGCTCCCGAACATGAAGACGTGTCGGCTATACCGAGGCCGCCGCCGACGATCTTTTCACGAAGATTTTGTTACTAAATCTAATTTTCAGGAGTTTAAAGTCACTCTCGAGGTTTCTTTCACGAAACATCAGGTGCAGGTCGCCGTGCAGATGCAGACTTTGCAAACTTCCATCTCGCTTTTGACCACTACCCTGTCTACTCTCTCGGGCATAGATACCTTGGTATCTGCTTTAGGCCCCAACATCAAGGAGATTGTGGACACGTAGCTACATAAGTGGCAGGTCCACTTCCAGTTTCATCCATATGGCGATGACAAAAAGATTCAGTTAGCCACAAGTTTCCTCTCGAGCAAGGCTTTACTCTGGTGGAAAGAACTCAGACCTACACCGACAACCTAGGCACAGTTTGAAGAAGCTTTCAAGAAGAAGGATGACTACGACATAGTTGCTCAGTTTGCCAGTTTAACCATGACCTCGCAAAACCTCACTTATAAGGTCTACCTCCAGAAATTTAGAGACTTGCAAATGAAAGCTACAAAGATGGATTCTACTACTCTTTTGGGTTTCTTCGCATCAAGATTCCAAACTCATACCATTTACAGGTCAAGAATAACAAGTGCAAAACTTTGGACGAGGACATTCACTCTCCGCGTATTTATGATGATACGATGGTTTCTTCCAAAACCAAGACCATAACCGTGCAAGGAAACAAGCACAAAAGGAAGTTCTCTACACCGATGACAACCACGACAGAAGGGAAGTCTATGGACCAACCTTCGAAGAATTCTGATTTGACTCCAGCGAAGAAAAGCCATCTCTTCAAGGCTTTGAAGCTCAAGAAGGAGGGACATTGCTTCATCTATGAAGAGAAAGGACACATGCGTAACAAGTGCCCGAAGAAGAAGGGTGCTAAGACCAACGCAAGACCCAAGATGAAGGGAGACAACCAGTTGTCTTTGACAGGTACTTCAGCCCATCGCCCTAGTTCATGTTCTGATTGTATGTTCAACTCTAAGGTTTTCGGCTTGCACGATCTTCGGGGAAGAGAACGGCCATAGAATACACTTTCTTTTGGATCCCGAAAGCTCACACAACTTTGTAAATTACAAACTTGTGCAGAAGTTGGATCTAGACACGACGCCTAGTGATCATGTCTATGAAGTACGCCTACTTGTAGATCAGCAAATGTGGGATCGAAAGATGAAGAAGCTACCAATCCAGATTCAGGACTACAACGATGTTCTAGAGTGCTATGTTATGCACCTAGTGCATGTAGACTTGCTATTAGGGATTGAGTCGTTTAAGACCCTTAAGGTCCAGATAGGTTGGTTTAGTCATTCTCTTTCTTTTGAACATAGGAACACCTAGTTTTGCATTCAAGGTGATTGTATACATCCCTCTCAGGGACCTCTTGTAAATACAGTTGATTTTGGAAATATAATGGATTCTTCTTTGTATATTGCTTTCCACTGTGTCTTGGTTCCATTTTCTTCATTTCTCGTACCTGTGATGGAAGTTAATGAGTTAAGTGTGCAAAGAATTAAAGAAGTTACTTCACTCATTTCAAGATGTATTTCCTAAGGAGCTACCATCGAGGTTACCACCCGAAAGGGCAGCTGATCATCGTATTAATCTAGTACCTAGTGATCAACCTATTAGCGTTCCGTCGTACAGGACGAACCAGGTTGAGGAGGATGAGTTGGCTAAATAACTAGCAGACTTTGAGGATGGTCAAGATTTATCCAAGTAAATCACCTTGGGGTGCGCCTGTGTTACTTAGGAGAAAGAAGGATCAAACTTGGCGAATGTGTGTAGATTACAAGAGACTGAACAAAGTGACAATCAAGAACCGCTATCCTCTCCCTAGATCAGATGACCTGATTAACCGTGTAGTAGGAGCAAAGTATTTCACGAAAATAGATTTACGTATTGGTTACCACCAGATAAGTATTCATGAAAGGCACGTCGAAAGAACCGCCTTTCAAACTAGGTATGGCCATTACGAGTTTCTCGTATTACCTTTTGGGTTGACCATTGCTCCAACCACTTTCCAACAAATAATGAACGATCTTTTTCATGAATATTTGGGAAAGTTCGTGGTGGTGTTCCTTGACGATATTTTAGTATATAGTCGTACTAAAAGTATTAAATTCTACTTGGTTAGGAGTTGTTTTGTCCATGTTTCCGCATTGTTATTATCATCCTTTTCTATACTTCTTATCACCCTGTTGTACAAATAGATTTACTTTGTCCATGTTTCACATTGTTGTTATTGTCCTTTTTTGTACTTCTTCACACCCTCTTGTACAAATAGATTAAAAAAGCATGTGGTGTCCCTATCAGACATGCTTATACCAATTTCTAAAGCTGCTCAAAAATAATTCCTTGCCAAACAATCACACTTTGCCAAGAAGTATTGTCATGTCCTAAATTCTACTTGGTTAGGAGTTATTTTGTCCATGTTTCGGCATTGTTGTCATCATCCTATTGTATACTTCTTCTTATCCTCTTGTTCAAATAGATTTAAAAAAGCATCATCGAATAAAACCACTACCTAATTTGTGATACCTCTTTAAAAAAAATTTAATTTGTGCTACCTTAAAAAAAACACCACTTAATTGTTCTACCTTTTAAAAGGCAAAAAAATCACTACCTAATTGTGCTATCTTTTTAAAAAAATCATTATAATTGTGTTACCTTTTAAAATATACAATTTTTCAAAGACAAAATTAAACAAAATTTTGGGCTTCTTTAAATGGTTTTTGAAAGATATCCTTTGAAAGTGAATGAAACATCATATCTCATAGATTTGAGTATTAATCCATGGCCATACCTTTTAAGGACACGCCCAAAAAATTTAGAGAGTATGTTGTTATTTGTGTAGGCAAGCTTTTAAGTGTTAAGGCCCAAGATTCAAGGGGAATATGTTGTTACTTGTCTAGCAATGTGGGTAAGTAAGCTCTATATACCTCATCCCTTTTGTTATTGATCTAGACAAGCATAAAGTGTGAATGTTGTTACTTGTCTAACTGTGAGATCCCTGTCCCCACCGCGCAACGGATTCAGGGTGCTAGCAACGGAAGTAGCACATCTTGCACGGGGCAAGGTCCCACACTTGGGGCCTCGCCCACGGATATCGGGACAGGTGACTAATTCCTCCATTCTTCCAAACCGAACTCGGAAAAACTTCTCTTGCCCGGAAAGCACGGGTGATTCCACCAGGATAACTTTTCCCTAACGTAGTCAAAAGCCTTACTTAACTGAACTGATCTGACCGAACTCGTAAGTTCCATAGTCACATTCAAGGGACAGATTGCACTTGGATCATAGAGACCAACGCTTTTTTCCTCATCGAGAGGCACAGCCGTTGATCCTTTTTCCATAGAACAATTTTTGTCCAGGATTTACTTCATCTATCGAACTAAAGAGAAATTGAGTCTCGATTTACGGATCCATCAATCCAGCCTAACCCCATCCAATCCCATGGGTTAGCCAACCGCCCAACCACTGTAGTGATGGGATCCAATTTAGAATTTGGTTAGGTTTTGTCCCGGGTACCAGGGAAAAGAGTTCCCAGGCCCCCTAGCCAGAAGTTCATGCAAACATAAACTAGTCACACCACTTACACACCCAATATGAAATTGTCTTTTTCTCAGCATCAGCTATCTTTAAAACAATCCTTTAATGAAACCATTGTGTCACTCATCACAATCCTCAAAATCTTTGGTTGAGTCCTTATTTTCGATCATTCCTTCATTGGAGTATCTATGGCATCATTGGCAACCAGAACGCTCACCACCTGTCCACTCAGGGGCCTTTTCAATAGTTCCTAGACCATAGTACCCAGTAATATAATCACTTATAAAAATCAAGATGGAATCTCCACTGAAGATCAACAAGATTAACCAATAGATCCATATAAAAGAGCCATGGACTCATCCGTTGAGGACTAGCAAGGTCAATCAACCAGATCCATGCCCGGTTTCAGAAAACAACTCTTACTCCTTGTTCCAATATCTTCCACGATGCACGTGTGGGTATCTTCGGTGACCTAGAGCCCGAGCACCATATGGTCAACACCCTCTAGGATCCTTCGCAGGTCACCTAGCGCTTCACTCATAGGCCGCTTCCTTGGTCCCTCATCCACCGTACCGGAAGCTCACCATTTAAATCGAACCGAGGCTGGTCAAGCCCTCGGTCGACCTTGCTACGCGAGACGTCCTCCATTGACTCTCCGTCCAGCAGTTGCAACTTTATCAGTTAGGTCTCCACGAGTTTAATCACAAGATGGTCAAAATGCTTCCCCAGCATTCTTGACATAAGACAGTCATTTACAAACAGGTCACAAATACAGTTTCTATATTGAACTCTCGTCTTTCCACATCAATCCATATTACTTAATCCAATTCCAAATCATATGTGTATCCATTCTTGACTAGATACATCATTTTCCATCCCATCACATCAGATTCATTCACTTCACATAACATCCATTCCTATCTTTCTTAATTTACATTACGTCTCATCACATCCATTTCTCATTATATCTCATTCGTTCAGATCTTATATTATTCATTCACATTCTGATTCACATGACATCTCATCTCATCCATTCGCTCATATCGACTTCATATCTATTCACATTCATATTTGCATTCATTATTCCACACATACATCCACATTCGTACATCCACATTCACATCTATATCCATACATCCATTTTCACATCCACATTCATACATCCACATCCACATCAACATCCACATTCATACATCCACATCCACATCTACATTCATACATCCACATTCACATTCACATCCATACATCCATACCCACATTCCACATTCATACATCCATATCCACATCCACATTCATACATCCACATCCACATCTACATTCATACATCCACATTCACATTCACATCCATACATCCATATCCACATTCCACATTCATACATCCACATCCACATTCACATTCACATTCACATTCACATTCACATCCATACATCCATATCCACATTCCACATCCTCATTCACATTCACATACATCCACATCCACATTCCATATCTACATCCATATCCCCATTCACACATCCACATTCACATTCAGAAGCAGTATACAGATAAGAAGAGGACAGTCAGAGAATTCAAAGAAGCAGATATGGTCTTCATTTGAGTACGGACCAAAAGAAGTTCTTTATCTCTTGGAGAGTATAAGTAGTTATCCCCCCCAGATATTGTGGACCAAAGAAAGTAGGTGACTTAGCCTACGAACTTCTTTTATCTCCTCATCTCAAAGTTCTTAATGCCTTCTATAGAAATTTGTGCCAAACCCAAATCATGGAGAGAGTAAAACTTCAGTGGTGGCAAGATACCCCGGTGGCTTCTAGGTTACGCTAGTTCCTTCTTTATATAAGTCGTAACTCTTACTTGTCGCTCGCAGTAATCTTACTTCCATCGATCTCCTTTCTTTCTTAATCTCCTTTATGGCTTGGCAGCAGGAATTGGTTTTATCCATGATGATTTCTCACCTTCAAGATGCAAGTGAGTCTGTGAAGAAGGATTTCCCTCACTTGGGAACTTCTGTAGCTCAGACCAAATGGCGGACCTATCAAGACATAACTAGGGTAACACCGTGGGGTCAGCAGCACTTTCGTAACAATGTCCGCCTGGCTATGGTTATTAAAGCTTTGGGTTTGGGTCCCCGATACTATTGCGTGATGAGATCAAGACATGTTGGGTTTTCTGAGCGGGTCTTCTTACTGGCGTGTTTTCTTCCTCATCAAAAGATATGCCTTTATCCCGTTTTTTGCTTGCCTCTCAGAGGTCCTTTAATAGGTCACCTCATACCAGTGAGATAGGTGCTGCAATAACCGGCCGAATTATTCCCATAGATGAATTACCTTATACGTGTGCAGCTTGTGAGTGCTGCTTTTGTGACCATATGATGGACGGGCTTACGGAAGTGTAAAAAGTTCTTCTATCTTTACTGTATATGTTCCAAGAATGAATAAAGTTGAAATCTTTGTTCTTGTCTTGAGTCTTGCTCTCTTTGAGACTTTTCTTGGTGGTTAATCTTAATTAAAAAATTTCTCTCAATCTCATATTCGTGCATCTTGCAAAATTACCCCTAGTTTGCGAGATGAGGACATCTCGCGTTTTTCAAGTGGGAGAGAATGTAAGATTCCTCCCTAGCCTCTCAAGATATCCAGCATCTTCCCCTGTAATCAATCCCCTCTTCAGAAATATAAAAGATCTTGTCTCTACCTGTTTTGACATAGAGAGAGAAAATATTCTAGAGAGAGAATATTTAGATTTTGAATATTTTTAGATAGAAAAATTTCTCATAATATTAAAATGAATTCTCCTGAAACAAAAATTCAAAAAGAACTTTCCAATGTGCAATTGGAATTTATTGGAAATGGGTATAAAGGACCTTAGCCTAAGGGTCTAGATTTTCAAAAAAATTTGGATTATGGTCAAATTAAGGTTCCTGTGGGCCAATAGGATCAATCCATGTGTGAGGAGGAGATAAATCCAATTTCAACTGTGAGATCCCTGTCCCCACCGCGCAATGGATTCGGGGTACTAGCAGCGGAAGTAGCACTATTTGCGCGGGGCAGGGTCCCACACTCGGGGCCTCGTCCACGGATATCCGGACAAGAGACTAATCCGTCGGTTTTTCCAAAACTGAACCCAGAAAAAACTTCCCTTACCCGGAAAGCACGGGCGATTCCACCAAGATAACTTTTTACTCTAACGTAGTGAAGATCGTTAACTGATCACGCTGATCTGACTGCACCTATAAAGATACTCGATCAGATCAAGGAAGAAACTTGCACTTGGATCATTGGGATCAACGTTTTTTTCCCCATCAAGAGGCACAGCCGTTGATTCCTATCCATAGAACAATTACTATCCGGGATTTACTTTATCTATCATAATAACAGAAATTGAGTCTCGATTTACGGATCTATTAACCCCATCCAGTCCCATGGGTTAGCCAACCGCCCAACCACTGTAGTGATGGGATCCAATTAGGAATTTGGTTGGGTTTTGTCCCGGGTACCAGGGAAAAGAGTTCCCAGGCCCCCTAGCCTGAAGTTCATGCAAACATAAAACTAGTCACACCACTTACACACCCAATATGAAATTGCCTTTTTCTTAGCATCAACTAGCTTTAAAACAATCCTTTAATGAAACCATTATGTCACTGATGATAATCCTCGAAATCTCTGGTTGAATCCATATTTCGAATCATTCATTCATCGATGTACTTATGGCATCATTGGTAACCAGAACGCTCACCACCTGTTCACTCAGGGGCCTTTTCAATAGTTCCTAGCTCATAGTACCCGACAATATTTTCACATATAAAAATCAAGATGGAATCCTCGTTGAAGATCAGCAAGATCAATTAACAGATCCATATAAGAGAGCCATGGACTCATCTGTTGAGGACCAGCAAGGTCAATCAACCAGATCCATGCCCGGTTTCAGAAAACAACTCTTACTCCTTGTTCCAATATCTTCCACGATGTACGTGTGGGTATCTTCGGCGACCCAGAGCCCGAGCACCGTATGGTCAGCACCCTCTAGGATCCTTCGCAGGTGACCTAGTGCTTCACTCATAGGCCGCTTCCTTGGTCCCTCATCCACTGTACCGGAAGCTCACCATTTAAATCGAACCGAGGCTGGTCAAGACCTCGGTCGACCTTGCTACGCGAGACGTCCTCCATTGACTCTCCGTCAGTAGTTGCAACTTTATCAGATTGGTCTCCATGACCTTAATCCACAAGACGGTCAAAATGCTTCCCCAACATTCTTGACATAAAACAGTCATTTACAAACAGGTCACAAAATACAGTTTCTATATCGAACTTTCGTCTTTCCACATTATCCCTCCTCAGTCCACATTACTTATTCCACATTCCATTCATATGTTTACTCATTCTCATCCATTCACTCATATCGACGACACATTATTTCACATACACATTAACATTCATTATTCTACATACACATCCATGTTCGTACATCCACATCATACATCCAATCCCATATCCGCATTCATATATACACATCCATATCCACATCCATACATCCACATCCACATTCACATTCACATCCATACATCCACATCTACATGCATACATCCATTTTCACATCCTCATTCATACATCCACATCTACATGCATACATCCATTTTCACATCCTCATTCATATATCCACATCCACATACATACATCCACATCCGTATCTACATCCATACGTCCACATCCACATCCACATTCACATTCATACACATACACATCTACATGCATACATCCATTTTCACATCCTCATTCATACATCCACATTCACATACATACATCCACATCCGTTGTTAGGTATTTTTTGATAATATTTTCTTGGCATATGTACACACTCATGCATGGCATTTACAAATAAAGGGTGTCCATCTCCAAGGGCCAAAGGGGGGATAAGGCCACATGTGAACGGATCTAACAAAAATATGCAATGTGTACAGTTAGTTATTGGTTTACCTTGATAAATAAGAAATGGAAGGAGTGTGAGATGAGAATCAGTTTCACAAGGCAAGTTTTAGCACTATCATGTATGGACAAGGTTGTTGACAAATAATGTGAGCATGCAAAGCACTATTTTTTAAAGCTGGATAGGGACCCGTTAGAGGAGGTCAGCTACAGTACCGGTCCTTGGCATTTCATGGGAAACAAAGGTATGTGTGGTGCAAAGTCTTCCTTGAATGAAAGAGTCACCTTGGGATTTAATACAAGGCTTGCTAAAAATAGAAGGTGGCCTTGGATTGCTTTAAAAAATTCTTCAATTTGCCTCAATTTTCAAAGGAGAGCCGCGTGGATGGTGGGGGTGAGCTTCTGGCGACCTGACATCCTTGGATAATATAATGTTTATTTTTTTTGGGGGGGTTGAACGGGCAACGCACGCTGGTGTATAAGAAGAGGAGGGGAGCAAGCTCATGCGTATGGAGATGGTATTCGCAGCTCTAATGCTCTAAGCGCAGCCCATGTGCGTGGAGGAGCGAAGCTGTAGTATAGGAGGTGTGTGGGAGAGCTGCGAAGCTGTAGTTCTCAGAGAGCAGCGTAGCCTATGTGTGAAGAGAAGGCGTGGTTCTGTAGTTCTCAAAGAGCTGCGTAGCACTCTCTATTGGTGTAGGAGCGAAGCTGTAGTGTAGGAGGTGTGTGGGAGAGCTACGAAGCTATAGTTCTCAGAGAGCAGCGTAGCCTATGTGTGAAGAGAAGGCGTGGTTCTGTAGTTCTCAATGAGTTGCGCAGCCTATGTGTTAGGGAGAGCTGCGAAGCTGTAGTTCTCAGAGAGTAGCGCACCCATATGTATAAGTGGATGGTGAGAGCTCGATTCTATGATGCTCTAAGATAGCCTGCGTAGCTGCAGTTTCAGTTGTGTGGGAGAGCTCGTTGCTCTAATGCTCTCAGAGAGCTGTGCAGCCATGTGTGTATAAGAGGAGAAACGTAGCCTTGTGTAGGAAGGAGCAGTTTCTAGCACTCTCAGACAGCCCACGGCGCCCAGTTTGGGGTGAGAGGAAGTGTTCATTTATTTTGTGGGGAGAAGCTCTCAAGGAGAAGCGCAAACATGCATATACGAGAGACTATGCAGTACTCTGTATGCTTGTGTGTAGGAGGGGAGGAGAAGCTGCAACAAAACCTGTATAAACAAGGAGAAGGTGGCTCTCTATCATGATGACAGCCCATGCATGTAAGTGACGGCTGGCCAATTTTTTTTGTTCTCTTTTTTGTGAAATAACTCATAGATATATGAGGAATCACCAATTTGTGGCATTGGAAAACCCATGTATATGATAACCAACTCTCTGATTTTGTGGAAAGCTCATGTGTATGAGAAAGACAGCCCTCTGGTTTTGCTTGAGAGAATATGTATGTATGGTGGTATGCTTCTTCAACAGACAGACTGAAGACCATAAAGTGATTGTGTCTCCTAGCCACACACTGCTTGCCAGGTTGGGAGAATTGAAGTTCCTTACTGATGTTGTCTTTTCTTGGGAAACTGAAGTTTTGCATAAAGCTCATACTTGATGGAATGTAACCTTGTTTATGTCAAGTGGTTCTCTCACCATTTCTCTATGGTGATCATTTTACTTATGGCTGTGAGCCTATTTCATAATAAGGGTGCACCCCTATATGCATATGTATCAATTGAGTAAAGGGTGGCAGATGTTGATGTGCCCATCTCCCCTTGCATGTCTTGATCAAATGTATGTAGGCTTCCCCCAGTTGCTTGGAAAATTGAATGAGGGTAGAGACAAAGTCTCATGCTTGAGATGTTAAATGTTGTGTCAACTCACTGGTGCCCCTTTTTTTTTGATGTTGGTGTGTACTCCGAACTGTGGAAAGGCATTGCTATAGAGGTGTTCCGTGTCTCTCCGCCTCCCTTCACAGTTTTTGGTGCCCCAACTGAGGAGCATTCCAAGAACCTTCAGTTTACAAGACTGAAAACATGTGCATGTGATTAATCTCAGTGAATGACTGCTGTGCCAGGACAGTTGTGTGACAGATGCCTTCTAAATCTGTGCTATATTAGCTTGGTTTGACAGCCAATTGAAATATGGTTTACATGCTGAAATTCTTGGGATTGGTGCCGTTTCACAGTTGATGTGTTGCCTAAAAATTCTGGTAGAATCGGGAAATTAGCCAGTTGTGCCTCTTGGGAGTTGGATGGCCACTCTCAATGGATAATCACAACGGACTTCAATTTACTCCTTTCCATTTTACCCAAAGAATTCAGATAAATGTTCATGTGGACAGAAAAATTTTCTTTCAACAGCGTATGGCATATATGTTTGGCCCAGAAAGACTGAGGGAAATATTGGAGTCTCCTTTGCCGGTGGTAATTCCAATGATTAACTATGCAAATTCGTTTGATGTGCATGTGTTCATCCTCTTCTAAACCGGAAGTGTTTTGAAGTTTTTTCTGAGAATTGATTTAGTAGAGGGTTTTGTTTTTGCATCTGTGTCAAAAGGGTTTTTTTGGGTAGCAATGGCTTTCCCGTATCCAGAGTTTCATGGAAAAAGTGATGAGAATGTGGAAGAGTTCTTAGAAAACATGGAAGTTGCATGCATAAGCAACCATATCCAGATACCCGCTCAAATGTTACGCCTTTTGCAAATCTGTTTGAAGGGTGATGCACGGAGCTGGTGTAAGGGTTATGAGGAGGAGTTGCAGAGGGCTGATCCACCTATGCCATTGACATGGGATAATGTCCGACAGGCTTTAACAGCACAGTTTGTGAAGGTGAAAGATCCAGACAAAGTTTGGCATGAAATACAGGAATTGAGACAAAGAAAAGCGGAGCCCATTGATGATTACATCAAGAATTTTTCCATATTATGGGAGAGCTTGTGTCAAGCCTTGCAGCCACAAGTGCCCCCACCAGATATGATGAAGAAGGATCGGTTCTTGGTTGGCCTCAAGGAAAACTTGCGTTGGAGGGTAGAATTGAAGAAGCCAAGAACATACGAGGATGCATTGGAGGTGGCAAGGAACAAAGAGTGGAAGTTGAATAGACTAACTCAATTGGGAGTAAGCTCACTACCTATGGTGTCAGAGATGAAGCAAATGGATTCCATGCAAAGTCGGGTTTCAGAGGAGGTTCATCCGGCAGATGCGGTTTCAGTAGCTACTCAAGTTGTGCCAGCAATGGTCACTACTGCAGCACAAGATGATGAACTGAGGCAGGACTTGAGGCAAGTGGTTGATTTGATGAAGAATCTTAGCCTAAATATGTTAAGCAATGTGGGAAATAATCGAGGTCGTGTGAGACTTGCAAATCAGCCAGGAGGTGAAGGACAACCAAAGAATGGTTTTGGTGGACAGAATAACGGCAGGGGTTGGAGGCAGTTGCCCACATGCTATAACTATGGAGAGCTTGGTCACATCAGCCCACAATGTGATAAACCACCAAGAATGGGTGGAGATATGTATCCATTGCCTGCACATTTGCCGAACCGGTCAAATGATTATGGCATTGAGATTAAGGGTGAGGCAGGACCTAGTGGACTGACCAAGGAGGACAAGGGAAAGACAAAAGTGTTAAGTGTGGTCACCTTGGAGAAGGCAGCAATGTTGGAAGATACATTGGTAATGCCTATTGGGAAGAGAACTACAGAGGATAAAGAAGGAAGAAATGAAGCAGGTCCCAGTAGGAAGAAAGGGAAGAGTCATGAGGGTGAAGATGTGAAAGCTAAAAGGAAAAGGAGAGCTCGCCGAAAATTTCACGTCTCAGATTTTCCACTAGGGGAAGGGCAGGATAGCTATGACTTGAAACAGGACCTGAGCAGTAGGAAGGCAGACGTGACCTTTGGACAACTAGTGGAAATGATACCGAAGCTGAAGCGCCAATGGAAGAAACTAGTCAGCCCGCTGGGGAAGGAACCCAACAGAGGGTCAGTAAGAGTGTTGGCCATTGATGAGTCTTCAGACATTTGTCCCATAGTGGATGTTTGGCACAAGAGGAAGAATCTTGGGCAGGGATACGTGGATGGTGGTGCACAAATTTGTGTAATCACTCAAACATGTGTAGAAAAGATGGGCCTGACAGTAGAAGGAGTTTCAGGATTCCGCATACGACTGGCGAACCATCAAAAGATCAAGTGTCTAGGGGTAGTGAAGAGCTTGGAAATCGAAGCTTATGCAGTCAAAACAGTAGTAGATTTTCATGTAATACCAGCAGGATTAGGGGCTTATCCTATCATCCTTGGAAGACCATGGCTACGCGCAGTGCGGGCCGTTTAAGATTGGAGACACGGTACAATCAGCTTATATGGGGAGACAGGGGGCAAAAGATTATTTGACATGAGTAGCAGGAAGCCACTAGATGAAGATTATGAAGAAGGGGAGAGTCCAAGTAGTGAGGAGTCTTCCACTGTGTCAGATGAAGACAGTGGCACCACCACTAGTAGTAAATGTGGCATTTCTGATGGTGGACAGGATCTTTGAACAGACCAGCATAGTCGCATCCATGAAGAGGATTGAAGATGAGTCTAAAGGCCCATATGAGGTGATTGAAGAGCTAATGCAACCCCAGGTGAAGCCGCACGAGAAACACGAATTGATGGCCAGGATGATTAGCACAGATCTCTCAGTTGTGGAGAAGGAGAAGTATTTAAAGATGTTGTCAACATATCCAGACTTATTCATCACATCTTATGAAGAAGTTCGGGGCTTCAAAGGGGAAGATTTGCACATAGAGCTAAACGAAGGAGCCAAGCCAGTACGTCAAAGATTAAGGAGAATGGGTCCAGAACAGATGAAGGCTTTGCGAGAAGAGGTGGACAAACTACTAAAGGCTGGTTTTATATGCCCTGTGGAGACAACAGAGTGGGTGAGCCCAGTCGTGGTCACTCCAAAAAAGGACGGAAAATGGAGGGTTTGTGTGGATTTCAAACCTTTGAATGCAGCCACAAAGAAGGATCCATACCCACTACCTTTCATTGATCAAATCCTGGATTCGGTGGCGGGTCATGAAAGATACAGTGTGTGTGATGGGTTTTCAGGCTATTTCCAGTTGAAGATTGCTCCAGAGGATCAGAAGAAAACTACTTTCATTACACCATGGGGCTGCTTTTGCTATACAGTGCTACCATTTGGGCTAACAAATGGTCCAGCTCACTATCAAAAGAGAGCAAATTGGGCGCTTCTGCCATTCATTGGAAAATGTGTACAGGATTTCATTGATGATTTTTGTGTCTATAGCACACGAATGGATCACTGTGAGAAGCTGGAGATGGTGCTGGAACGATATAATGATTGTGGTGGCCAACTCAATCCAAAAAAGTGTTTCTTTGCAAAACCAAGGGTAAAATTGTTGGGACATATGGTGTCAGAAAATGGCATTGAGGCTGACCCAGACAAGGTCAAGGCAATCTTCCTTCCCCAGAGTCTACAAAACAGTTGGCAACATTCATTCAGAAGGTAAAGTACATGGCAAGATTCATTTCATTGTCCTCACAGCTTTTATATCAATTACAACAGGTGGCAAAGCACGATCCTTTGCAATGGGATGACAAATGTAAAGAGGAGTTTCGGAGAGTCAAAGAAGTTTTAGGGGAGATGACAGCGGTGCAGGCTCCAAATTGGGAACAGGTTTTTTATGTGAATCCTTCAGTAGGAGAGAATGCTATTGGTGCTATGTTGCTGCAAAAAGGGAAGGGGAGCCAATATATGCACCCCGTCTATGTGCTAGTAGGGTAAAATCAGTAGCAGAGAGAGGACTGTCAGAAATAGAGTTGGTGATGGTAAGTGTGGTGTTTGCTTGTCGACGGTTTCGCCAATATCTTTTGACAAAACCATTTGTATTCCTAACTAGCTACACATTCTTGCCTCAGCTCATCAATGGTGTAAACATGTCTAAGGCAGTGAAAAAGTGGGTGATTGAATTGCAGGAGTTTGAGTTCTCTTTCTTGGTGGAAGAAAGCAACAGAGCTACTTTGGCAGACTTGTTAACTTATAAGGAAAACCCTCTACTTGTCAAAGAGGAAGGTGTTAGAAAGGTAGAAAATGTGGCAGAAATAAGCAATGCTCATGTTTTGTTCTTTGATGGTTCATACAGGAAGAGCCATGATGCAGCTTCTGGTGGTTAGCTCTTTATGACCAGCAAGGTAAGCTGATTTGTAAAAAGGGATTCAAAGTTGATGCTCATACTAACAATGAAGCAGAGTATTCTACATTGGAAGCAGGGCTAAACATTTGCATTAAGCATGGTGTAAAGAGACTATGCATAAGAGGTGATTCTCTACTGGTGGTAAAGCAAATACTAGGAGTATGGAAGAGCAAAAACCCTGCATTGAGGAACAAGTGTTTCAAGATCAAGAGCTTGTTGAAGGAGTTTGAAGCATGGGGCATTCGGCATGTGGAGCGTTCTCTTAATACAGAAGCACATGAAGCAGCACAGGGAATGATTGGCGAGCTATATGTGTTAAAAGCAGATCTGCCACTTTATCGGGGTCGTGAAAGTCTGACACTGGAAGAAGAGTTTTTGTTGACAGGAGTCATTCCCAAGGACATTGAGAAGGCAAAGAAATATGGGTTTGTACGCAGAGCTTGCAAATACAAGCTCATTGGTGACACCTTATACATGCAAGGGGCTGACTTGGTGTTAAGGCGTGTACCATGGAAGGAAGAGCTGTACAGAGTGCTTGAGGAGAATCATGAAGGAGCATGCGGTGGCCACTTTGCATTTAAAATCACATTGCACAAAATCTTACAGGAGGGTTACATATGGCCAAGTATACAAAAAGATGTGCATCACTGGTGTAGCTCATGCAAAAGGTGCCAGGCATTTGGGAAACGAATTTTAAAACCAGAGTTGCGCAAGACAATTTTGGCCTTTGACATTTTTGAGAGGTGGGGAATTGATGCAGTAGGACCCTTACCCATTACCAGCAGGGGGAAGAGTTATATTTTGACAGCTGTGGATTATCTTTCCAGGTGGGCAGAAGCTAGAGCAGTGAAGCAAATTACTGCAAGAGATGTTGCAAAGTTTGTTTATGAAGACATCTGCTGTAAATTTGGGGTGCCCTTGGAGCTTCTTTCTGATCAAGGGCCTGGTTTTAGAGCTGACTTGCTAGAATACTTGTGTGCCAAAATGCAGATTAAGCATAATTTTACTACTCCTTATTACCCGCAGTGCAACGGTTTGAATGAAAGATTCAATGGTGAACTTGTACACATTCTTGCAAAGGTGATAGAACATCAGGGCAAGAATTGGGATCTGGAGCTGTTCAGTGCTTTATGGGCTTATCGTACATCGGTGAAGACAAGCACAGGTTTTACACCTTTTCACTTAGTGTATGGCAAAGAAGCTTTGTTACCTGTGGAAGTTGAATTGCCTGCAGTTAAAATGTTAGAAAAGCTGCTAGGGCCATCTAGCAACACATTTAAAGAGAGACTCTTACAGTTACAAGAGGTTCAGCTGGACAGGATGAGTGCCTTGGAACATTATGAGAAGATGCAAAATAGGGCATTGACAAAGATAAATGAGAAGATTAAGAAGAAGGGTATTGAGGAAGGTGATTTGGTGCTACGCTATAATAGTAAGCTGGATAAAACCTTTCAAAAGAAGTTCCAAGTGAAATGGGAGGGGCCCTTCAGAGTAATGAATTGCTTTGCTAATGGCACATATCAATTGGCTGACCTTGATGGGACCCCACATGTATCAAGGGTGAATGGTTTGCGTCTCAAGTTATATCATGCACGACTGATGATGGTAGACAAGGATGAAAGAATTGAAGAAGTGAAAAGCAGTGTCTTTGAGAACATGGCAATATCAAATACATTGAGTCTCACGACACTGTTTTCTGCTGACCATGAATGATCTAGCAGGCTAGGGGATGGACAAACTATGTTAGGTATTTTTTGGTAATATTTTCTTGGCATATGTACACACTCATGCATGGCATTTACAAATAAAGGGTGTCCATCTCCAAGGGCCAAAGGGGGGATAAGGCCACATGTGAACGGATCTAACAAAAATATGCAATGTGTACAGTTAGTTATTGGTTTACCTTGATAAATAAGAAACGGAAGGAGTGTGAGATGAGAATCAGTTTCACAAGGCAGGTTTTAGCACTATCATGTATGGACAAGGTTGTTGACAAATAATGTGAGCATGCAAAGCACTATTTTTTAAAGCTGGATAGGGACGCGTTAGAGGAGGTCAGCTACAGTACCGGTCCTTGGCATTTCATGGGAAACAAAGGTATGTGTGGTGCAAAGTCTTCCTTGAATGAAAGAGTCACCTTGGGATTTAATACAAGGCTTGCTAAAAATAGAAGGTGGCCTTGGATTGCTTTAAAAAATTCTTCAATTTGCCTCAATTTTCAAAGGAGAGCCGCGTGGATGGTGGGGGTGAGCTTCTGGCGACCTGACATCCTTGGATAATATAATGTTTATTTTTTTTGGGGGGGTTGAACGGGCAGCGCACGCTGGTGTATAAGAAGAGGGGAGCAAGATCATTTTTCTTATGGCTGTGAGCCTATTTCATAATAAGGGTGCACCCCTATATGCATATGTATCAATTGAGTAAAGGGTGGCAGATGTTGATGTGCCCATCTCCCCTTGCATGTCTTGATCAAATGTATGTAGGCTTCCCCCAGTTGCTTGGAAAATTGAATGAGGGTAGAGACAAAGTCTCATGCTTGAGATGTTAAATGTTGTGTCAGCTCACTGAGTAGTTGACTGGTGCCCCTTTTTTTTTATGTTGGTGTGTACTCCGAACTATGGAAAGGCATTGCTATAGAGGTGTTCCGTGTCTCTCCGCCTCCCTTCACACCGTATCTACATCCATATCCACAATCATTCATACATCCACATCCACATTCAATTTCTTACATCCATTTTCACATTCCCATTCATATAGCCACATACGCCTTCACATCTATTCTTTTACATCACATCCATTCTCGCCCTATCACAACCCATATACATCTTATTCCATCACACACACTTCTTACCTCATCCCATACACATCTTATCACATCTAAACTCCTCTTATCACATCCTAACTCATCTCATATGCATCTTATCACATCTTATCACATCTCATACACCTCTTATCACATCCTATCACATCTCATACACATCTTATCACATCTTAACTCATCTTATCACATCCTAACTCATCTCATATGCATCTTATCACATCTTATATATCTCATACACATCTTATCACATCTTAACTTATCTTATCACATCCTAACTCATCTCATATGCATCTTATCACATCTCATACACCTCTTATCACATCCTATCACATCTCATATGCCTCTTATCACATCCTATCACTTCCCATATCTATTTATAGAATACAAGAGAATTCTTATATTTGATATAAGATTTCTCTACACATTTTTTTATGCATAAATTCCATTTAAGGAGACTAACACTTTCGAAATAAAAATCAATCTTTTATGCATCTTCCTATGCATAAATTCATTTTAAATGAAAATGACACTTTTGAATTAAAATTCAATCTTTTATGCATCTTCCTATGCATAAACTCAATTTAGATGAGAATTGATACTTTTGAATTAAAAATCCATCTTTTATGCATCTTCCTATGCATAAATTCAATTTGGATGAGAATAACACTTTTGAATTAAAAATCCACTCTTTTATGCATCTTCCTATGCATAAATTCAATTTGGTAGGAATTACACTTTTAGAATAAAAGAATTTCTCTTATGCATCTAAGTTATGCATAAAATCCATTTATGATGAAAATCACACTTTTAGTATAAAAAGAATATCTTTTATGCATACCTCTATGCATGAAATCCAATATGATAAAAGTAACACTTTTATAATAAAATAATTAACTTTTATGCATACCTCTATGCATGAAATTCAAATATGATAAAAGTAACACTTTTATAATAAAATAATCAACTTTTATGCATACCTCTATGCATGAAATCCAAATATGATAAAAGTAACACTTTTATAATAAAATAATCAACTTTTATGCATACCTCTATGCATGAAATCCAAATATGATAAAAGTAACACTTTTATAATAAAATAATCAACTTTTATGCATACCTCTATGCATGAAATCCAAATATGATAAAAGTAACACTTTTACATTAATCTAATAATCTTTTATGCATGCATATCTCTATGCATGAAATCCAATTATGATAAAAGTAACACTTTTACATTAAAATAATAATCTTTTATGCATACCTCTATGCATGAAATCCAAATATGATAAAAGTAACACTTTTATATTAAAATAATAATCTTTTATGCATACCTCTATGCATGAAATCCAAATATGATAAAAGTAACACTTTTACATTAATATAATAATCTTTTATGCATACCTCTATGCATGAAATCCAAATATGATAAAAGTAACACTTTTATATTAAAATAATAATCTTTTATGTATACCTCTATGCATGAAATCCAAAATGATAAAAGTAACACTTTTATATTAAAATAATAATCTTTTATGCATACCTCTATGCATGAAATCCAAAAATGATAAAAGTAACACTTTTATATTAAAATAATAATCTTTTATGCATACCTCTATGCATGAAATCCAAATATAATAAAAGTAACACTTTTACAATAATCATCAATTATGCATAACATAAAAATTAATTTCTCCATGATTACAATAAAATTCTTTCAATTAATCTAGGATGATAATTTCTAGAATATGGTAGGAAGTCCTCTTTTCATGCTTTGAATGAAATTATTTTATGTGTAATTTTTATAAAAATTTTATCATAGCTCCGCTACTATGACTGATAAATCTCAATTTATTTTGAAGGATAAAGCTTATCATTAAGAAAATGATTAGAATGATCCCTAATTGGATCATTAATCCAATAATGGATTGAATCATCAATATTCATGAAATACATAAACTCAAAGCAAGAAAAAAGCCATTAATTTGGCCTCAAGCATAGATTAATCTTGGATTAAGGAAAAGCTTTATGAAAAGCTTCATTTGGATTGAGAATGGGTCATGAGTATGACCATCTTGAGTGAGAGAGAGAAATTACATAAAAACCATTAGAATTAAGCATAAATGAAAATTTATGTAATTCTTTACTATCATTAATCAATTAACTTCAATAGCATTCATCAAATGATGTAATTCTTCACTACCATTCATCAATTAACTTAAATAGCATTCAAAAACCATTCCAATTAAGCTTCTCAAGCTTGAGAGGGGTTGAGAAGAGAGAAACATTGAGAAATTATAGAAAAGAATCAAAATTCACCATTTACCTTACAAATTGCTTGATTCTTTGTTCACGGTAGAGGCCCCCAGCCAATCAATTGGTTTAGTATGTTGATGGAGCCACCAATGGGGATTAAAGAAAGAGGGAAGCTCCAATTTCTCCAATTTGGAGAGAATTTTAGAGAATAGTAGAAATTAGCATTATTTCAGCATAACTCTAGTATAGTAAAATTCTCCTCTTTTTTCAAAGGATTCATGTTCTATTTATAGGAGAGGGAAGCTCTAACCAAAGCTAACTGATTTCTAGAATTTTTTAGATTTTAGTTTGGTTGAATTTGGACTAGATTTGGACCTAGTTTGGTTCCTTTTTGATTCGGTTTGGTTCCATTTTGATTTGGTTTGGTTCAAGAGAGAGGAGAGATAAAAATGTATCAACTGTGAGATCCCTGTCCCCACCGCGCAACGGATTCGGGATACTAGCAGCGGAAGTAGCACTTCTTGCATGGGGCAGGGTCCCACACTCGGGGCCTCGTCCACGGATATCCGGACAAGAGACTAATCCGTCGGTTTTTCCAAAACCGAACCCGGAAAAAACTTCCCTTACCCGGAAAGCACGGGCGATTCCACCAGGATAACTTTTTACTCTAACGTAGTGAAGATCATTACTGATCACGCTGATCCGACTACACCTATAAAGATACTCGGTCAGATCAAAGTAGAAACTGTTAACCCATTTAGGTTAACACCTAGGCCAACATTTGAGCTTCATTATTATTTGGGTACATGTGCACACATTGCACCTCCATTGTATTTGATTTGGTGTATACATACCTATGGTTTATACCTTAGGGAATGGGGATGGTGGCCTTAGCCACACCTCATTGGTTGTAATTTGTGTGATCACCCTATGCTTGCCATGTGGCATAGAGGATAGCCATTTTTGCTATATAATGAAGGGCAAGTTTAGGGGGGTCTCTCATTCCCTCTAGCCCAAGTTGGAATCCACTCTTGTGTACTCTTTGAGTGTCTTGGGTGTGTACATAGGGTCTTCTTCTTTCATTTTATTGCTTTCTAGAAGTCATGCAAGTGTGAGTTTCTTATGTGAGTGAGAGACATGTGAGTATGCTTGTTCTTGTGATGGCTTGGTTGAGGATCCTTCTTGCTTGGAAAGCCATCTAGAGTGGATGTGTGTGTACGGCTTGGAGTGGCATGCCTTGCTTCTTTTCTAGGGATTCCTTGTTTGTGGTGAGGGTACCTAACCATGAGTGAGTTGTAGTCCCGACCCTAATCATCATTTTGGTGTGTGGGATATGTTGAGTTGGTGAGAGTTGAGTAGTTTTTACATTTTGTTCCTTATTCCCTTATCAAATCCTTTTCCATTTTCTTTGTTGTTAGATTAGGTTCCTTACCCTTCCTCTTCCTTGTCTTCATCCCCGAGAGCCAAAGTGAGACCGGTGACTTGGGAAGGTTGCCTTCTATGTGGCTTCCAACGCCACGCGAACACCTGGAGGTGCAAATTTACCCTTAACATGGTTCCGTTGCCGGGACAAGTTTGCAAGGAGGCAACAACAAAGACGGAACTCATCCACATCATGACTTGGCATGTGCAAAGAGACTACACTTGTGGGCCAAGGCTCAACAAAGCTAGTTCGTGTGCATAAGTGGTAACCATTTTTCAGCTTTATGCAAACTATAAAACTGAGTTTTTGATATGATTTGCAAAGTAGATTCAGTTTTAGTACAACAAGCACATTCAAAGATTGATTAAGAGAAGTTATAAGTGTCATTTTACAATGCAATGCTTCACATAATGCTTATGATGCACTTTAAGATGAATGCCATCAATGATTAATGGAGGAATGAAACCTGTGGTGTATGGGTGAACTCATGGAAAGCTAAAGCCTTCCACAGCTCAAAGGCAAAAGACATGCACTGTTCACACACAGCTCAAATTTCTGTGGGCAGTAGGGAGGCAAGAAAACAAAGCTCCTAAGCTTTGGTGGGCAACATGTAACACAAGAGAAGAGCTTTTAAGCTCTAGTTCATTTTCAAATCAGTCAAAGAGAGTTTTTTAGCTCTATGAAAATAAAATAAAAAAGAGCTTTTAGGCTCTGTGATAAGAGAAACAAGAAAAGCAAAATTCTTGGCTGTGGCGTTGGGTTGTGTGGAGGTGTCAGAGGAGGAGTGCTTACGTGCATGTGCTCTTGCACCGCCTGTGCTGAAAATGAGGCTCCCTACTGCCGCCTCCATCTCCCGCCTCCCATTGCAGAACTCCCCGCCACCCCCACTGCCGCCTCCATCACCTCACTACCCCGCCTCTTCCACTTCCCCCGCCACCCTCGCGCCACCTCCCTCTCCCCCCGTTACCCCCTCTCGCAGCGCCTCACCACCCCCCCTCACAGAGTCGCCCTTACCACCCCTCCAAACCCACCAACCCGCGACCCCGTCTCCCGCCACCCCCTCGACCACCCTTAGCCCACGGCAGCCAGCAAGCGTGCAGCCAGCAAAACGAGCAGTCATCACAGCAACCAGAAGAGTGGAGCAACCACAGCAGCCAGAAAGAAAAGCCGGCTCGTGAGCTCCCACGGTAGCCAGCAAAAGGGGGGGCCTGCACAGAATACAGAGGAAAGAAGTAACGTGAAGAAGGGGGAGGAGAGGAAGTAAGTGGCACCGTCTGTGGCACCACAGAAAGCAAAGGCCGAGCAGCTCCCCACCACGTGCAGCACACCACAGAGAAAGCAAGTGATGGATGGGGAGGATAACGGGCTCCCCACCACAGCCCGGCGAGCATAGCATCAGAAGCAAGGGCGAGCACAGCATCAGAAGATGAGCAAAGGAAGAGGTGGGGAGGATAACGGGCTCCCCACCACCACAGCCCGATGCCCTGCAAACGAGAGAAAGCCACGAAGAAACGGGCGAAGGCCATTAAAAATAAAGTTTTAAAAAAAATAAAAAATAAAATCAAAATCTAACTCACCTACCCCCTCGGATCCCTTCCAAGCGGGCCCCCCTTAATTTTTTTGTTTTTTGTTTTGTTTTTTCCCTTAACCTACCTTCTCCCCTTTTGGATCCCTTCCAAACGTCCCCCAATTTTTTGAATTCTTCCCCCTTTCCCACCTATCCTATCCCCCTAACCCCCCTACCAAACTTATTAACTCCCACCCACTAACCCTTATCCACTTCTAACATCACCTTTCTTCCCTAGCCAACCCATCTACTTTTTATTTTTTTAATTTTTTTGCACACCCTAACCATACTAACTTTCCATTTGCACACATGCACACACCCACACTTTCACAACACTTAGATTCTCACAAAGCACATAAACACTTACTACTTACACACAAAAAGAAAATATAAAAAATAAAAGATATAGAAAAAAGGATTCCAACAAGCAAGTATATGAACCCAAGTGAATGGAACACTCATCTCTTCCACATGTGCTTTATCGACTTCATCTTCATCATCGACATTTTGGCTTCATGCTATGTATGCACCTATACTTTGGGAGCCATTTTCCATCTTCATTTGGGACGTTGGTGGTATTCACCCTAGAGGTGGGGGAGCATCCCTTACCTCACCCTTCGACAAGGATCTTGGGTTTCATCGACTGATCTTGCCGATCTTCATTGGCCATATTTTACCACATTGATGTATCACTTTGTATCTACCCCCCTTGTACTCACATCACTTTTTTACATCCCGAGGACGGGATGTGCTTTAGAGGTGGGGCAATGTTAACCCATTTAGGTTAACACCTAGGCCAACATTTGAGCTTCATTATTATTTGGGTACATGTGCACACATTGCACCTCCATTGTTTGTTAATCTAAGGATTAAGAAATTGTCCAATTGTGAATTGACACGTATACAAAAGTATGGCATTCTTGTCTCCTCCAAATGTCTTCTTAACGGTTCTATTTTAGTGGCGAACGGCTAAAACGGCTAAATTTAGACGTTTACGATGGCTAACATTAAAGTTTGGGTCCAAAATAGTGACATCTTGTTCCATTTTTTATTTCAAAAAATCAAGCATGAAGATACGAAATCCTCTTTTCAGGCCTTGAAAACAACGCTATTAATGACAAAACACCAAATTTTTCAGACGTCTACTTTCCGCCTTCCCTTCATTTTGGCATATGGTTTATTCTCCTTTCTTTGCACTTTCAAAAGATTCACTATTCAAAAGATTCACTATTCAAAAGATTTACTATTTTTCTCTTATCTGTGAGCTTCTATGGCGTCCTCACTTCGTCCTTCTCATAATATAACTTCTTGTGATTTTCATAACACGAGAGAAGATGGTGTTTGGAAACCCATGTCTTTTCGTGTGAATGATTGGGTAACAATGCTTCCCTCTTGCAAAGGTGCCCACAGGGTGAAAAGAACCAAGCGAAATGAAGTGAAATCCCATTGGAAAGATCGTGTTCTTGCATTCAAAGTGACTGACAATGGCTGGCTTGCAAAAGTTCAGCATGTCTACATGGCCAAAGACATGGTGTTGAACTTGGATGAACATCCAATTCTCCATTCTTACTGTAATTCAACAAACCTTTATCTATTTGATACAACACAATATTTCTCTTTCTGATATATTTGTTGTTTGTTTCATTTCAGTTATCTTTCCGTCAACAGCTGTGGAGTGGCAGCCTGTTGAGAGCTTAAGTGGCACATTCAAAGCAATTCACAAGGGGATTGCAGATGTCATGTACGCAGACAAACCACCTTCATTTTACAAATCAGTGGATTTATTTGTGTATTTTGCAGAATACAGGGTTCCATCAAGAGAAGGTGTTCATGGAGAATTGTATGACATACCTATTCCCACAATAATGTCACTAGAATGGAAAGTTCCTGATCCAAATACCATAACTATTAACAAGCTTCAAATCCAAAATCAAAGATGATATTCTTAAAGCAATGTCTCCTGGAAGGATTTCAAGAAGGATTAAACTTCAATGGTTCTTGCCTATACATGTCTTTGTGGCATGTTTCAAAACAATGGAATTGGAGAGGACAAGAACGATGTGGCTTAATAGAAGACTATCTCTGACTGATCTAGACACTGTACTTGGAGAAGGATGGAGTACCAAGGAAACTTTTCATATGGGGGACAATATCAGTTGTAGAGTAAGCCCAAATTCTTTGTCCATCTCATACCAACTGTGTCGCCAATCCTTAGTTTTGGGCTATGACTATAGGAGATGGAAAAGCAAGCTTGGTAGTTGGGTCCCTTTGGATTCTGAAGAGAATTGTCCAGAGTTTGAATTTAACATCATAGTCCATCCATTCATAGATCCCAGGAAACTCATAGTAACATCAAACTGGCGACTATAACATGTTAGAGAGTCGCTTGAGTTTCTGGATGAAATATCACCTGAATATAGATTCAAAGTAGATGATATTGTTATCCATACAAGGATGGAGAGTGTAACCTCATGCATCACATGTCTCCCCCCAAAAAAAGTTGTATTTGAGCCACTTGCAAGGGCAAGTTTGTATAGTTGAAAAGGATTTCTCCAATAATGTAATCAATATATTCTGCTAGATTTCGTCTTGACTTCTTCACAAAATTGGTTAACAAATTGTTCGCGACACAAAACAAGGTTTGACAGTTGAATATCAAATTATTGATACTGAATAAGTACAGAAAATTGTCCCAAAAAGGGTGTGTTCATATGGACAAAATGAACAAAACAAAATCCAATATGTGGAATCACTCTACAAAATCAACTTTCCTTTTGGCATGAGATGACCCTGCATCTTTAGAGAATCTTTCTCTCTTCTGTTTGCTTCGATCAAATTTTGCTGATTGAGGTTCAAGTTCTGGAGTTTTGAGCACTTGAGGTGTTGGAGAGGAAGACTTTAGAGTGGATTCCCCTAATGGTGGTAAGTTGGGCTCCTCTCTGAGACCTTCACGTGTTGGCGAGGGAGATTTGGCAGTGGGGTCTGGTTTTGGAGAAGGTTCTTTGGAGATTGGCCTTGGAGACTTGGCAGTCTTCTTGGGGAACATGAACAAGAAATTTAATGGAGAGCCAACATTTGCCCTCTTACTACCTTTGTTGGACAAACGACGCTTCTGAATTTTAAATTTCACTGGTGAGTGAAAAGGAAGACCTTTAGCAGCACTCCTCTCTTTGACAGGGGTCTTCTCTTTGATAGGTGTCTTCTCTTGAGCTGGAGAAGAGATCTTCTCTTTGGTAGGAGGACTAGGGATCTTCTCTTTGACAGGTGTCTTCCCTTGAGCTGGTGAAGAGCTCATCTCTTTGGCAGGAGGGCTAGGGGTCTTCTCTTTAGCAAGTGGGCTAGGGCTCTTCTCTTTAACAGGAGGGGTAGGGATCTTCTCTGTAGCCTGAGGGATCTTTACTTTAGAATGGCTCTTCTCTTTAGAATGGCTCTTTTTCCCCTTGGAAGATCTGCTCTTGGAAGGGCTCTTCTTTCTCTTCTTCTTCTCTTTGGCAGAGGTCTTTTCCTTCTTGAATGAGTCATCCTTGTCTTTGCTTTCCTTCTTCTCCCTTTTCCTTTTCTTTGAAGTTGTATCCTTGGCTCCAGGTGGAAAGGGAGAATCAGGATCATATGGATTGATGGATCTGCTAAAAACCATGGACACTGCCTTCTCCCTTACCCAACTTACCCAAGAATCTTAATACTCATGCAACTGAGACAAAAGAAAATAAGAAAGTAAGAAAACAGGTCACTAAATGTATCCACTAAATCACTCAATGGTTTTCATTCATGAACTTACAGGAAGTGTTGTCATTCTAAATCTTGACTCAAGAAATCTCCAAGCATTAGCAAGAACCATCCATCCACAAGATGTTGAGTCTTTCTGCAAGGGAACTTCCTGATTGAAGTACTTAAAATCTTCAAGTTTGTAGTCTACATAGGTAGAAGCTAGAAAACTCAAGATAAGTTTGGCAGCACTGCAAACATAAAATTTTGAGGGTCAACCAAATAATAGAAATCATGCAAGAAATTTGAGGGTCAATACATGGAAAAGTTGATTCTTACATTTTACTTCTCCCATGGATGGATGCCAAAGAGTTCATAAAGATCACATCTCTATCCAATAGATTGATGATAATAAGACTCCAATGGCCTCTGTGATAATATGAGTACTGAAATTAGTTATGAATACTGTCATGTCTATAATAGGCAAAAGGTAATTGAGTATGAGTCTTACACTTCAACATAAGGGTACACAATGTAATTGCAGGTAAGCATATCAAAGTTTTTGAGAAAACTTGCAAGATCCCCTTGCCTATTGAAAAGGCACTGTGTAACAAGGGGATCAAGAATTGTCACTTGCACAGCCATTGATTCATGAAGATCCCTCATAAGACATCTGGAGACACAAACAAATTATGTCAACAAAACATGGTTCCTGAGAAATTCATCAAGAAAACAAAAGCAAATCACTACAAACCTCAGACAGATGAAGAGGACTGTGTCAGATATCTCAATATTAGGATTCACAAGCATGCTTGTGTCCTCAGGGGCAATGTCACAATACACCTCATCCTCTCCAGGCATGGACACATCTACTATCATTTGACCTGTCACATTCTGATAAAGCTCTGAATTGGATGAATGGAGAATTTCAGCTTGCTGAGAAAGAATGGCATCCTCTGAAATTTTCTCCTGCTCTCTCTCTTTTTCAACTTCTTCTTTGATATCCTGAGCTTTTCTTGTATCATAAGGATGAGAAATATCTTCAATAACAGCAGATTGCTTGGGTTGCCTTGCTGGAGGGATATTAAGAATTTCAAAAGCTCTCATGTCTTGACTTGGAATAGGCTCCAAAGCTTTGTCAAACTTATATCTAAGTCTAGACACCAGCACAAAATCTTTGCTCATAAGAGTGATCCTATGAGCAAATGCAGCAGCAATGTAGCCATCATTCATAAAGTCGATTAAAAAATCTTCAGCTGCCTCTTGAAGACACATGAGGGCCTGGGTCTCCCATCGAACTTTCTGAAGATATGTGTTTCTCATTTTACCAACTAACCTTTCTGATATGTCCCTGACAACCCGAGTAAATGGCAGTCGAGGGATGACAAGACTTGTAGATTTCTGTGCTGCTCTTATCTCTCTTAAGGACTTCACCTGATAATTCAATCTCTTTCTTGCTGTCGCCCTCGCACGAGGCTTTGGAAGAGGCTTTTCTTGTTCGGAAGGTCCTAGCTTGTCTTCAGCTTTTTCAGTCTCCAATGGTGGGTAGACTTTCCTTGCAGTCTGCTTTGTCCTTGCCATTGAAGCTTAAAAAAGAGACCAGATGAAGCGATTTGTATAATAGGACAAAGAAATGAGGTAGCCCGAACGAAGCGATAGAGCGAATCCAAAGATTATGGAAAGTGATAATCGCTTGATTCGGGCACGAAATAAAAAAAAAGGAGAAGTCCCGAACGAAGCGATGAGGAGAATCCTAGAGAATCGGATGAGTGTAATCGCTTGATGCAGGCAAGAACTAAAGAAAACTAGAAGTCCCGAACGAAGCGATGAGGAGAATCCAAGGATCTCGGATGAGCGTAATCGCTTGATTCGGGCAGGGAATTGTGAAATCGCTTGATATGGGAAAAGTAGGTTTGGGAAAAAAACGGTAGCTTGCTTTCGCTTGATACAGTGTCGGAGAAAAAAATGAATATTTTCAACAATATTAAGTTTTTATACCTCGGATATGTCGTACAAAGTACCGTTGGGTACACGCGCCATGTAATCATTATTGCCACGTGGCATAAACGGTCACTATTTAATGTCTTTTAATCACGCACTTTCAATTTTTTTCCCCAGTTTTGGACCACTTATTTGCGTCAGATCAAGCTGTGCACCGTTTTCTCTTCCTAGCCCTATTTTGCAAAACTCAAAATTTATTTCGAGACCTTGGAATTGTCAAAGCCCGCACGAAGCGATAGAGGCATTCCAATTTTTTTGGACCTTTCATTTTCGCTTGGTTCTGGCTCATCAGAATTTTTCAGGCATTTTTCTCAAATATCTCAATGAGTAAAGGTGTTGCGGGTCGACATGAACTTGTTGAAGAAAGCCCAAGTGAGAAACTCTTGAATGCTATTTTGCAAGATGGTCATGATATGAAGATATACGTTGATGCAGTGGAGATTTTCAATCCAAGGTTTTCTCTTTCAGATGTTTTGTTGAAGCTCAAGGACATTCTTGAAGATGAGTACAAGCAATTTGAAATGTCAATTCAAGCTCATTGTTTTCGTATCGGAGACCATGATTTTTGTCACCTTACAGATTTTACACAGCTATCTGTGGAGAAAGCCAAAGTAACAAAGAGGTTCAGTAGATTTTCAAATAGAACCTCTTTCACATGCCCTTCATCCATTTCTTGTCCTATCCATAAAAAGCATTGCAACCTTGTCCCCAAGGATGTCTCCTTTCTTTTCTTCCTATTTTTGAAAGCAGAAATACAGGATAAAGAGCAACAACCAGAAATTGATGCAGAGAATGAGGAAGAAAACTTAAATGTCACCACAGTTTCAAAGTTAGAGAAATGTGAAGTTTTAGAAGAGGAAGAAATTGATGTTCAAGCTGAGAAGAGAGAAAGTGCCAATCTTGATGTTGCAGAATTTAGGGCTTCCACTATTACTGAAGAGCCTTCAAAGGAAGCAAGCATATCTGAATCCTCTGTTACTCTTCCAAACCTTCCTTTCTTTTATATCAATGAGAAATATTTTATTCCTCTTTCCTATCTTCAATGTCTCTTCAATATCAGAGAAGACTACTGTATTGCAGCAATTTCAGAAGCTTGTGAAGTGGCCAAAGACTTTATTGATACAGAAGTAGAGCCAAAGGAAGAGTTTTTGGCACTTGATTTGCAAACATCTGATAACTCATTTATCCCTTCTACTGATGCACTTGCCTTGTGCCTTAAAAAAATGGAAGAGGGGAAACCTTCCTTGAGTGATGAGGATTTTGAGAACAGGCTAATTGAGTTAGGTATTGAGTCTTTTAGCAGAGATTTCAAGCTTCAGGCAGATTCTGATAAAGTGGAAAGGGTTGGCTCATGCAACTTGATGAAAGACAAAGTAGTAATTGAGGATGAGTTGCAGAAGGTAGCTTCCATTTAATCTTTTGTTAAATGTTATTGTGATTGTAATTTTTTTTAATTGAGGTTTTTGTCTTGCAGATTGAATTGCTTGATAAGGATGATTTTCTGGGAAGAGCTAGAGGCAGCAGAGTGAAATCTACAAAAACTAGGTCAAGAAGGCCTTCATCTGCTCTCATGCACTACTTGCCTACATTGGATAAGGCTGTGTTCTGTGCATTCCACATGAACTTCTCTGAAGATGCTGAGTTGCCAATATTTGCCTTAAAGGTGTTGTCAAGGTTCATGGGATATACTCCCCTTCAAATAAATGCTAACAAGGTTTTGCTTCTGGAGAGAGCTGCTGCTCTTAGAATCTTTGGATATGCTGCAGGTTTCAATGCCTCAAGAGCAGGATACTTTCTTTGCTACTCTAGCTATGCAGCTACAGCTGAGGTGTCAGATATCAATCTTCTTGGAGGTTATAGAAGGAGAAAATTTTTGAGATACAGAGGTGACATGCCAAGTAGTCCCAAGAGAATCAAATACTAATGTACACAATATTTTGCAAGGACCGATTTTATTTCAGCAAAATTTTTTGTTAGAGGTACAAATGTGTTAGTAATCATTAGTCTCTTTCTTGAGGTGTTGGTGTAGTTTCAGATTGCTGGGTCTTTGATCTCATCCTTTGTAATTGCCTCCTGTAGAACCAATTGAATAATTCGTTTAGTGCATTGCTTCTTCTTTGTCCACCTCCTCCTCTTCGGGTACACCTAAAAAAGGAAGTTCTCGCTTGATAATGAGACTTTTCCATTCCTTGTGTATTCCATGTTGCAAGTGGTCCTTCTGTAGCAAAATATGGTCCATGCAAGTAAAGAATATGCTACAAAGAAAATTTTTGTTAGTACATTTAAGAAATTACAAGTAATAAGTCTGGACACACCAATTTATAACTGTTTTGATAAGTCTGAATACTCACCAAGTAATAAGTTATGTCTTTTTCTCCCCAGGCATCTATGATAGCTTTGATCAAAAGCTTTATTGCGTTTTTGAAATCATCTGCATAAGTATTTGAACCAACTTGTCGTCTAAGGACTTTGAAAAAATTGTCGAGTTTTTTCCAAACTTCCATACGTTTGTTGCCTACATCTGGTCTACTTTTGACATTTGTGGTGATGACACATAGCTGTTTCCAACAGTTCCACATTGCATTGACTTGTTTAGTGTCATGGTTGCTCAAAAATCTTCTCGCTTTTGCTCCTCCCATTGAAACATCTTGCAGAACATCACCTGTACCTCCAGAAAGAACAGGATCTTTTTTAAGATGCACTTCCCCACCATGAAAACCCATTTGAGAGAGCAAGGCTTCGCACTTTTCTATGCACTCATCTGCAAGTTTAGTCGGCTTAATAGAATATGCATAGTCCAGATGAAGTCTGAGCAATTTGTCCAAGATTCTTATCTCTGCATGCAGTGTACATATATGCACATTTTTCAAATGTATTGGTAGAATTGGATCCCATATTTTAACAGAAGTTGGATAATCGACAACATTCACATTATTTCTGGATGGTGGTTTTCCAATCTCATTTTCTGCAAGCCATTCTTTTGTCCATGTGCTTGCCATGCAATAAAGACATGGATATTTGGTATTTGCTCCTCCACATACACCAAACATACACTTCAACGCCTTGAGGTCGGCACTCAAATGCCATTCCACAATGAAATCACCTATGTCGTCAACATGAAGGTGTTCACCTGTATTTTGGCTCTGAATAACTGAAGGAATGTCTGTTTTTGAGAAGAGCCACTTTAATGTTTCATGACTCTCTACTGGTACCTGAGCTGATCCAATCCACCATAGCTCCATTTCTGATTGAGTTTTGTGGTATGGAGAATCAAGCTTACCCTGACTATAGTCCAATGCTTTATTCATTAGGGATATAGATATTCTTTCCATTTTTTGACACTTTTGGATTTGAGCTTCATCTAATTTTAAAACAAATACAAGTTTTCCTTCACAATCTATTTCTCTTATGTTGTAAAATCTCACCATAAAAGATTGGACTTTTCTAATGTTCATCCAAATATTATTATAAACGTTGTATTCAAAAGATGATTTTTTTTTTTGGTCTCTCATATGGCATTGTTCCCTCAATATGGAAATACTCTCTGAAATGTTTAGAAATTTCCTCATTTAACAGAGTTCTATATTTTCCAACATTGTGAGGTCTAGGCAACCCAAAAGCTTTGATTTTGTAATACTTAAGGACCCTGAACCAGGTTTTAGAGATGGCTCTGTATCCCTTTCTACTCACTCCCACTGTGTCACAAACTTCTTGCATTGGGAAGGCTGGACTAATAAGTCCATATCTTTTAATAGATGTTGAAAGACCAGTTTTTTTTTAGTTTGATTTTCAGGAAGTTCTAAAAGTTTCAAGATATCCGACCTATTCATAAGCTCATTCAAAAATCTTACCCTTTCCTGAGCATTAGACATGTCAAATCCTAGAAGGTTAGTAACATGATCTCTTACAAGTTTTAACCTTTTTTTTCTTTGTCCAGATCTCTCTGTTAAGTTAACTACATCCCGCATTCGTTTTACTCGTGCTCTTAATCCTATTGGAGTTTCTTTTAAGGTTTTCAATTGATCATTTTCTTGTTTCAAAGACACTATTTCGTTTTCAAGTTCTAAAATTTTTGTTGCATTCAAAGATGAAGTATTTTGAAGATATGTAGTATATTCTGCATAATTAATATGTGATTGAGATAGTCTTGAACTATAACCAAGTAAGCCATCCTCCCCATCACCAACAAATCTAATCAAATCATGTGGTGTGTGAAAAGAAGGATACCTTCCTGTTTTGGGATCCGGTGGATATAGATTTCCATCTGTCCATAGGTCAATATGCTTCTTTCCTTCGTTGCGAAGATGTTGAGCTTCATTTGCACATGAAAGGGATCTTTTGTAGACACTCCGTGTAGTTGCATACTCTTGGTTGAGCTTGATGTTCAAATGAAACTTACGATTAGATGTATCACTCATTACTAACCGAGCAAAAAATATAAGCAGAGCTATTAGATCATGAGAGACACAGAAGAATGAGAATGAGATGTAGCTTGTGAAATTTTTAGAGAAGCAGAGGAGTGAAATTTTTTTGGAGAATGGATAAGAGCGCGTTTGGAGAGAATGGTCATTTTGCCGCGTAGTCACTAAAAGAGGACAAATTTCGAGACGAGCCATTAAAGAGTAGCATGAAAACGATCTATTTTTTAAGATTTTAAAATATGCACTTAGATACGTATTCAATCAGATAGATACGCTTTAAATACCCAAAACGGCTAAATTTGGAGCCGTTTTGATCGTCAACATTCTACTAATTAGCAAGTTAGCAAAATTCCTTACACAGCCCATTTTGAGACGTTTTTGGCCATAATGTCTCGCCCTATCACAACCCATATACATCTTATTCCATCACACACACTTCTTACCTCATCCCATACACATCTTATCACATCTAAACTCCTCTTATCACATCCTAACTCATCTCATATGCATCTTATCACATCTTATCACATCTCATACACCTCTTATCACATCCTATCACATCTCATACACATCTTATCACATCTTAACTCATCTTATCACATCCTAACTCATCTCATATGCATCTTATCACATCTTATATATCTCATACACATCTTATCACATCTTAACTCATCTTATCACATCCTAACTCATCTCATATGCATCTTATCACATCTCATACACCTCTTATCACATCCTATCACATCTCATATGCCTCTTATCACATCCTATCACTTCTCATATCTATTTATAGAATACAAGAGAATTCTTATATTTGATATAAGATTTCTCTACACATTTTTTTATGCATAAATTCCATTTAAGGAGACTAACACTTTCGAAATAAAAATCAATCTTTTATGCATCTTCCTATGCATAAATTCATTTTAAATGAAAATGACACTTTTGAATTAAAATTCAATCTTTTATGCATCTTCCTATGCATAAACTCAATTTAGATGAGAATTGATACTTTTGAATTAAAAATCCATCTTTTATGCATCTTCCTATGCATAAATTCAATTTGGATGAGAATAACACTTTTGAATTAAAAATCCACTCTTTTATGCATCTTCCTATGCATAAATTCAATTTGGTAAGATTTATAATTTTAGAATAAAAGAATTTCTCTTATGCATCTAAGTTATGCATAAAATCCATTTATGATGAAAATCACACTTTTAGTATAAAAAGAATATCTTTTATGCATACCTCTATGCATGAAATCCAATATGATAAAAGTAACACTTTTATAATAAAATAATTAACTTTTATGCATACCTCTATGCATGAAATTCAAATATGATAAAAGTAACACTTTTATAATAAAATAATCAACTTTTATGCATACCTCTATGCATGAAATCCAAATATGATAAAAGTAACACTTTTATAATAAAATAATCAACTTTTATGCATACCTCTATGCATGAAATCCAAATATGATAAAAGTAACACTTTTATAATAAAATAATCAACTTTTATGCATACCTCTATGCATGAAATCCAAATATGATAAAAGTAACACTTTTACATTAATCTAATAATCTTTTATGCATGCATATCTCTATGCATGAAATCCAATTATGATAAAAGTAACACTTTTACATTAAAATAATAATCTTTTATGCATACCTCTATGCATGAAATCCAAATATGATAAAAGTAACACTTTTATATTAAAATAATAATCTTTTATGCATACCTCTATGCATGAAATCCAAATATGATAAAAGTAACACTTTTACATTAATATAATAATCTTTTATGCATACCTCTATGCATGAAATCCAAAATGATAAAAGTAACACTTTTATATTAAAATAATAATCTTTTATGCATACCTCTATGCATGAAATCCAAAAATGATAAAAGTAACACTTTTATATTAAAATAATAATCTTTTATGCATACCTCTATCCATGAAATCCAAATATAATAAAAGTAATACTTTTACAATAATCATCAATTATGCATAACATAAAAATTAATTTCTCCATGATTACAATAAAATTCTTTCAATTAATCTAGGATGATAATTTCTAGAATATGGTAGGAAGTCCTCTTTTCATGCTTTGAATGAAATTATTTTATGTGTAATTTTTATAAAAATTTTATCATAGCTCCGCTACTATGACTGATAAATCTCAATTTATTTTGAAGGATAAAGCTTATCATTAAGAAAATGATTAGAATGATCCCTAATTGGATCATTAACCCAATAATGGATTGAATCATCAATATTCATGAAATACATAAACTCAAAGCAAGAAAAAAGCCATTAATTTGGCCTCAAGCATAGATTAATCTTGGATTAAGGAAAAGCTTTATGAAAAGCTTCATTTGGATTGAGAATGGGTCATGAGTATGACCATCTTGAGTGAGAGAGAGAAATTACATAAAAACCATTAGAATTAAGCATAAATGAAAATTTATGTAATTCTTTACTATCATTAATCAATTAACTTCAATAGCATTCATCAAATGATGTAATTCTTCACTACCATTCATCAATTAACTTCAATAGCATTCAAAAACCATTCCAATTAAGCTTCTCAAGCTTGAGAGGGGTTGAGAAGAGAGAAACATTGAGAAATTATAGAAAAGAATCAAAATTCACCATTTACCTTACAAATTGCTTGATTCTTTGTTCACGGTAGAGGCCCCCAACCAATCAATTGGTTTAGTATGTTGATGGAGCCACCAATGGGGATTAAAGAAAGAGGGAAGCTCCAATTTCTCCAATTTGGAGAGAATTTTAGAGAATAGTAGAAATTAGCATTATTTCAGCATAACTCTAGTATAGTAAAATTCTCCTCTTTTTTCAAAGGATTCATGTTCTATTTATAGGAGAGGGAAGCTCTAACCAAAGCTAACTAATTTCTAGAATTTTTTAGATTTTAGTTTGGTTGAATTTGGACTAGATTTGGACCTAGTTTGGTTCCTTTTTGATTCGGTTTGGTTCCATTTTGATTTGGTTTGGTTCAAGAGAGAGGAGAGATAAAAATGTATCAACTGTGAGATCCCTGTCCCCACCGCGCAACGGATTCGGGATACTAGCAGCGGAAGTAGCACTTCTTGCGTGGGGTAGGGTCCCACACTCGGGGCCTCGTCCACGGATATCCGGACAAGAGACTAATCCGTCGGTTTTTCCAAAACCGAACCCGGAAAAAACTTCCCTTACCCGGAAAGCACGGGCGATTCCACCAGGATAACTTTTTACTCTAACGTAGTGAAGATCATTACTGATCACGCTGATCCGACTACACCTATAAAGATACTCGGTCAGATCAAAGTAGAAACTGTTAACCCATTTAGGTTAACACCTAGGCCAACATTTGAGCTTCATTATTATTTGGGTACATGTGCACACATTGCACCTCCATTGTATTTGATTTGGTGTACACATACCTATGGTTTATACCTTAGGGAATGGGGATGGTGGCCTTAGCCACACCTCATTGGTTGTAATTTGTGTGATCACCCTATGCTTGCCATGTGGCATAGAGGATAACCATTTTTGCTATATAATGAAGGGCAAGTTTAGGGGGGTCTCTCATTCCCTCTAGCCCAAGTTGGAATCCACCCTTGTGTACTCTTTGAGTGTCTTGGGTGTGTACATAGGGTCTTCTTCTTTCATTTTATTGCTTTCTAGAAGTCATGCAAGTGTGAGTTTCTTATGTGAGTGAGAGACATGTGAGTATGCTTGTTCTTGTGATGGCTTGGTTGAGGATCCTTCTTGCTTGAAATCCATCTAGAGTGGATGTGTGTGTACAGCTTGGAGTGGCATGCCTTGCTTCTTTTCTAGGGATTCCTTGTTTGTGGTGAGGGTACCTAACCATGAGTGAGTTGTAGTCCCGACCCTAATCATCATTTTGGTGTGTGGGATATGTTGAGTTGGTGAGAGTTGAGTAGTTTTTACATTTTGTTCCTTATTCCCTTATCAAATCCTTTTCCATTTTCTTTGTTGTTAGATTAGGTTCCTTACCCTTCCTCTTCCTTGTCTTCATCCCCGAGAGCCGGAGTGAGACCGGTGACTTGGGAAGGTTGCCTTCTATGTGGCTTCCAACGCCACGCGAACACCCGGAGGTGCAAATTTACCCTTAACATGGTTCCGTTGCCGGGACAAGTTTGCAAGGAGGCAACAACAAAGACGGAACTCATCCACATCATGACTTGGCATGTGCAAAGAGACTACACTTGTGGGCCAAGGCTCAACAAAGCTGGTTCGTGTACATAAGTGGTAACCATTTTTCAGCTTTATGCAAACTATAAAACTGAGTTTTTGATATGATTTGCAAAGTAGATTTAGTTTTAGTACAACAAGCACATTCAAAGATTGATTAAGAGAAGTTATAAGTGTCATTTTACAATGCAATGCTTCACATAATGCTTATGATGCACTTTAAGATGAATGCCATCAATGATTAATGGAGGAATGAAACCTGTGGTGTATGGGTGAACTCATGGAAAGCTAAAGCCTTCCACAGCTCAAAGGCAAAAGACATGCACTGTTCACACACAGCTCAAATTTCTGTGGGCAGTAGGGAGGCAAGAAAACAAAGCTCCTAAGCTTTGGTGGGCAACATGTAACACAAGAGAAGAGCTTTTAAGCTCTAGTTCATTTTCAAATCAGTCAAAGAGAGTTTTTTAGCTCTATGAAAATAGAATAAAAAAGAGCTTTTAGGCTCTGTGATAAGAGAAACAAGAAAAGCAAAATTCTTGGTTGTGGCGTTGGGTTGTGTGGAGGTGTCAGAGGAGGAGTGCTTGCGTGCATGTGCTCTTGCACCGCCTGTGCTGAAAATGAGGCTCCCTACTGCCGCCTCCATCTCCCGCCTCCCATTGCAGAACTCCCCGCCACCCCCACTGCCGCCTCCATCACCTCACCACCCCGCCTCTTCCACTTCCCCCGCCACCCTCGCGCCACCTCCCTCTCCCCCCGTTACCCCCTCTCGCAGCGCCTCACCACCCCCCCTCACAAAGTCGCCCTTACCACCCCTCCAAACCCACCAACCCGCGACCCCGTCTCCCGCCACCCCCTCGACCACCCTTAGCCCACGGCAGCCAGCAAGCGTGCAGCCAGCAAAACGAGCAGTCACAGCAACCAGAAGAGTGGAGCAACCACAGCAGCCAGAAAGAAAAGCCGGCTCGTGAGCTCCCACGGTAGCCAGCAAAAGGGGGGCCTGCACAGAATACAGAGGAAAGAAGTAACGTGAAGAAGGGGGAGGAGAGGAAGTAAGTGGCACCGTCTGTGGCACCACAGAAAGCAAAGGCCGAGCAGCTCCCCACCACGTGCAGCACACCACAGAGAAAGCAAGTGATGGATGGGGAGGATAACGGGCTCCCCACCACAGCCCGGCGAGCATAGCATCAGAAGCAAGGGCGAGCACAGCATCAGAAGATGAGCAAAGGAAGAGGTGGGGAGGATAACGGGCTCCCCACCACCACAGCCCGACGCCCTGCAACGAGAGAAAGCCACGAAGAAACGGGCGAAGGCCATTAAAAATAAAGTTTTAAAAAAAATAAAAAATAAAATCAAAATCTAACTCACCTACCCCCTCGGATCCCTTCCAAGCGGGCCCCCCTTAATTTTTTTGTTTTTTGTTTTGTTTTTTCCCTTAACCTACCTTCTCCCCTTTTGGATCCCTTCCAAACGTCCCCCAATTTTTTGAATTCTTCCCCCTTTCCCACCTATCCTATCCCCCTAACCCCCCTACCAAACTTATTAACTCCCACCCACTAACCCTTATCCACTTCTAACATCACCTTTCTTCCCTAGCCAACCCATCTACTTTTTATTTTTTTAATTTTTTTGCACACCCTAACCATACTAACTTTCCATTTGCACACATGCACACACCCACACTTTCACAACACTTAGATTCTCACAAAGCACATAAACACTTACTACTTACACACAAAAAGAAAATATAAAAAATAAAAGATATAGAAAAAAGGATTCCAACAAGCAAGTATATGAACCCAAGTGAATGGAACACTCATCTCTTCCACATGTGCTTTATCGACTTCATCTTCATCATCGACATTTTGGCTTCATGCTATGTATGCACCTATACTTTGGGAGCCATTTTCCATCTTCATTTGGGACGTTGGTGGTATTCACCCTAGAGGTGGGGGAGCATCCCTTACCTCACCCTTCGACAAGGATCTTGGGTTTCATCGACTGATCTTGCCGATCTTCATTGGCCATATTTTACCACATTGATGTATCACTTTGTATCTACCCCCCTTGTACTCACATCACTTTTTTACATCCCGAGGACGGGATGTGCTTTAGAGGTGGGGCAATGTTAACCCATTTAGGTTAACACCTAGGCCAACATTTGAGCTTCATTATTATTTGGGTACATGTGCACACATTGCACCTCCATTGTATTTGATTTGGTGTACACATACCTATGGTTTATACCTTAGGGAATGGGGATGGTGGCCTTAGCCACACCTCATTGGTTGTAATTTGTGTGATCACCCTATGCTTGCCATATAATGAAGGGCAACTTTAGAACTTTATCAAATTGGTCTCCACCCATGACCTTAATCCACAAGACGGTCAAAATGCTTTCCCAGCATTCTTGACATAAAACAGTCATTTACAAACAGGTCACAAAATACAGTTTCTATATCGAACTTTCGTCTTTCCACATTATCCCTCCTCAGTCCACATTACTTATTCCACATTCCGTTCATATGTGTACTCATTCTCATCCATTCACTCATATTGACGACACATTATTTCACATACACATTCACATTCATTATTCTACATACACATCCATGTTCGTACATCCACATCATACATCCAATCCCATATCCGCATTCATACATACACATCCATATCCACATCCATACATCCACATCCACATTCACATTCACATCCATACATCCACATCTACATGCATACATCCATTTTCACATCCTCATTCATACATCCACATCCACATACATACATCCACATCCGTATCTACATCCATACATCCACATCCACATTCACATTCACATTCATACACATACACATCTACATGCATACATCCATTTTCACATCCTCATTCATACATCCACATCCACATACATACATCCACATCCGTATCTACATCCATATCCACAATCATTCATACATCCACATCCACATTCAATTTCATACATCCATTTTCACATTCCCATTCATATAGCCACATACGCCTTCACATCTATTCTTTTACATCACATCCATTCTCGCCCTATCACAACCCATATACATCTTATCCCATCACATACACTTCTTACCTCATCCCATACACATCTTATCACATTTAAACTCCTCTTATCACATCCTAACTCATCTCATATGCATTCTATCACATCTTATCACATCTCATACACCTCTTATTAGATCCTATCACATCTCATACACATCTTATCACATCTTAACTCATCTTATCACATCCTAACTCATCTCATATGCATCTTATCACATCTTATACATCTCATACACATCTTATCACATCTTAACTCATCTTATCACAACCTATCACATCTCATATGCCTCTTATCATATCCTATCACTTCCCATATCTATTTATAGAATACAAGAGAATTCTTATATTTGATATAAGATTTCTCTACACATTTTTTTATGCATAAATTCCATTTAAGGAGACTAACACTTTCGAAATAAAAATCAATCTTTTATGCATCTTCCTATGTATAAATTCAATTTAAATGAAAATGACACTTTTGAATTAAAATTCAATCTTTTATGCATCTTCCTATGCATAAACTCAATTTAGATGAGAATTGATACTTTTGAATTAAAAATCCATCTTTTATGCATCTTCCTATGCATAAATTCAATTTGGATGAGAATAACACTTTTGAATTAAAAATCCACTCTTTTATGCATCTTCCTATGCATAAATTCAATTTGGTAGGAATTATACTTTTAGAATAAAAGAATTTCTCTTATGCATCTAAGTTATGCATAAAATCCATTTATGATGAAAATCACACTTTTAGTATAAAAAGAATATCTTTTATGCATACCTCTATGCATGAAATCCAATATGATAAAAGTAACACTTTTATAATAAAATAATTAACTTTTATGCATACCTCTATGCATGAAATTCAAATATGATAAAAGTAACACTTTTATAATAAAATAATCAACTTTTATGCATACCTCTATGCATGAAATCCAAATATGATAAAAGTAACACTTTTATAATAAAATAATCAACTTTTATGCATACCTCTATGCATGAAATCCAAATATGATAAAAGTAACACTTTTACATTAATCTAATAATCTTTTATGCATGCATATCTCTATGCATGAAATCCAATTATGATAAAAGTAACACTTTTACATTAAAATAATAATCTTTTATGCATACCTCTATGCATGAAATCCAAATATGATAAAAGTAACACTTTTATATTAAAAGAATAATCTTTTATGCATACCTCTATGCATGAAATCCAAATATGATAAAAGTAACACTTTTATATTAAAATAATAATCTTTTATGTATACCTCTATGCATGAAATCCAAAATGATAAAAGTAACACTTTTATATTAAAATAATAATCTTTTATGCATACCTCTATGCATGAAATCCCAAAATGATAAAAGTAACACTTTTATATTAAAATAATAATCTTTTATGCATACCTCTATGCATGAAATCCAAATATGATAAAAGTAACACTTTTACAATAATCATCAATTATGCATAACATAAAAATCAATTTCTCCATGATTACAATAAAATTCTTTCAATTAATCTAGGATGATAATTCCTAGAATATGGTAGGAAGTCCTCTTTTCATGCTTTGAATGAAATTATTTTATGTGTAATTTTTATAAAAATTTTGCCATAGCTCCGCTACTATGATTGATAAATCTCAATTTATTTTGAAGGATAAAGCTTATCATTAAGCAAGAAAAAAGCCATTAATTTGGCCTCAAGCATAGATTAATCTTGGATTAAGAAAAAGCTTTATGAAAAGCTTCATTTGGATTGAGAATGGGTCATGAGTATGACCATTTCTTGAGTGAGAGAGAGAAATTACATAAAAACCATTAGAATTAAGCATAAATAGAATTTTATGTAATTCTTTACTATCATTAATCAATTAACTTCAATAGCATTCATCAAATGATGTAATTCTTTACTACCATTCATCAATTAACTTCAATAGCATTCAAAAACCATTCCAATTAAGCTTCTCAAGCTTGAGAGGGGTTGAGAAGAGAGAAACATTGATTAATTATAGAAAAGAATCAAAATTCACCATTTACCTTACAAATTGCTTGATTCTTTGTTCACGGTAGAGGCCCCCAACCAATCAATTGGTTTAGTATGTTGATGGAGCCACCAATGGGGATTGAAGAAAGAGGGAAGCTCCAATTTCTCCAATTTGGAGAGAATTTTAGAGAATAGTAGAAATTAGCATTATTTCAGCATAACTCTAGTATAGTAAAATTCTCCTCTTTTTTCAAAGGATTCATGTTCTATTTATAGGAGAGGGAAGCTCTAACCAAAGCTAACTGATTTCTAGAATTTTCCAGATTTTAGTTTGGTTGAATTTGGACTAGATTTGGACCTAGTTTAGTTCCTTTTTTATTCGGTTTGGTTTCATTTTGATTTGGTTTGGTTCAAGAGAGAGGAGAGATAAAAATATCACAATATTTTTGAGTTTAAAACTCATTCAAGAATGTGAAGTACGCACCTCCTTTAAGGGACTCCCCTTCCTTACCTATGTGTTAAAATGGAATCATTATACCCAAAATATCTCATATTTTTTATATTACTCATAGTTTCTTACTAATAAACCTTATACATAGTCAACTCTTCATCTTATGTGAGCATTTACTCATTTCTGGGTATCTTCTTTTACAAATTGGATTTATCTCCTCCCTACACATGGATTGATCCTATTGGCCCACAGGAACCTTAATTGGACCATAATCCAAAATTTTCTGAAAATCTAGACCCTTAGGCTAAGGTCCTTTATACCCATTTCCAATAAATTCCAATTGCACATTGGAAAGTTCTTTTTGAATTTCTGTTTCAAAGAAATTCATTTTAATATTATGAGAAATTTTTCTATCTAAAAATATTCAAAATCTAAATATTCTCTCTCTAGAATATTTTCTCTCTCTATGTCAAAACAGGTAGAGACAAGATCTTTTATATTTCTGAAGAGGAGATTGATTACAGGGG
Source organism: Cibotium barometz (assembly GCF_041138505.1). Taxonomy (NCBI): domain Eukaryota; kingdom Viridiplantae; phylum Streptophyta; class Polypodiopsida; order Cyatheales; family Cibotiaceae; genus Cibotium; species Cibotium barometz. Next base: position 29,279,082 of record NC_141047.1, on the reverse strand, counting down.
AAGATGTTGGATATCTTGAGAGGCTGGGGAGGAATCTTACATTCTCTCCCACTTGAAAAACGCGAGATGTCCTCATCTCGCAAACTGGGGGTAATTTTGCAAGATACACGAATATGAGACTGAGAGAAAATTTTTAATTAAGATTAACCACCAAGAAAAGTCTCAAAGAGAGCAAGACTCAAGACAAGAACAAAGATTTCAACTGTATTCATTCTTGGAACATATACAGTAAAGATAGAAGAACTTTTTACACTTCCATAAGCCCGTCCATCATATGGTCACAAAAGCAGCACTCACAAGCTGCACACGTATAAGGTAATTCATCTATGGGAATAATTCGGCCGGTTATTGCAGCACCTATCTCACTGGTATGAGGTGACCTATTAAAAGGACCTCTGAGAGGGAAGCCAAAAACGGGATAAAGGCATATCTTCTGATGAGGAAGAAAACACGCCAGTAAGAAGACCCGCTCAGAAAACCCAACATGTCTTGATCTCATCACGCAATAGTATCGGGGACCCAAACCCAAAGCTTCAATAACCATAGCCAGGCGGACGAAAGTGCTGCTGACCCCACGGTGTTACCCTAGTTATGTCTTGATAGGTCCGCCATTTGGTCTGAGCTACAGAAGTTCCCAAGTGAGGAAAAAGTGAGCGCTCATACAGTTCTATAAAATCCTTCTTCACAGACTCACTTGCGTCTTGAAGGTGAGAAATCATCATGGATAAAACCAATTCCTGCTGCCAAGCCATAAAGGAGATTAAGAAAGAAAGGAGATCGATGGAAGTAAGATTACTGCGAGCGACAAGTAAGAGTTACGACTTATATAAAGAAGGAACTAGCGTAACCTAGAAGCCACCGGGGTATCTTGCCACTGAAGTTTTACTGTCTCTCCATGATTTGGGTTTGGCACAAATTTCTATAGAAGGCATTAAGAACTTTGAGATGAGGAGATAAAAGAAGTTCGTAGGCTAAGTCACCTACTTTCTTTAGTCCACAATATCTGGGAGATAACTACTTATACTCTCCAAGAGATAAAGAACTTCTTTTGGTCCATACTCAAATGAAGACCATATCTGCTTCTTTGAATTCTTTGACAATCCTCTTCTTATCTGTATACTGCTTCTGTCGATCCTGGGCAATCTTTTAACTGAGGACCAAATCCTTGGCATCCAAAACACTGGTTCACACTTCTGAACTCATCGTTCTGAATCCTTAAAACAGGTGGGGCTCCTGAAAAAGTATTCTGGGGAAAGGTCTTCCTTCTTAAACAGAATCCTCTTTTATTTTAGAGCGGGAAAATATAAGATCAGAAAGGGAGGTTCTTACTCCTGTATACCTCGAAGGCTGGGGGAGAAATCTTACATTCTACCCCACTTAAAAAGTGCGAGATGTCCTCATCTCGCAAAGTAGAGGACAACTCTTTTTCTTAAGATTCAATTTATTCTGGGGTTCCTTATATTCTGGTCAACCCAATAGAATACGGGGATAAATATCCCTTATATAGAACTCATCATTAAATAACAATTCATTCAGATCATATCATTCATATCTTTAACACGATAATGGTCCATTAGACTGAAAAATTTCCTTCTGAACATTCCTCCACGAGAATTTCAGTTAAGCAAGTTCTCAATTTGTCATCCCTTAACTTGATCTACCGTGTCAAGTATTAACAGTAGCAATTTGACAGCACAATCCACTAATCTCATAGTGATTTGCTAAAATCATTATCATCACTTATCATCACAAGGACTCGTCCCAATCATCCACATTGTGGTTTCGCTCAGGTTATTATATTTCAACTAAATTTCAGAAATCATCATTTTTCAATCAGAATCCAATTCAATTCATCAGTTCTCAAACAGAATTAAAAATCATATCAACCACATTCGAATTCATTTACTGGATAGCATTAATGCTTATAATTTCAAGTCTTAGATTTACTCGTATATACTGCAGGTAAAGAGCTGCAATTATACCCTCGGTATATACGGTTAGTCATGATACTTGGAACTATAAGATAGATACCATCATGTCTAGGCCTCAAGCAAGTCAGGGTTCCATACAATTGCGGTACTTCCATCTGCAAACCCAATTATTAAATTATGAATTTTTCAGTTTGAATATCAAATTGTATGAATTATATACACAATTATAACTTTTTTGTGTTTCTTGATAAATTTTTGACATATTTGGCTTCTCAGTTGATCTTTATTAACCCATTTGCTCTGATACCAACTGTGAGATCCCTGTCCCCACCGCGCAACGGATTCGGGGTACTAGCAACGGAAGTAGCACTTCTTGCGCAAGGGTAGGGTCCCACACTCGGGGCCTTGTCCACGGATATCCGGACAAGAGACTAATCCGTCGGTTTTTCCAAAACCGAACCCGAAAAAAAGTTCCCTTACCCGGAAAGCACGGGCGATTCCACCAGGATAACTTTTTACTCTAACTTAGTGAAGATCATTACTGATCACGCTGATCCGACTGCACCTATAAAGATACTCAGTCAGATCAAGGAAGAAACTTGCACTTGGATCATTGGGATCAACGCTTTTTTCCCCATCAAGAGGCACAGCCGTTGATTCCTATCCATAGAACAATTACTATCCGGGATTTACTTTATCTATCGTAATAACAGAAATTGAGTCTCGATTTACGGATCCATCAGTCCAGCCTAACCCCATCCAGTCCCATGGGTTAGCCAACCGCCCAACCACTGTAGTGATGGGATCCAATTAGGAATTTGGTTGGGTTTTGTCCCGGGTACCAGGGAAAAGAGTTTCCAGGCCCCCTAGCCAGAAGTTCATGCAAACATAAAACTAGTCACACCACTTACACACCCAATATGAAATTGCCTTTTTCTTAGCATCAACTAGCTTTAAAACAATCCTTTAATGAAACCATTATGTCACTGATGACAGTCCTCAAAATCTCTGGTTGAATCCATATTTTATCGGTGTACTTATGGCATCATTGGCAACCAGAACGCTCACCACCTGTTCACTCAGGGGCCTTTTCAATAGTTCCTAGCTCATAGTACCCGACAATATTTTCACATATAAAAATCAAGATGGAATCCTTGTTGAAGATCAGCGAGATCAATCAACAGATCCACATAAGAGAGCCATGGACTCATCTGTTGAGGACCAGCAAGGTCAATCAACCAGATCCATGCCCGATTTCAGAAAACAACTCTTACTCCTTGTTCCAATATCTTCCACGACGTATGTGTGGGTATCTTCGGCGACCCAGAGCCCGAGCACCGTATGGTCAGCACCCTCTAGGATCCTTCGCAGGTGACCTAGTGCTTCACTCATAGGCCGCTTCCTTGGTCCCTCATCCACTGTACCGGAAGCTCACCATTTAAATCGAACCGAGGCTGGTCAAGACCTCGGTCGACCTTGCTACGCGAGACGTCCTCCAGACTCTCCGTCACAGCAGTTGCAACTTTATCAAATTGGTCTCCATGACCTTAATCCACAAGACAGTCAAAATGCTTCCCCAGCATTCTTGACATAAAACAGTCATTTACAAACAGGTCACAAAATACAGTTTCTATATCGAACTTTCGTCTTTCCACATTATCCCTCCTCAGTCCACATTACTTATTCCACATTCCGTTCATATGTGTACTCATTCTCATCCATTCACTCATATCGACGACACATTATTTCACATACACATTCACATTCATTATTCTACATACACATCCATGTTTGTACATCCACATCATACATCCAATCCCATATCCGCATTCATACATACACATCCATATCCACATCCATACATCCACATCCACATTCATATTCACATCCATACATCCACATCTACATGCATACATCCATTTTCACATCCTCATTCATACATCCACATCCACATACATACATCCACATCCATATCTACATCCATACATCCACATCCACATCCACATTCACATTCATACACATACACATCTACATGCAAACATCCATTTTCACATCCTCATTCATACATCCACATCCACATACATACATTCTCATTCATACATCCACATCCACATACATACATCCACATCCGTATCTACATCCATATCCACAATCATTCATACATCCACATCCACATTCAATTTCATACATCCATTTTCACATTCCCATTCATATAGCCACATATGCCTTCACATCTATTCTTTTACATCACATCCATTCTTGCCCTATCACAACCCATATACATCTTATCCCATCACATACACTTCTTATCACATCTAAACTCCTCACCTCATCCCATACACATCTTATCACATCTAAACTCCTCTTATCACATCCTAACTCCTCTCATATGCATCTTATCACATCTTATCACATCTTATCACATCTCATACACCTCTTATCAGATCCTATCACATCTCATACACATCTTATCACATCTTAACTCATCTTATCACATCCTAACTCATCTCATATGCATCTTATCACATCTTATACATCTCATACACATCTTATCACATCTTAACTCATCTTATCACATCCTAACTCATCTCATACGCATCTTATCACATCTTATCACATCTCATACACCTCTTATCACATCCTATCACATCCTATCACATCTCATACACCTCTTATCACATCCTATCACATCTCATATGCCTCTTATCACATCCTATCACTTCCCATATCTATTTATAGAATACAAGAGAATTCTTATATTTGATATAAGATTTCTCTACACATTTTTTAATGCATAAATTCCATTTAAGGAGACTAACACTTTCGAAATAAAAATCAATCTTTTATGCATCTTCCTATGCATAAATTCATTTTAAACAAAAATGACACTTTTGAATTAAAATTCAATCTTTTATGCATCTTCCTATGCATAAACTCAATGTAGATGAGAATTGACACTTTTGAATTAAAAATCCATCTTTTATGCATGCATAAATTCAATTTGGATGAGAATAACACTTTTAGAATAAAAGAATTTCTCTTATGCATCTAAGTTATGCCTAAAATCCATTTATGATGAAAATCACACTTTTAGTATAAAAAGAATATCTTTTATGCATACCTCTATGCATGAAATCCAATATGATAAAAGTAACACTTTTATAATAAAATAATCAACTTTTATGCATACCTCTATGCATGAAATTCAAATATGATAAAAGTAACACTTTTATAATAAAATAATCAACTTTTATGCATACCTCTATGCATGAAATCCAAATATGATAAAAGTAACACTTTTATAATAAAATAATCAACTTTTATGCATACCTCTATGCATGAAATCCAAATATGATAAAAGTAACACTTTTATAATAAAATAATCAACTTTTATGCATACCTCTATGCATGAAATCCAAATATGATAAAAGTAACACTTTTACATTAATCTAATAATCTTTTATGCATACCTCTATGCATGAAATCCAATTATGATAAAAGTAATACTTTTACATTAAAATAATAATCTTTTATGCATACCTCTATGCATGAAATCCAAATATGATAAAAGTAGCACTTTTATATTAAAATAATAATCTTTTATGCATACCTCTATGCATGAAATCCAAATATGATAAAAGTAACACTTTTACATTAATATAATAATCTTTTATGCATACCTCTATGCATGAAATCCAAATATGATAAAAGTAACACTTTTATATTAAAATAATAATCTTTTATATATACCTCTATGCATGAAATCCAAAATGATAAAAGTAACACTTTTATATTAAAATAATAATCTTTTATGCATAACTCTATGCATGAAATCCAAATATGATAAAAATAACACTTTTACAATAATCATCAATTATGCATAACATAAAAATTAATTTCTCCATGATTACAATAAAACTCTTTCAATTAATCTAGGATGATAATTCCTAGAATATGGTAGGAAGTCCTCTTTTCATGCTTTGAATGAAATTATTTTATGTGTAATTTTTATAAAAATTTTACCATAGCTCCGCTACTACTATGACTGATAAATCTCAATTTATTTTGAAGGATAAAGCTTATCATTAAGGGAATGATTAGAATGATCCCTAATTGGATCATTAACCCAATAATGGATTAAATCATCAATATTCATGAAATACATAAACTAAAAGCAAGAAAAAAGCCATTAATTTGACCTCAAGCATAGATTAATCTTGGATTAAGGAAAAGCTTTATGAAAAGCTTCATTTGGATTGAGAATGGGTCATGAGTATGACCATTTCTTGATGAGTGAGAGAGAGAAATTACATAAAAACCATTAGAATTAAGCATAAATAAAAATTTATGTAATTCTTTACTATCATTAATCAATTAACTTCAATAGCATTCATCAAATGATGTAATTCTTCACTACCATTCATCAATTAACTTTAATAGCATTCAAAAACCATTCCAATTAAGCTTCTCAAGCTTGAGAGGGGTTGAGAAGAGAGAAACATTGAGAAATTATAGAAAAGAATCAAAATTCACCATTTACCTTACAAATTGCTTGATTCTTTGTTCACGGTAGAGGCCCCCAACCAATCAATTGGTTTAGTATGTTGATGGAGCCACCAATGGGGATTGAAGAAAGAGGGGAGCTCCAATTTCTCCAATTTGGAGAGAATTTTAGAGAATAGTAGAAATTAGCATTATTTCAGCATAACTCTAGTATAGTAAAATTCTCCTCTTTTTTCAAAGGATTCATGTTCTATTTATAGGAGAGGGAAGCTCTAACCAAAGCTAACTGATTTCTAGAATTTTCTAGATTTTAGTTTAGTTGAATTTGGACTAGATTTGGACCTAGTTTGGTTCCTTTTTGATTCGGTTTGGTTCCAATTTGATTTGGTTTGGTTCAAGAGAGAGGAGAGATAAAAATATCACAATATTTTTTAGTTTAAAACTTATTCAAGCATGTGAAGTATGCACCTCCTTTAAGGGACTCCCCTTCCTTACAGATGTGTCAAAATGGAATCATTATACCCAAAATATCTCATATTTTTGATATTACTCATAGTTTCTTACTAATAAACCTTGTACATAGTCAACTCTTCATCTTATGTGAGCATTTACTCATTTTTGGGTATCTTCTTTTACAAATTGGATTTATCTCCTCCCCACACATGGATTGATCCTATTGGTCCACAGGAACCTTAATTGGACCATAATCCAAAATTTTCTGAAAATCTAGACCCTTAGGCTAAGGTCCTTTATACCCATTTCCAATAAATTCCAATTGCACATTGGAAAGTTCTTTTTGAATTTCTATTTCAGGGGAATTCATTTTAATATTATGAGAAATTTTTCTATCTAAAAATATTCAAAATCTAAATATTCTCTCTCTATAATATTTTCTCTCTCTATGTCAAAACAGGTAGAGACAAGATCTTTTATATTTCTGAAGAGGGGATTGATTACAGGGGAAGATGCTGGATATCTTGAGAGGCTGGGGAGGAATCTTACAAAAATAACTCTTTTGAACTAAAAATAGATTTCTTTATGCATCTTTCTATGCATAAAATCAAAATTGATGAGAATAACTCTTTCGAACTAAAAATTGATGAGAATAACTCTTTAGAATATAGAAATCATAAGGATTACTCTTTTAGAATAATGTGAGATAATACTTATTTTTAAATTTTTGAAAAATTTCACCATAACCTCCTTTGTATGGCTGGCCATTTTTCAATTTTAAGTCTCTAAAATTAATTAGAAATGCATCAAGAGTATTTAAATCATTCTAAAGTAACATTTTTCTACTTATTCAAGAGAAACATTATGAAAAACTTGATTTTATTCATTCATCATTCACCTAGGATAAAGAATGGTTGGATTTACTAGAGAAGAGAGGGGAATGCCTTTTGCAATGAGGCATAACATCATTTGCAATGTAGAGAAGACAAAAATCATAAAAAACCATAAAATGAATGGAAAAGAGAAGAATCTCCAACTTACATAGATAAATTTGAGAGCTTTCCTTTGGCTTGATGGTTTGAGGGTTCAACTCTTGTTTGAGACAAGAGTGGCCACCAATCTTTTGGAAGAGGGAAGGTCAAAAACTAATGAATTATGAGTAAAATTCATTGTTTTTGGCACTTGGGAGAGGCAGGGTAACAGTGCAAAAATACTATCGAGTTTCAAAAAAGGAGAGGGCTTCTATTTATAGGAAAAAGTGAGCCTCTAACCAAGCAAACTGATTCTAGAATTTTCTAGATCAGTTTTGTCAATTTTTGACCATTTTTAGGTCAGTTTTGCTCACTTTTTGGATCTAGTTGAAACAAGAGAGAGGAGAGATGAAAATATCTCATTATTTGGCAGTTTAAAACTCATTCAAGCATGTGAAATAGGCACCTCCTTCATGAGGGGAGTTCCCCCATACTGAGGCGTCAAAACTGCATCATTTCACCTAAATATCTCTCTTTTTTAACAATTAACCTTGTCCTTAGTCAACTCTTCATCTTATGTGAGTATTTACTCATTTTCGGGGGATTTTCTTTTTATTCTTCTATTTATCTCCTCCCTACATTTGGATGAATCTTATTGGTCCATAGGAACCTTAGTTTAAAATTTCGAAAAAATCTTCACTCCCAGGATAATGCCTCTTGAACAGATTATACTTAATTTCTAATACACCTTCTGAAAATCTTTTTGAACTTCTGTTTCAAGGGAGCTTATTTTAATAAGATGAGGTATTTTTCTATCCAAAAATATTTAAAATCTGAATATTCTCTTTCTAGAACATTTTCTCTCTCTAGGTCAAAACTGGTAGAAACAAGATCTTTTATAAGAGAGGATTGATTACAGGGGAAGATACTGGACATCATGAGGGACTGGGGGAGGAATCTTACATTCTACCCCACTTAAAAAATGCAAGATGTCCTTATCTCGCTGGTGGAGTATGATCTTTTTCATCTTCTTCTTCTTCTTCAATCACTTCCAGCGTTACTGCCTTGGAAGTGGATGGCCGATTTGGGAACAACTCTCTTTGACTTCCCCTATTCTGAGGTATAGTCTTGCATTAATTTGGATTGAAACTGGAGGTTGGATAAAGGGTCTACCTCTGGGATTTTCTTGATTTTGGCGGGATAGAACCCTGATTACTCTGGAAGGAAGGGGCTGGAGTCTGGAATCTTGACCCCTGATTTTGGCAGGATAGAACCTTGATTATGGATTTGGACTAGATCTGGACCTAGTTTAGTTCCTTTTTTATTCGGTTTGGTTTCATTTTGATTTGGTTTGGTTCAAGAGAGAGGAGAGATAAAAATATCACAATATTTTTTAGTTTAAAACTCATTCAAGCATGTGAAGTATTCACCTCCTTTAAGGGACTCCCCTTCCTTACCTATGTGTTAAAATGGAATCATTATACCCAAAATATCTCATATTTTTGATATTACTCATAGTTTCTTACTAATAAACCTTGTACATAGTCAACTCTTCATCTTATGTGAGCATTTACTTATTTCTGGGTATCTTCTTTTACAAATTGGATTTATCTCCTCCCCACACATGGATTGATCCTATTGGCCCACAGGAACCTTAATTGGACCATAATCCAAAATTTTCTGAAAATCTAGACCCTTAGGCTAAGGTCCTTTATACCCATTTCCAATAAATTCCACTTGCACATTGGAAAGTTCTTTTTGAATTTCTGTTTCAGAGAAATTCATTTTAATATTATGAGAAATTTTTCTATCTAAAAATATTCAAAATCTAAATATTCTCTCTCTAGAATATTTTCTCTCTCTATGTCAAAACAGGTAGAGACAAGATCTTTTATATTTCTGAAGAGGAGATTGATTACAGGGGAAGATGCTGGATATCTTGAGAGGCTGGGGAGGAATCTTACATTCTCTCCCACTTGAAAAACGCGAGATATCCTCATCTCGCAAACTGGGGGTAATTTTGCAAGATGCACGAATATGAGACTGAGAGAAAATTTTTAATTAAGATTAACCACTAAGAAAAGTCTCAAAGAGAGCAAGACTCAAGACAAGAACAAAGATTTCAACTTTATTCATTCTTGGAACATATTCCCATCACATCAGATTCATTCACTTCACATAACATCCATTCCTATCTTTCTTAATTTACATTACGTCTCATCACATCCATTTCTCATTATATCTCATTCGTTCAGATCTTATATTATTCATTCACATTCTGATTCACATGACATCTCATCTCATCCATTCGCTCATATCGACTTCATATCTATTCACATTCATATTTGCATTCATTATTCCACACACACATCCACATTCGTACATCCACATTCACATCTATATCCATACATCCATTTTCACATCCACATTCACATATCCACATCCACATCCACATCCACATTCATACATCCACATCCACATCTATATTCCACATTCACATTCACATCCATACATCCATACCCACATTCCACATTCATACATCCATATCCACATCCACATTCATACATCCACATCCACATCTACATTCATACATCCACATTCACGTTCACATCCATACATCCATATCCACATTCCACATTCATACATCCACATCCACATTCACATTCATACATCCACATCCACATTCACATTCACATCCATACATCCATATCCACATTCCACATCCTCATTCACATTCACATACATCCACCTCCACATTCCATATCTACATCCATATCCCCATTCACACATCCACATTCACATACACATACATCCACATCCACATTCCATATCTACATCCATATCCCCATTCACACATCCACATTCACATACACATACATCCACATTCACATTCATATTAACATCCATACATCCATATTCACATTCCACATCCTCATTCACATTCACATACATCCACATCCACATTCCATATCTACATCCATATCCACATTCACACATCCTCATTCACATTCACATACATCAACATTCACATTCACATTCACATCCATACATCCATATCCACATTCCACATCCTCATTCACATTCACATACATCCACATCCAAATTCCATATCTACATCCATATCGCCATTCACACATCCTCATTCACATTCACATACATCTCCATCTATTCCTCGTTCATTTTCATCTATTTCATTCGTTTCACATCCTCATATCTATTTATAGAATACAAGAGAATTCTTATTTTTGATATAAGATTTCTTTACACATCTATTTATGCATAAATTCCATTTTAAGGAGACTAACACTTTCGAAATAAAAATCAATCTTTTATGCATCTTCCTATACATAAATTCATTTTAAATGAGAATGACACTTTTGAATTAAAAATCAATCTTTTATGCATCTTTCTATGCATAAATTCATTTTAAATGAGAATGACACTTTTGAATTAAAAATCAATCTTTTATGCATCTTCCTATGCATAAAATCAAAATTGACGAAAATAACTCTTTTGAACTAAAAATAGATTTCTTTATGCATCTTTCTATGCATAAAATCAAAATTGATGAGAATAACTCTTTTGAACTAAAAATAGATTTCTTTATGCATCTTTCTATGCATAAAATCAAAATTGATGAGAATAACTCTTTTGGGTTAAAATAAATTCTTTATGCATCTTTCCATGCATAAATCCAATTTAGTAGGAATTACACTTTTAGAAAATAAAAGAATTTTTCTTATGCATAAAATCATTTATGATGAAAATCACACTTTTAATATAAAAAAATATCTTTTATGCATATGATTATGCATACAATCATTTATGATGAAAATCACTCTTTTAATATAAAAGAATTTCTTTTATGCATCTAATTTATGCATAAAATCATTTATGATGAAAGTAACACTTTATAATAAAAAAATAATCTTTTATGCATACTTCTATGCATGAAAATCAAATATGATAAAAGTAATACTTTTATAATAAAAAAATAATCTTTTATGCATACTTTTATGCATAAAAATCAAATGTGATAAAAGTAACACTTTTATAATAAAAAAATAATCTTTTATGCATACTTCTATGCATGAAAATCAAATATGATAAAAGTAACGCTTTTATAATAAAAAATAATCTTTTATGCATAAAAATCAAATATGATAAAAGTAACGCTTTTATAATAAAAATAATAATCTTTTATGCATAAAAATCAAATATGATAAAAGTAACGCTTTTATAATTAAAAAAATAATCTTTTATGATACTTTTATGCATAAAAATCAAATATAATGAAAGTAATACTTTTATAATAAAACTAAATTTCTTTTATACAAATAATCAAAATGCATCTTCTATGCATGAAAATGACACTTTAGAATATAGAAATCATAAGGATTACTCTTTTAGAATAATGAAAGATAATACTTATTTCCAAATTTTTGAAAAATTTCACCATAATCTCCTTTGTATGGCTGACCATTTTTCAATTTTAAGTCTCTAAAATTAATTAGAAATGCATCAAGAGTATTTAAATCATTCTAAAGTAACATTTTTCTACTTATTTAAGAGAAACATTATGAAAAACTTGATTTTATTCATTCATCATTCACCTAGGATAAAGAATGGTTGGATTTACTAGAGAAGAGAGGGGAATGCCTTTTGCAATGAGGCATAACATCATTTGCAATGTAGAGAAGACAAAAATCATAAAAAACCATAAAATGAATGGAAAAGAGAAGAATCTCCAACTTACATAGATAAATTTGAGAGCTTTCCTTTGGCTTGATGGTTTGAGGGTTCAACTCTTGTTTGAGACAAGAGTGGCCACCAATCTTTTGGAAGAGGGAAGGTCAAAAACTAATGAATTATGGATAAAATTCATTGTTTTTGGCACTTGGGAGAGGCAGGGTAACAGTGCAAAAATACTATCAAGTTTCAACAAAGGGGAGGGCTTCCATTTATAGGAAAAAGTGAGCCTCTAACCAAGCAAACTGATTCTAGAATTTTCTAGATCAGTTTGGTCAATTTTTGACCATTTTTAGGTCAGTTTTGCTCACTTTTTGGATCTAGTTGAAAAACATGAGAGAGGAGAGATGAAAATATCTCATTATTTGGGAGTTTAAAACTCATTCAAGTATGTGAAATAGGCGCCTCCTTCATGAGGGGAATTCCCCCATACTGAGGTGTCAAAAATGCATCATTTCACCTAAATATCTCTCTTTTTTAACAATTAACCTTGTCCTTAGTCAACTCTTCATCTTATGTGAGTATTTACTCATTTTCGGGGGATTTTCCTTTTATTCTTCTATTTATCTCCTCCCTACATTTGGATGAATCTTATTGGTCCATAGGAACCTTAATTTAAAATTTTGAAAAAATCTTCACTCCCAGGATAATGCCTCTCTTGAACAGATTATACTTAATTTCTAATGCACCTTCTGAAAATCTTTTTGAGCTTCTATTTCAGGGGAGCTTATTTTAATAAGATGAGGTATTTTTCTATCCAAAAATATTTAAAATCTGAATATTCTCTTTCTAGAATATTTTCTCTCTCTAGGCCAAAACTGGTAGAAACAAGATCTTTTATAAGAGGGGATTGATTACAGGGGAAGATACTGGACATCATGAGGGGCTGGGGGAGGAATCTTACACTAACAATGTGTGTAAGTAAGCTCTATATACCCCATCCCTTTTGTTATTGATCTAGACAAGCATAAAGTGTTTAGAAATGTACTTGTCTAACAATGTGTGTAAGTAAGCTCTATATAGCCCATCCCTTTTGTTATTAAACTAGACAAGCATAAGCAAGCATAAAATGTTTAGAAATGTGCCAAAAATTATTGAAAGTATGCTGTTACTTGTCTAGTAATGTGTGTAAGTTAGCTCTATATACCCCATCCCTTAAGTATTTGAACTTATTGACCACAAGGTCTTACATGGTTTGACAATTTGTGAGAGTACGATCCAATCATAATCTCTCTCTCTCTCTCTCTCTCTCTCTCTCTCTCTCTCTCTCTCACACACACACACACACACACACCAAATGTTTTATCAAGTTTACACTCGAACTAATGGAGCCCGGATGGTTGGTACAATCTCTACTTAGAACTCTTTCACAAATACAATAATTTAATCTTAAGGCTCACAAAAGTAATGTGAAGAATCCTACCTACTAAGATATTTTAAATCATGCTTTTTTTACGTTCACAACATCTTGTGGGTGAATGTCCCCAATCCTCTGTTTTTCTTCATCATGAACACCACCTCAAAAGAATCACCTTCAAGTCCAGCTGTTTGCTGACTTGTAGAGTCAAATGTCCCCATTCCTATGGTTTTCTTCATCTCATGAACACCACGTCAAAAGAATCACCCTTCTATTCAAGTCCAGCTGTTTGCTGACTTGTAGAGTCAAATGTCCCCATTCCTATGGTTTTCTTCATCTCATGAACACCACCTCAAAAGAACCACCCTTCTATTCAAGTTGGTTTGTATGCTAACTTGTCGAGAGTCAACAAACACTACCTTTCAAATGGTTTACAATGGAAGTTTTATTGGACATACAAGTTTTTTAGCCATGAGTCTTTCTATTCAAAACAACAAAGGAATGAACATCAAGAAGTTTGACAAAACAAAGGCTTTTCCCTTCCATGTTTGTAAATTCATTCATAGAAGTACTAAAAGGTCATCTATCTGATCTTATGAGATCATTGCTTCCCAAATAAACCCTATCTTATATTGTCACAACCCTAAAGAGGCTTACGATGTCATCATAAAACTAATGCAACTCTTCTACTTAATCTCTTCTATTTAAATGGTTTTGGGAAACCCAAACTCTTGAGATTTATTCACCTCTATCTCCGTCACAATGTCTTTCCAAGATCACTTGTGGGTGTATAACCAATCAAGGCATCCTTGAATTAATAAATTAATGTTAGGCATAAAATCACCCCTTACTTGGGGCCTAGTGCCCAACGCTACTTTTGTTTGGGTGACTTCTACTCTACTTTGAGTATGGAAGGAGGGCTACATTTTCAAGGATCATGTTAGCATCATCTCTTACTCTCTAAACATACTAGTTTTATTAGTTTCTTTAATAGGTTATCTTTTCTAATAACTTTAAAAATGAGATTACATATAACACATTGCACTCTCCTTCTTTTTCTCACAAATGGAAGCGTTGGTTGAATGACCTCTCAAGGCTAATTATTAACAAAGGTACCTTAATGTTAATTGAATTCTTTAAACTATGCAAAATCTTCCAAATGATGTTGTCTTCTATAATGGACATGTAGGAGCTGTATCAGACATTGTTGAGTAATGCCAAAACCTTCATCTTGATAAAATTACATGAAACCATTTTTTATTGATATACAAATAACTCATCCCCATGATGAAACATAGCTCCATTCCATTAGTGCCACTTACCTCAGTAGATAAGCACTCGCCATAGGCTCAAAATATCACCTAATTGAACTGATTATTTAGTGGTTCTTAGTGGGGCTTATTCATTAGAGCATCTACTTGTTGCAAGGATTTGCCAATTCATCATGTTTTAACTACAGTATCACCAATGTAGAAATTCGAAGCCTTCAAAGGGTATCAAAGCCCTTCAAACCTTTACTCATAAAGAGAGTGATACTACACTTACGAGAGACTTCCCTATAAATTTTCATAATACATGATACCATCTTCTGCCTTGTCTTTAATATTCTGCTCACTACTCCAATATATAAGATTCATGGTGATTAATCAAGTAGTGACCTTGGACTAAAGAGAAGTTCTTCACAAAATTGTTGCAGTGCATGTTCACTTTTATTTCATGGTGATTTCCTTCATATGTTTCTCACAATCAATTTAACCTTGTTTTGTTTATGACACCACACACACACACACACACACACACTCAATTTCCTTCATATGTTTCTCACAATCAATTTAACCTTGTTTTGTTTATGACACCACACACACACACACACACTCACACAAAACTTAATCTTGTTTCTTACACGTCATGGCGATTTAGCTCACATTATGCTTGTTTGGTGGCACAAGATCCATTGTTGCTTGGGTCCCATAGGCTATTGTTAGCCTTAGGTCATAATATAATATCTCTCTCTCTCTCTCTCTCTCTCTCTCTCTCTCTCTTTCTCTCTCTCTTATGCACACACACTAGATTTATTCTTACATTTTCATGTCCCTTTGGCTCAGAGTATGCTTGATTACCTTTTGTTGAATTAGGTCTCTCTCTAATGCGCACACACTAAATGATTCTTACATTTTCATGTCCATTTGGCTCATAGTATGCTTGTTTGCCTTTTTTTAAATTGGGTCCCACAGCGTATGTTCAGCTTTAGATCATGTGATAAAATGATCTCTCTCTCTCTCTCTCTCTCTCTCTCTCTCTCTCTCTCTCTCTCTCTCTCTCTCTCTTACACACACACACACACACACACTAGATTTATTCTTACATTTTCATGTCCCTTTGGCTCAGAGTATGCTTGATTACCTTTTGTTGAATTAGGTCTCTCTCTAATGTGCACACACTAAATGATTCTTAAATTTTCATGTCCATTTGGCTCACAGTATGCTTGTTTGCCTTTTTTAAATTGGGTCCCACAGCCTATGTTTAGCTTTAGATCATGTGGTGATAAAATGATCTCTCTCTCTCTCTCTCTCTCTCTCTCTCTCTCTCACACACACACACACACACACACATATGTAAGGTCTATCCACTATTTTATTTTATGTTTATGATTGCTTCCCATGTAACTCATTGCTTAACATATTTTGATATTGACAGGAATATGTGATTGCGGATAAATCATCAATTTTTCTACCTTTTGATCACATGCTTCAATAAATTTCTTTGAATGCTGGAGGGAGGAATCTTACGTCCTACCCCACTTAAAAAACGCGAGATGTCCTCATCTCACAAACTAGAGGACAACTCTTTCCCTTAAGATCCAACTGATTCTGGGTTCTTATAGTCTGGTGAACCCAATAGAATCCTGGGATAAAGATCCCTTATATAGAACTCATCATCAGATAACAATTCGTTTAGATCATATCATTCATATCCTTAACACAAATATGGTCCATTAGACCGAAATTTCCATCTGAACATTCCTCCAAGGGGAATTTCAATTATACAGGTTTTTAATTTGTCATCCCTTAACTTGATCCACTGGGTCAAGTTTTAACAGTAGCAATTTGTCAGCACAATCCACTAATCTCATAGTGATTTGCTGAAATCATTAACGTCATTCCAGTTACGAACATCATCACAGGGACTTGTCCCATTCATCCTCATTGTGATTTTGCTCAGCTTATCACTTTTCAACCAAAATTCAGGAATCATCATTTTTCAATCAGAATCCAAATCAACTCATCAGTTCTTAACCAAAATTTTAAAATCATATCAACCACATTTGAATTCATCATCTGGATAGCATTTTTGCTTATAATTTCAAGGTCTTATATTTACTCGTATATACTGCCAATAATGAGCTGCAGTTATACCCTCGGTATATACGGGTAGTCCCTCGGTTCTTCCCCGGAAAAACTTTCCTTGCCCGGAAAGCATGGGCAATTCCTCCATGATATTCTTACTCTAACGTAGTCAGGAGCCTTAACTAACTGAACTCATTTGACCAAACCCGTAAGTATCATAGCTAGATCAAGGAAAAGACTTGCACTTGGATCATAGAGACCAACGCTTTTTTCCTCATTGAGAGGCACAACCGTTAATTCTTTTCCATAGAACAATTTTTATCCGGGATTTACTTCATCTATCGTACTATAACAGAATTGAGTCTCATTTTAGGGATCCATCAGTCCAGCCTACTAACCCCATCCAGCCCCGTGGGTTAGCCAACCACCCAACCACTGAAGTGATGGGATCCATTTAAGAATTTGGTTAGGTTTTGTCCTGGGTACCAGGGAAAAGAGTTCCCAGGCCCTAGCCAGATATTCATGCAAACTTAAAGCTAGTCACACCACTTACACACCCAATATGAAATTGCCTTTTTCACAGATTCAGCTATCTTTAAAACAATCTTTTAATGAAACTATAGTATCACTGATCATAATCCTCCAAAATTGTCTGGTTGAATCCTAATTTCTAATTTTTCCTTCATCGATGTACTTATGGCATCATTGGCAACCAGAACGCTCACCACCTGTCCACTCAGGGGCCTTTTCGATAGTTCCTAGCTCATAGTACCCGGCAATATATTCACTTATAAAAATCAAAATGGAATCTTCGTTGAAGATCAGCAAGATCAACTAATAGATCCGTATAAAAGAGCCATGGACTCATCCGTTGTTGAGAGCCATGGACTCATCCGTTGTTGAGGACCAGCAAGGTCAATCAACCAGATCCATGCCCGAATTCAAAAAACAACTCTTACTCCTTGTTCTAATATCTTCCACGACGTACGTGTGGGTATCTTCGGCGACCCACAGCTCGAGCACAGTATGGTCAGCACCCTATAGGATCCTTCACAAGTCACCTACCGCTTCACTCATAGGCCGCTTCCTTAGTCCCTCATCCACCGTACCAGAAGCTCACCACTTAAATCAAACCGAGGCTGGTCAAGACCTCGGCCGAGACCTTGCTACGTGAGACGTCCTCCGTTGACTCTCCGTCACAGCAGCTGTTGCAACTTGATCAGATAGGTCTCCACGACCTCATTCACAAGATGGTCAAAATGCTTCCCCAGCATTATTGACATAAAACAGTCATTTAAAGATAGGTCATAAATACAGTTTCTATAAAACAAACTCTCATCTTTCCACATTGTTCCACATCAATCCTCATTTATTTCATATGTATTCCTATTCTCATCACATCATTTTCCATCTCATCGCATCTTTCCTCATTTATCCACATCAGATCTCATCCACTCCCATCTACTCATATCCACATCTCATCACATCATATTCATTCACATCACATATCATCCATTCACATCTATCCCAATTTACATCACATCTCATTCACTCACATCCCGATTCACATGACATCACATCTCATTCATTCATATCCATTGCATTCATTCATTCATATCCATCACATTCATTCTCATCACCATCCCACATTAGGAGAAATTTGGACTCATTTTTGGGCCCTCTAAGAAGTGCCAAGTCATCATTCTATTGAAAAAAGGAAGCTTATGGATAACTCTACTCTTCGTACCTCAAAACTATATCATGTAACCTAACATTGGAAAGATCTCAATGAGAGGATTCTAACGCACTAACCTCTGACAAATTTGGACTTCATATGCTCAAGTTATGGCCATCCCACCAAAAAGTAATCTCAAAAGTTTTGTAAACAAAAGCCTCATCCTCATTGGTCCTCATGGAATATACCCTGGAATCCCCAAGGGCTTAAAAGGCCCAAAATTGAGTCCAAGTTTCTCCTAATGTCACATACATTCTATCCACATTATATCACATCACTTCTATCCACATCATATCTCATTCATACACATCTCATCTCATTCATCCACATCCATCCAATCGTTCACATGTACAACTACTCACATCTATCTATACATTCATATTTATCATTTCACATCCACATATATTCATGTCACATCACATTCTTTCACATACACATCCACATCCATTCTTTCACATACTCATCCACATCCATTCTTCACATACACATCCACATCCATTCTTTCACATACTCATCCACATCCATTCTTCACATACACATCCACATCCATTCTTCACATGCACATGCACATCCATTCCTCACATTCACATCCATTCTTCACATGCACATGCACATCCATTCCTCACATTCACATCCATTCTTCACATACACATTCACATCCATCCATTCATTCACATCTATCTAATTCACATCACATCTCTTCACATCTATTCACGTCACATTACATCCATCCATTCATTCACATATATCTGATGATTCACATCGCATCTCATCACATCTATTCACATCACATCTCGTCACATCTATTCACATCACATTACATCCATCCATTCATTCACATCTATGTGATTCACATCGCATCTCATCACATTTATTCACATCACATCTCATTTCTATATAAGCTTTCATTTTGATTTTCTTTTGAATACAAGGAGTATTTCTTGAATCAGTATCCCCAAATTGTCTTGATCGAAATTCTGAATTTCATACCAGAATTCCTCGAATTCTATAACCTTGATCCACAGATCAATTCGAAGGGTCTCAAACTTAGTTTCACATTTGGCGGGAGTTTTGAGTGTATTTTTCTAAACTGGTCACTCCTTCTTTCCTTAAAACTGAGAAAGAGTTTGGTCTTGGTTATAGTCTGATTCAAGGCTCGAGTCGGATAAGATTTTTCCTGAACTATCTTTCTCGAAAAGGTTTGATCATTCAGTTACTATTTTACTGAATTTCTTTCTTTGAATATTCACTTAACTAATTTCTAAAATAGTTACGAATTTCAATGAGGAATAGATTAATCATTTATCTGAATATTTCGATCTCGATAGATTTCTTGAATTCTCTTTTTACAATCCGTGTGAATATAAAACAATAGAAATTTCTCTCTTAGAGTATTTAATTATTCATTTATCAAATACTAATAGAATTTAAACATAGAATTTAAGAGAATTCTAGTTTTGATATAAAAATTCTTTATGCATCTATTTATGCATAAAAATCAGCTTCAGTGGGAATAACACTTTTATAAAAAATCATTTTATGCATCTATTTATGCATAAAATCAAATTTAATAGGAATAACACTTTTAAAATAAAACAAATTTCTTTATGCATCAATTTTTATATGAATAACGCTTTTATAATCAAAAATTTTCTTTATGCATGTTTCTATGCAAAAAAATCAAATTTAATGAGAATAACACTTTTGAAATAAAATAAATCCTTTATGCATCTTTCTATGCATAAAAATCAAATTTAATGAGTATAACACTTTTGAAATAAAAATCATTTTTTATGCATATTTCTATGCATAAAAATCAAATTTAATGAGAATAACACTTTTGAAATAAAAATAATTCCTTTATGCATCTTTCTATGCATAAAAATCAAATTTAATGGGAATAACACTTTTGAAATAAAAATAATTCCTTTATGCATCTTTCTATGCATAAAAATCAAATTTAATGGGAATAACACTTTTGAAATAAAAATATTCCCTTATGCATCTTTGCAGGCATAAAAATCAAATTTAATGAGAATAACACTTTTGAAATAAAAATAATTTCTTTATGCATCTTTCAATGCATAAAAATCAATTTTAATAATTAATATCAGTGATATCCATGCATATTCATAGGTGAATATGTACATGGAGTAATTAGAATATTTCTTTTCGATGCAAAAATGGTGGGAATTACTCTTTTGGAATAACATAAAAACAAACTTTCTTTCCCACAAAAATTTATTTTACCATAACCACCTTTGTATGGCTGACCATTTCTCATTTTTATCATTCTATTTTTAACTTAAATTAACCCAAATTAGATTCATAGAACTCTAATCTACACAATTTTCTAAATTCAAGAGAGTAAATAAGAAGAAGAGTTTAATTAATCCCTAAGTTAATCTTTCTAGGATTAAGAAAAACTAGAATGTAAAGAAGAGAAGGGCATGGCCTTTTCCTCAAAGGCATAGCATTTGAATTTAATTCAATCAACTGTAAAACATGAAAATCAAGAAAATCATAGCTTTAAAATTAAACAAGTAAGAAAATTAACTTACATAGAGCTTGAAAGCTCTCCTTTGGCTTGAGGGATTGAGGGTTCTACTCTTGTTTGAAGCAAGAGTGGCCACCAATTCACTTTGGAGAGGATTAGGCCAAAAACAATTGAATTATTAAAAAATTCAATGTAAATGGCTCAGGAGGACGACAGGAGCAGAGTAATAGTGCATAAACACCATTAAGCTTTTACAAAGGGGGAGGCTTCTATTTATAGGCAAACTGATTCTAGAATTTTTCAGATCAGTTTGGTCAATTTTTGACCATTTGTGGGTCAGTTCAGCTTACTTTTTGGATCTAGTTTTGAAATAGGAGAGAGGAGAGATGAAATATCTCATTTTATTGATTAAAAATTATGGGTAATGATGAGAAAAAAGGTGCCTCCTTCATGAGGAGAGATCCCCACTCTGAGGTATCAAAATTCAGTTTTTTAATTGTTTTCTTTGGTCCTTAGTCCACTCTTCATCTTATGTGAGCATTTACTCATTTTTTGGGGTTTTTCTTTTATTCTTCAATTTATCTCCTCCCTACATTTGGATTAATCTTATTGGTCCATAGGAACCTTAATTGGACCATAATCTAAAATTTTTTGAAAATCTGGACCCTTAGGCTAAGGTCCTTTATACCTATTTTTAATTAATTCCAATTGCACATTGGAAAGTTCTTTTTGAATTTCTGTTTTAGGGGAAACCATTTTAGACACTAGGAGGATTATTATATCCAAAAATATCTCAATTTTGAATTATCTCCCTCTAGACATTTTCTCTCTCCAGGCCAAAACAGGGTAAAGCATGATCTTTCTTTTATTTCAGAGAGGGGAATAATTATAAGATCAGAAGGGGAGGTTCTTACACCTGCACACCTCAAAAGCTGGAGAATGCATGTACCTTGGTGGGGAAGTCTGGATTTCCAAAGGCTTCACATCTCTGCTCAAACATTTGAATGAATTGAACAAGATCAATTGTTTTATCATATTTTCACGTGAGTTTTGAGATATGCGGCCGTAATTTTGTATGAGTCACTGAGGCCATATGTTAGTTCTCTTGTGGTGGGTAGTAGGGACTCACTTAGTCCTTGGTCCACTCCCCTTCCTAGACTAGTCAATATGTCCAAGGTGTGGGCATCCAAGGGTTGGAAAGGTTTGGTACCTATAGGATTTGTGGAAACGCTAGGCAAAGGACACAGGGGGGGCAAAACCCAATGACACTCTTGTTGTTGGCATGGTGAATGGTATTGGGAGGTGCATTTGTGGCATGGATCTCAATGGCTTGAAGATGCCAGCCATTAGGTTCAGTGAGAGTGTCGGCCCACGTAGTCCCTCTATCATTGCTATGTCTGATGCTGTCAATTTCTCCTTAGCACACATGTTTTTTTTATTTTTATATTTTTTAACAGCCCGTATAGCCTCAAGAGGTCTAGCGTACTCTTCGTTGGGTCAAACGAGTGTCCGTTTGCCTTAATTAGCTTAGGCGCTACATGCACGTGAACGACCTCTTAGAGATATTTTTCTGGAAAAGGTGCATGCTAGTAGCTTCCCAAATGGAAGAGGAGGTCTCAAAACCTATTTTCCATTACTATCTGAAGATGGCTACACAAGAGTTACCCATTACACATTCACTTTGGTCAAAATTTGTCCGCTTGTCAAAAATGATCCAAAATGGCTTAAATTTGAGACAAATCATGTCCAAATGCCATGGCCAACAACCAAGATCACCATTGCCCTGATTTTTATCATCAACATGAGTGATTCCTCCATGTTTTATCATCAATGTGAGTGATTCCTCCATGTTTGCCACACCAATGTTTTCAAGAAAGTCTTGGAAAATTTCAAGAAACTCACGAAAGATCAAGAAAATCAAGAAATCCAAGAATTTCCTCAAATTTTCTTTAAAGTAAGATAAAAATGGATTAAAGACTAAGCTCTGATACTAATGAAAGAAAGGGTGCTTCTGGTTAGCCTTTATTTAGCCTAATTAGCCTTGGATTAGCCTAGATTAAGATGATTAGCCTGGGTTTAGAGAGAAGAGAGAGTAAATGACTTGTATTATGATGATTATCAACAAAAGGTTTCCATGACATTGGCCCATATTCACTTATATACTAGGCCATCCTTTCATACTACACTTATTAATGTCCATGGGCATGCCGAAGCCTAGTCTTAACCATTGGCCCCTTTCACATCCCCTTCATCCCTTGGCCTTGGGCCCAAATCGACTTGAGTCCCTTTTTACTTTGTAACACAAACGTATTACAAAGTGGCAACTTGATACACACCATTCCGGTTGTCATATGAAGTAGATGCAGTGATGTTAATGGAATACATTGTACCAAGCTTGAGAATCACAGTTAGTGAATGACTAACTAAAAAGGCAATGGGATTGAAAGGTTGATTGAAGTAGAGAAATTGGATGAAACCTGATTGGTAGCATCACATGGACTAATGGTTGAGAAGATCCGTAGGAAAAATGGTTTGACAAAAATAAGGAACTCGAGAAAGGGGCTCTAGCCCTTTTCTTTGCGGTTCATCCAACAAGAAGAAGAAGTTGAAGTATCGAGGTATAAAACCGTTCAGAGTCACAAAAATCACTCCACAAGGATCAGTGAGGATTTAATCCCTTAATGGTTTCAAAATTGAAAGCTAATCAATGGGAGTAAGCAAAAAAGTACTATGGACCCATGACCCAAGATACATAAGAAAAGTCTAGAAAGAAAGAAGTGAAAAACAAGCTAGAGAGACCATTGTTTGACTCTTTTTAAATATTTAAAAAACATTCTTAACTTTAAAAGGTATGGTCCTCTCTTCTATAAATTTAATGGTGTGACACAAAAGCAAAGTTAACTTTAAAAAACATTCTTAACTTTAAAATGTACGCTTCTCTTTTCTATAAATTTAATGGTGTGACATAAAAGCAAAGTTAACTTTAAAAAACATTCTTAACTTTAAAATGTATGGTCCTATTTTCTATAAATTTAATGGTGTGACACAAAAGCAAAGTTATATGTCTACTAGTTGTAAATGTAAGTAAGGAAAGGCACAATCCAATACTTTAAAGAACACATCAAATGTATGAATATTTAAGTAATGCACACACCTAGAGGACCACAGTGTGTAGGTGTAAGAACCTCCCCTTCTGATCTTATAATTATTCCCCTCTCTGAAATAAAAGAAAGATCCTGTTTTACCCTGTTTTAGCCTGGAGAGAGAAAATGTCTAGAGGAGGGAGGTAATTCAAAATTGAGATATTTTTGGATATAAAAATCCTCCTAGTGTCTAAAATGGTTTCCCCTAAAACAAAAATTCAAAAAGAACTTTCCAATGTGCAATTGGAATTAATTGAAAATAGATATAAAGGACCTTAGCCTAAGGGTCCAGATTTTCAAAAAAAATTAGATTATGGTTCAATTAAGGTTCCTATGGACCAATAAGATTAATCCAAATTTAGGGAGGAGATAAATTGAAGAATAAAAGAAAAACTCCCCAAAAATGAGTAAATGCTCACATAAGATGAAGAGTGGACTAAGGACTAAAGAAAACAATAAAAAAACTGAATTTTGACACCTCAGAGTGGGGATCTCCCCTCATGAAGGAGGTGCCTTTTTTCTCATCTCATTACCCCCAATTTTTAATCAATAAATTGAGATATTTCATCTCTCCTCTCTCCTATTTCAAAACTAGATCCAAAAAGTAAGCTGAACTATCCCACAAATGGTCAAAAATTGACCAAACTGATCTGGAAAATTCTAGAATCAGTTTGCTTGGTTAGAGGCTCATTTTTCCTATAAATAAAAGCCTCCCCCTTTGTAAAAGCTTAATGGTGTTTATGCACTATTACTCTACTCCTGTCCTGAGCCATTTACATTGAAATTTTATGCACTGTTACTCTACTCCTATCCTGAGCCATTTACATTGAAATTTTTAATAATTCAATTGTTTTTGGTCTAATCCTCTCCAAAGTGAATTGATGGCCACTCTTGCTTCAAACAAGAGTAGAACCCTCAATCCCTCAAGCCAAAGGAGAGCTTACAAGCTCTATGTAAGTTAATTTTCTTACTTGTTTAATTTAAAAGCTATGGTTTTCTTGATTTTCATGTTTTACAGTTGATTGAATTAAATTCAAATGCTATGCCTTTGAGGAAAAGGCCACCCCCTTCTCTTCTTTACATTCGAGCCTTTTCCTCAAATGCTATGCCTTTGAGGAAAAGACCACCCCCTTCTCTTCTTTACATTCCAGCCTTTCTTAATCCTAGAAAGATTAACTAAGGGACTAATTAAACTCTTCTTATTGTTTACTCTCTTGAATTTAGAAAATTGTGTAGATTAGAGTTCTATGAATCTAATTTGGGTTAATTTAAGCCAAAAATAGAATAACAAAAATGAGAAATGGTCAGCCATACAGGGAAGGTTATGGTAAAATTTTTGAGAATTTTGTGGAAAAGAAAGTTTGTTTTTATGTTATTCCAAAAGAGTAATTTCCACCATTTTTGCATCTAAAAGAAATATTCTAATTACTCCATGTACATATTCACGTATGAATATGCATGGATATCACTAATATTAACTATTAAAATTGATTTTTATGCATAGAAAGATGCATAAAGGAATTATTTTTATTTCAAAAGTGTTATTCTCATTAAATTTGACTTTTATGCATAGAAAGATGCATAAGGGAGTTATTTTTATTTCAAAAGTGTTATTCCCATTAAATTTGATTTTTATGCATAGAAAGATGCATAAAGGAAATTTTTTTATTACAAAAGTATTATTCTCATTAAATTTGATTTTTATGCATAGAAAGATGCATAAAGGAATTATTTTTATTTCAAAAGTGTTATTCCCATTAAATTTGATTTTTTATGCATAGAAAGATGCATAAAGGAATTATTTTTATTTCAAAAGTGTTATTCCCATTAAATTTGATTTTTATGCATAGAAAGATGCATAAAGGAATTATTTTTATTTCAAAAGTGTTATTCCCATTAAATTTGATTTTTATGCATAGAAAGATGCATAAAGGAATTATTTTTATTTCAAAAGTGTTATTCTCATTAAATTTGATTTTTATGCATAGAAAGATGCATAAAGGAATTTTTTTATTATAAAAGCAGTATTCTTATAAAAATTAATGCATAAAGAAATTCTTTTTTTCTTTAAAGTGTTATTCCTATTAAATTTGATTTTATGCATAAATAGATGCATATTTATAAAAGTGTTATTCCCACTGAAGTTGATTTTTATGCATAAATAGATGCATAAAGATTTTTTATATCAAAATTAGAATTCTCTTAAATTCTATGAGTATTTGATAAATAAATAATTAAATACTCTAAGAGAGAAATTTCTATCGTTTTATATTCACACAGATTGTAAAAAGAGAATTGAGGAAATCTATCGAGATCGAAATATTCAGATAAATGATTAATCTATTCCTCATTGGAATTCATAACTAATTTAGAAATCAGTTAAGTGAATATTCAAAGAAAGAAATTCAATAAAATAGTAACTGAATTATCAAACCTTTTCGAGAAAGATAGTTCAGGAAAAATCTTATCCGACTCGAATCTTGAATCAGACTATGACCAAGACCAAACTCTTTCATCAGTTTTGAGGAAACAACAAGGAGTGACGAGTTTAGAAAAGTACAATCAAAACTCTTGCCAAATTTGAAACTAAGTTTGAGACCCTTTGAATTGATATGTGGATCAAGGTTTAAGAATTCGAGGAATTCTGGTATGAAATTCAAAATTCCGATTAAGATGTTTTGGAGATACTGATTCAAGAAATACTCCTTGTATTCAAAAGAAAATCAAACTGAAAACTTGCATAGAAATGAGATGTGATGTGAATAGATGTGATGAGATGCGATGTGAATCAGATAGATGTGAATGAATGGATGGATGTAATGTGATGTGAATCGATGTGATGAGATGTGATGTGAATAGATGTGATGAGATACGATGTGAATCAGATAGATGTGAATGAATAGATGGATGTAATGTGATGTGAATAGATGTGATGAGATGTGATGTGAATAGATGTGATGAGATGCGATGTGAATCAGATAGATGTGAATGAATGGATGGATGTGAATGTGTATGTGAAGAATGGATGTGAATGTGTATGTGAAGAATGTATGTGAAGAATGGATGTGGAACTGCATGTGAAGAATGGATGTGAATGTGTATGTGAAGAACGGATGTGGATGTGCATGTGAAGAATGGATGTGAATGTGTATGTGAAGAATGGATGTGGATGAGTATGTGAAAGAATGGATGTGGATGTATGTGAAAGAATGGATGTGGATGTGTATGTGAAAGAATGGATGTGGATGTGTATGTGAAGAATGGATGTGGATGAGTATGTGAAAGAATGGATGTGGATGTATGTGAAAGAATGGATGTGGATGTGTATGTGAAAGAATGTGATGTGACATGAATATATGTGGATGTGAAGTAATAAATATGAATGTATAGATAGATGTGAGTAGTCGTACATGTGAACCGATTGGATGGATGTGGATGAATGAGATAAGATATGTATGAATGAGATATGATGTGGATAGAAGTGATGTGATATAATGTAGATAGAATGTATGTGATGGGATGGTGATGAAAATGAATGTGATGGATATGAATGAATGAATACGATGGATATGAATGAATGAGATGTGATGTCATGTGAATCGGGATGTGAGTGAATGAGATGTGATGCAAATCGGGATAGATGTGAATGGATGATATGTGATGTGAATGAATATGATGTGGATATGAGTAGATGCGAGTGGATGAGATCTAATGTGGATAAATGAGGAAAGATGTGATGAGATGGAAAATGATGTGATGAGAATAGGAATACATATGAAATAAATGAGGATTTATGTGGAACAATGTGGAAAGACAAGAGTTCGTTATAGAAACTGTATTTATGACTTGGTTTTAAATGACTATTTTATGTGAAAAATGCTGGGGAAGCATTTTGACCGTCTTGTGAATGAGGTCGTGGAGACCTATTTGATCAAGTTGCAACAACAGGTGAACGAAAAGTCAACGGAGGACGTCAGGACGTCTCGCGTAACAAGGTCGGCCGAGGTCTTGACTAGTCTCGGTTTGATTTAAATGGTGAGCTTCCAGTACGGTGGATGAGGGACTAAGGAAGCGGCCTATGAGTGAAGCGCTAGGTGACCTGTGAAGCATCCTATAGGGCGCTGACCATACGGTGCTTGAGCTCTGGGTCGCCGAAGATACCCACACGTACGTCGTGGAAGATATTGGAACAAGGAGTAAGAGTTGTTTTCTGACTCGGGCATGGATCTGGTTGATTGACCTTGCTAGTCCTCAACAGATGAGTCCATGGCTCTTTTATATGGATCTATTGGTTGATCTTGCTGATCTTCAATGGAGATTCCATTTTGATTTTTATAAGTGAATATATTGGTGGGTACTATGAGCTAGGAACTATCAAAAAGGCCCCTGAGTGGGCAGGTGGTGAGCGTTCTAGTTGCCAATGATGCCATAAGTACACCGTTGAAGGAAAAATTAGAAATTAGGATTCAACTAGAAAATTTTGGAGGATTATGATGAGTGGTACTATAGTTTCATTAAAAGATTGTTTTAATGACAGCTGAATCTGTGAAAAAGGCAATTTCATATTGGGTGTGTAAGTGGTGTGACTAGTTTTAAGTTTGCATGAATATCCGGCTAGGGGTACTGGGGACTCTTTTCCCTGGTACCTAGGACAAAACCTAACCAAATTCTTAAATGGATCCCATCACTACAGTGGTTGGGCGGTTGGCTAACCCACGCGACTGGATGGGGTTAGGCTGGTCCCTAAAATGAGACTCAATTCTGTTATAGTACGATAGATGAAGTAAATCCCGGATAAAAATTATTCTATGGAAAAGAATCAACGGCTGTGCCTCTCAATGAGGAAAAAAGCACTGGTCTCTATGATCCAAGTGCAAGTATTTTCCTTGATCTAACTATGATACTTACGGGTTTGGTTAGATCAGTTCACTTAGTTAAGGCTCTTGATGGCTACGTTAGAGTAAAAATATCATGGAGGAATCGCCCATGCTTTCCGGGTGAGGGAAGTTTTTCCGGGTTCAATTTTGGAAGAACCAAGGGATTAGTCTCTTGTCCAGATATTCGTGGGCGAGGCCCCGAGTGAAGGACCCTGTCCCGTGCAAGAAGTGCTACTTTCGCTGCTACTAGCACACCAGGATTCGTTGCGCGGTGGGGACAGGGATCTTTCATTCCAAATAGAACCCAGTTAGAATTGTGAGAGGACCAAGTATACCATTGTACACATTAGGTACTCATGAAAAAGCTAAGAGCCAAAAAGAGGATGAGAGTGAAAGGGAATATGAAATCAAAACGGGATCTGAAGCTAAAACACAAACTGAAACATCCATGGTTCCTCTTGAAGATTCTATCATGGTATGGTTAGATTTCCCTTGCCAGGGCAATGCTGTTAAGCATGAACGCACGTTGATTAGCCCTCGAGCTAGTTATAACATCCTGGCAATAGACAGACACTTGGGTGTCATTGGGAAAACCTAAACTCATTTCTAAAGACAATGGTCTTGCAAGAGGTGCCAATGGAGATAACATTGAAGTTCTAGGTTACTTTAGCTATGCTACTCAAACAATCAGTGGGAGATGTGGAATTTAGATTCCATTTTACCACATATCCCCTTGAGTACGATGTCATCCTTGGTGGAACTTGGATACGTGACTTGTATTCACTTGATGAATCCATGCAAACAGTCACCTTGAACACTCCTGCAGGAATTGTGCAATTGCTCTTATGAGAGGACAAGACCTTGGAAGAGTTGGAACTAAAGAGAATGTGGGGGAGAGGGAGAACTTTAAACCCTAGCAAGCAAACACACACATACACAAGAGAGAGAGCAAGACACAAGAGAGAGATGGCTAGCTAAATTTTCTTCGACTATATTCTTTTTCTCTACTCAACCAACATAACATAAAGATAAGAGTGCACACTATATGGGTCAGTACTCAACTACTACAGCATACAAGGGTCGGTCCATAATGTGAACCCGACTAAATGAGATGGTGCTATAACTATGCCAGTCTCTAGTAATCCAAAATGGCTGTCACACAGCCTGTCATCCCATTGGTTGCATATCACCTATAATCTCACCAACCATGCCAGTGGTGTAGATGCGGAAGCTATTACCCAGGCGGGTCATCAATGTCCGTCGTGCACTAGTTGAGCTCGATATTGCAACACTCCGCCTCAAGCTCCAACTCCACACACTGCACTCCAAGTAAGCTCCTAAACCTGTGGAGCTTCTCTATGCCCAATGCCTTCGTGAAGATAGCCACTTGATCCTCTACTGACATATACCAGATCCATATCTCCTTCTAGAACCTTCTCCCTCACAAAGTGATAATGCACCTCAATGCGCTTCATTCTAGTATGATATATTGGATTACTGGTGGCCAACTTTATGCTGCTCATGTTGTCATAATATATGACAACTGCCCTATCTACGGGCTCTCCCATGTCACCAAGTAGCTTCTAAAACCAAGCTGCCATAGCAGCACCCATGTACTCTACCTCTGTACTCGACAAGGCAACTGTTGGCTGCTTCTTACTGCTCCAACTCATAGCAGCACTCCCAAATGAGAACATAAAACCACTGGTAGATCTCCTGTCTACAATACTACTACCAACCCAATCGGCATCTGTGTACCCATGCAATTGTATCTCTATACCAACCTCATAGAAAAGTCCATAATCAACTGTGGACTTTATGTACTTGAGGATCCGTCTAGCCACATCCAAGTGTGGCTTCCTAGGGGCCTGCATAAACTGACTCACAAGTCCAACAACATAGCTCAAGTCTAGCCTTGTAGAGGCCTTGTAATGGTCATGTAGATCAAACTACCCACTATGCACCTGTATGTAGTGGGGTCCTCCAAAAGCTCACCTGTATCTGCGGAAAGCTTTGTGTTCTGCTCCATTGGCACTGAAATAGGCTTACAGCATGTCATACCATACCTGGACAACATGTCCAACCCATATTGCCTCTGCACAATAACAAAATGCCATGAGGTGATCTCACCACCTCTATGCCCAAGAAATACCGCAGCTCACCCAAATCCTTCATCTCAAACTTCTGCTTCAAAAGCATCCTGATGTCATGTATATCTGCATCACTATCACTAGTGATAATCAAGTCATCCACATAGATGACTAATAGCATGATCCCTCTATCTATCTTTTTCACATACAGTGAAAACTTTGCATTGGATATCTGAAATCCAATGGTAACAAGATACTTCCCGATCTTGTTTGACCATGCCTGCTTCAAGCCATACAAGGCTTTACGTAACCTGCACACAAAATGTGGATGTGCATCACTCTAATAACTTGGTGGCTACATCATGTACACTTCTTCTTGCAAATCACCATGCAAGAAAGCATTCTTTACATCCATTTGTTGTAAAGACCAACCCTTCGTGCAGCCATAGCAATGACAGCTCTCATGGTTTCCATTCTTGCAACCGGGCTGAATGTCTCCTCATAGTCTATGCCATAAGTCTGTGCATAGCCCTTGGCAACCAATCTTGTACGTGCTCCACTGAACCATCAGCATTGTGCTTGACTTTATACACCCACTTACATCCAATTGCCTTCTTTTCCTTAGGCAAAGGCACTAACTCCCATGTTGCATTTGCATCCAATGCTACCATCTCCTCATCCATGGCACCTTCCCATTTCTTATTTCCAATTGCCTGCTCAAATCAAGTGGGCTCAACCTCTTGTGTCACTTTTACCATGTAAGCATAATGATGGGCTATATATACATCATATCTCAACCTGTCAATAGGGTATCTAGCCCTCGTAGACCTGCATACACCTAGATTACTGTCAGGTGTCCTCAAAATAGCCCTGGTTCTCCTTACACCAGGAGTAACCACCACAGATAGAATGCCAAGCTCCTTATCCAGGCTCTGCTCAGAGCCACTAGATCACCATCCACATATGAGTGACTTGCTGACAAATCAGGCACAAAAGGTTGATCTACCTTTTCCTTCCCTTTCTGTGATACATGTGTACTTGCATCATTCCTCAACCTGCTTGACCATGGGCTAACATTGGATCTACTGCGCGAGGACTCCCCAGGTCCACTCAGGACCTTTGATTACTACTGTACATGTGGTGCAACATTAGCACTTCTTACATCTGCATCTTCTGTTGCCTTCACTACTGGTGCATACCAACTACTCATCTCATCGAAGATAACATCTCTGCTTACTCGCATCTCACGAGTGGTATGGTTATAGCATCTATGACCTTTTTGCTCCATAGCATAACCAATGAAGATGCATTTCTTTGGCTTTGGATCTAACTTTGTTCTCACTTGATCGGGAACATGTACATATGCAATGCACCCAAACACTTTCAAGTGAGACACAACCCCGGTCTTATGCCTGTAAACTTCTGTTCAGGAGTCATACCATGAATAGCTATAGTGGGTGTCCTGTTCATAATGTACACAACAGTTACTATTGCTTCTTCCCAAAATTAATGTGGCATATTCTTTTTAGCCATCAAGGCACGTGGCACTTCTGTAATGTGCCTATTTTTCCTTTCTGCAACACCATTCTGTTGCAGAGTGTACTTGCACATAAACTACCTCTTATTCCCTGCTTTGTCGAAAAATCACTGAACTCATTGGACAAATATTATCCCCCACCATTTGATCTTAGGCATTTAATTTGCATGCCTTTTTCCTTCTCAACCAAGGCTTTAAATCTCTGAAAGTGAGCAAACACCTCACTTTTCTCCATGAAATAAACCCACACTTTCCTAGTGTGGTCATCAATTAATGTAGCATAGTACCTGCAACCTGCAATTGTTGTTGCAGTCTTGGTCGGTCTCCATACATCTGAATGGATGACATCCCATGGCCTTGCACTGACACGCTTTTCATGTGGGAAAGCATGTTTGGCCTACTTACCAAGTTGGCATGCTTCACATACCTTATGCATACCATCAACCTTAAACTTTGGCAAACCTGCAACAATATTTTGGGCCTGCATAGACTTCAATCGTTGTACATTCACATGACTAATGCGCTTGTGCCATATGTCAATATCTGCAATGACACATGTTCCATGCGCAAACATGGCTGCCTTTATCTCAGGTATGTTCATATTATCTAAAGTAAACATCCTGCCATTTCTATTACCCTTTGCAACCAAGCGACACTTATTTTTGAAGTCTTTCACAAAACATCCTTGAGGATTAAACCTCACTTGTAGACCCTGCTCAACCATCTGTCCAATAGAAACCAGTTTGTTTTGTAATATTCGAAACATGAAGTACATCAGCCAAGTACTTCATTTTGCCATCCTGCATAGACAATGTCACTTTACCAACATGCGCAATGGGATGCGCAATATCATCACCTATTTCTACATAACCTCGTTTTTTCATTTTCTCCATATCTTTAAACCATTCAGCATGACTCATCATGTGATTAGAGGTGCTAGAATCCACATACTATATATCTTGAGATCCTAACACATCTCCTATTATGGAACTAAGCATGTGCTGCATCACAAACAGCTGCTCACTTCTGTCATCACCTCCATGTTTGCTAGATGATGCATAGTTGCCTTGCTGCTGCAACTTTCCACTTTTAATGTCATTCTGCTTTTTGTAGCAGTCCTTTGCCATGTGTCCTTGTTTGCCAACAATAATAGCACTCTATGCTATTTGCATTTTGATTTCTTTGCCAACCACCTCGACCTCTTTGGCTCCCCCTACCTCTAGACTGGCCTCTTCTGCCTGTGTATGATTGCTGCTGTGAATCATTAGACTGTTGTTGTCTAGAATTCTTTGGCTCCCCCTGCCTCTAGACTGGCCTCTTCCACCTGTGTGTATGATTTCCTTGTCGGCCACCACCTTGGCCTCAACCACGGCCTCTACCTCTGCCTCTACCTGAATTAGAGTAGAAGGCCTGTTTTCGATGTGTTCTTGCTTTGTGAAGAAGAATCCTCACCTAAAGCATTTTTGTCTATGATCATCATAGATATCAAGTCCCAAAAGTTGAAAATATTCTCCCTAACTGCAATGGAGGTCTTGAATGGCTTATACTCTTTGCCAAGCCCATTCAGATAGACACTCACCAAATCATCATCATCCATTGATACATTGATAAACCCAAGGGATTCAACAATGCCCTTGATCTTTAAGGCATATTCATTGATGGACATACTTTTCTTTTCCACAATATGCAACTCTTTCTTTAACTACAATTTCCTTGCCTTTGTGTTAGTCTGGAACATCTGAACCAGATTCTGCCATGCAATTGCTGGAGTGTTTGCATCCTGTATGTGTCCTATCATAGTGTTTGTGACACTAATTGAAAGCCAATACATGACTTTTCTTGCACCTTGATTCCAATCCTTGAATGTGTTTATATCTACAGGAGTAGCATTCTCCTCAGATAACTCTGGAGACTCCTCATTATCTCCTTCTACATAATCCCAAAATCCTTTACCCACATTAGGAAATTGGTTATTCTGAACTTCCAAGCATGGAAGTTATTCTTATCCATCTTCTCACTAATAATTTGATTAATTCCATCAGACATGTTTTCCTATAGCAATCAAATAACCTACAAATAGACAACTTCTGTATGCAACCTGTAATACAACAGTATCTATAGTATAGTGGTACTTCAATAGCACAACCTTTATATCACCAAATGTGACCAGAGTATATGTACATACACCCAGTATCAACAATACATGTGCAGACCCTGTTTGCACTTCCAAAATGCACTGCTGCACTACAATAACCAGATTTTGAGCAAAAATAGTTCTCTACCAGAACTTTCAGAAAACTGCCAAAAATACCCTGCACACAGCAGTGACGAAATGGGGCCTGTAACTCACCCGAAACGTGAATCTTGCAGAAAAAACACTGTCCAATAGGACAATATACCTATAGCTCTACTCCCACGAAGACATCTCCTCAGTCAAAGATGTGTAGCTCCCAGAGCTACTGAGGGGGTGTTGTACCTAAACCAAGAAAGGGAAAGAGATGATGGTGCTCTTACCCGTGTAGTACCGCTTCCTTCCTTGCTTGTTCTTGCCTCTTGCTTGCCTTCTTAGCTCTCACATGAACTAGGCTTTGATAACATAAAGAGAATGTGGGGGAGAGGGAGAGCTTCAAACCCTAGCAAGCAAACACACACACACACACACAAGAGAGAGCAAGACACAAGAGAGAGATGGGTAGCCGAATTTTCTTCTATCTTCTTCTTCTCTACTCAACCAACATAACATAAAGATAAGAGTACACACTATATGGGTTAGTACTTAACTATTACAACATACAAGGGTCGGTCCATAATGTGAACCCGACTAAATGAGTTGGCGCTATAACTATGCCAGTCTCTAGTAATCTAAAATGGCTGTCACACAACCTGTCATCCCACTGGCCGCATATCACCAATAATCTCACCAACCATGCTAGTGGTGTAGATGCGGAAGCTATCACCCAGGTGGGTCATCAATGTCTGCCGTAGCACTAGTTAAGCTTGATATCTCAACAGGAACTTCCAACATATCTTACTAAGAATATTCCAAGAATTATGGTTGGATTGGAAATTTTCAATAAAGTCACCACAATCCAAGCACAGCTTTATCCAACTCGAGAACACAATCTCATGAGACCATTGAGTTATGGGATTTGTTGTTAAAATTACAGTAATGTGATGAGCTATGGTGGATCAAATGCTAGAATCAACATCATTTAACAAAGAGATTAGATGATAATTAAGACGTGATTAGTGAGCAATTAAGTGATAGCTTAATGTAGGCATGGATAATAAAAAACTAGCAAATTCTCATTAGGCCAATGCCTCAATTTATAGAGTTTACATTCAAGCATCCAATCCGACTGATTTCTCCTTGATTCACTCCACCTCTTTTGCTTGATTCTCTCCACCTCTCCCAGAATATCTCCACACCTCCTAAATCTCCTCATGCTACCCTTTATTCTCTCCTAGTAGATTCTTCTCACCTTTTCACAGGTTCTCTCACATTTACAGATTCTCTTTTACAGCCTCTAGCCAAGGGCTTGTTCCTGCACACATCCTATTCACTTGTATATTTCAAAACCTTAATACTCCTAGCACACCTGGACCCTATACCAAGTTTCCCTCTTACTTGATAGTCCGCGACCAGTGCCTCAAGTCCCTAAACTCATAGTCCTTGACACACTCTCTCTCTATGTGTCCAAGGCTACTACAAGTGCCCATGACCTTGACTAAAGTGCTCACACATACATCTACCATATGGCCTACATCATCGGTGGCGCAGAGGTGGTTTTACTCTGTTGGGATAGGTTACATTGGGTTGTGGGGTCTATCTCTCTCTCTCTCTCTCTCTCTCTCTCTCTCTCTCTCTCTCAGAAAAGATGATCTGACTCCACTTCCTTAGGAGCCTCCATGAAGTTTGCTGATGTCGTTCCTTCTCCACTGGGTTTGCTGTAGCAGTCTCTTGCCATTGTCCTAGCTTTCCACCACAGTTGTGGCAAGTGAAGGTCTTTCCTCCTACTCTGCCTCTTCCTCATCCTCGTCCTTGAGAGAATCCTCCTCCGAGGTGAAAAATGCTTTTTCTTCTCCTGCTGTGCTGAGTCAAGCCATTTCTTCTCTTTGCCTCTGGTCTCTTGCTCTAGTACAGCTCCTTCTATCTCGTATAGCTTCAATTCAGGTACATTCTTTAGTGTTGCTACAATGTTTTCATATTCACCTTTGTCCACACTCTTCAGAAGCACTGCTAGTGCCTCATCATCTTCTACCTTTGTCCACACTCTTCAGAAGCACTGCTAGTGCCTCATCATCTTCTACCTTTTTGCCAATAGCTGCCAGTTGTTGCTTAATGCTTTTATATCTGTTCAAGTGTGTGATTAAAGGTTCACTTTTCTTCATATCCAATTTGTAGAATTGCATTAACAGATTTATCTTTCAATTTTTAGCTTGTGTGTGCCAAATAATTTATTGAGTTCATCCCATGCATCTTTTGCCCATTGTATCCCTGTGATGTGATGAATGATTTCATCATTTAAACTGAGTGCGATAAGTCCCAATGCTTTTTCATTCCTGCTCTTCCACTCATTTTTCCCTCTCACCTTTGGGCATTCATCTCTTCCCTCAACCAGCCCCCACAGATTTTTCCTCATAAGTAGATACATGGTTTTTGTCTGCCAAGTGTAAAACTACTCCCCATTAAATTTAGCTATCTCTTGTGCCGTACTCATGATGACAGTGAAGGGGGTCTTACCTCTTGATCACCAGAAACTACATTAAATCAAGGGTAACCAATTTGTACGGAATGGTTGGAGTATCAAACCATCTCCGAATTGCAATATGAAGTTATAGGGATCTATATCAGATACCTAATGGTTAATTTGAACCCTCAATTACACCAAAATATAGCCTATTAGCATTGATTAATCACTGATTAGTAAATTAATCCTCTATTTTGTGTGCAAAAAAATAGAGTATGGGGGGAGTCCAGATCTGAGGCTTTAGAGTTCAAATGAGCTCAAATCCTTTCAAGGCCATCAATAGCAATTAGTCTAGTAGAGGATTAAGCCAAGAAACACAAGATTTGACCAAACATTGAATGCTTAATCTCTATTTTACCAAAGTCACCTGTAGATTTGATGAAGAGCTTGGATCTCATTGTAGACTTGATCAAATTAAATTCTGTCTTCACCAGCTTGTAGAGCACCCTTGAAAACCCTTAGGGCTAAGAGGAATTAGACCCATTGCAATTGGAGAAGAAGAGATATCATTTTTTCTTAGAAAAAATGGCGCTTGCAAATCAGCAAAAATCGTGAGCTTTCGTAGGCAGTTTGTTGCGCTGATTCACTTGGCTGGAGCACAGGTGAGATAGCTATGTATGGCTACAAGGGCTTGAGCTAATGTTGCTCCTGGAGAGAGATCAAGCCCCTCCACTAGCTGGAGGGAGATCAAGCCCCTCCACTAGCTTGGGGTACAGTGGGCTACTTGGAAATAACTAAAAAAGTGATTATTCTTTAATCATTTACTAATCCTAATTAGTTAGATAATGGGCTCATAAACTTGATGGATTCTAGGCAGGCTCTGATACAATGTTAAAATTACAGCAATGTGATGAGCTATGGTGGATCAAATGCTAGAATCGACATCATTAACAAAGAGATTAGATGATAATTAAGATGTGATTAGTGGCAATTAACTGTTAGCTTAATGTAGGCATGGATAATCAAAAACCAGCAAATTCTCATCAGGCCAATGCCTCAATTTATAGAGTTTACATCCAAGCATCCAATCCCACTGATTTCTCCTTGATTCACTCCACCTCTTTTGCTTGATTCTCTCCACCTCTCCCAGAATATCTCCACACCTCCTAAATCTCCTCATGCTACCCTTTATTCTCTCCCAGTAGATTCTTCTCACCTTTTCACAGGTTCTCTCACATTTATAGATTCTCTTTTACAGCCTCTAGCCAAAGGCTTGTTCCTACACACACCCTATTCACTTGTATATTTCAACATTTGTTAGGTCAACCAACACACAGCTCATCCTGAAAGAATTCCATTTACACAAGACTTGAACATGCCATGTCTAGGGTACTTTGAACATAAAATGTATATTGAAACTAACTCCCTTACTACTTGCAAGTTTTATGTGGTTGAGTATGTGTTAGAAGCAAATTTGATCTTGGGGCATAAATGGACTATTGCTGCCCAAGCACCACTATGCTTTGCTAGCGATAGGGTTGTCGTGAGACGGTCACAACGACATAGAGTTGACAATACCATACTGCATGGAAGAGGATCCAACCCTAATAGATTTCTATGATGCTGAACGAAAAAAATTACAAGCCTCTTCCACGGAAGCCCCTCTACATAATGATCTACCATCTGCCTCAACGACCGACTCTCTGATAAAGCATCTACTCCTTCAACTCCATCATCACCAACAAATTCCAATGCCACAACCTCGCAATCCACGTCTATTCTTGAAGAAGTTCCCTAAGTGCAACCATCTAACAAGGAACTCAAGGGAAAAGCCCCAAGGAAAACGCCTCTTCATCAACCAACCTCGCCAAAAGAGGGGGCTGCATGCTTAATAGCCTCCACATCAATAACCCCACCAATCTGCAAGAATCTCAAACCTCATCAACAACGCCCATGAGTCTCAAACCTGCAGCCTCAGCACCAACTAATGTTAACGAGGGCCCAAAACCTTCCACTTCCACCAAAAAGAAAAATCCACCAAGACAACACAAATCAAGGTATCTTAATGGTATCAAAAGGTGGGTGGAGAAGAAGCTACTTGTAGCCCAAGCCTACTACAAAGACACCAATCCAATTTGGGTGCCTTGATCATCAAAGCCTCTTCCTCAACGTAGCACCTTAAAGGCCAAGGAAAAATAGAAGTACTCCACACAACACCGTCCACAAAAGCCTATGCAAGTTCCTCAAAGAACTCCACCAAGTCAACAAGTGTGGGTACTAAAAACATTTACTGCAAGCACAAGGGTACTACTAAAGTAATACCAAATCTTGGATTCCCAAGCACATCAAAAAGTCCCCTAAGCCTATTCAAAGAAACAAACCTCAGCACCAAAGGCATCAGCCCCAATTTATAATGTTCATAAAAGATGTTTGCATGTGCACGTACTTCAACAACAAGGATACTCTGATGGTAATCCCATCATATGGTTGCCAAAATTGAACAAAGTGAAGACAACCTCACTATCGACTTTAACCCCAACAGCTTCACCTAAAGTTTGATAAGAATGGAGACCCAAGCAACATCATGCAAGTCATTCAACCAGTCTCGTGCATTCAGCACCTACACAAGAGCTTGTGTGTTCAAGAAACCCCAATGGTAACCAACTAGAAGTCTTACCTACCACCTTGAAAATAATCAAGAATCAATTCCCACGTTTGCAAAATGGAGACTTATGATTGCATCAAACACAGTCTCATAATTGTCTTTTCACCCCTCTAGATGTGAAGTGTAAAAGCAGAAGCTACTCGGCAAACATAAGAACCTATTCTCTCAAAAAGGAGAGTAGCCACAAGAACCTGTTACTCGTAAGGTGGTAACACCAAAGAAAAAAAAACACATAAACACAAGGGAGTCACACATATGGCCTACCTATAAGTGGTAGAATATCACAAACAACTCCCACAAGGATCTTAAATAGCTATTCCAATTTTGTTAAGCTTATATCTTACTATTCTTTTGGCTAAGTTAATGTAGCAGTTGCTCCATGAGTACATATCCATACTCATACACTAGAGGACATTTGCACCAAAGCCTCACCATCAACAACTTTCAAGGTACATCTCTGGATGGGGGGGCCATGGTGGGCGAAAGCCTAGTCAATGCTACAATCCATCGCCTGGAATTTTCCTTCAAATTATAAACTTCTCCAAACAACGCTACCATTTTCACAAATCAATGATCTCCAATACTTAGAGAAGATATCTATATTAGCCTCGAAAGTGGACGTAATTCTTTCAATCCTTGCTACAACAAGTGGCTACTTCAACACACAGAGCAGCTCAATAAGAGTCTATATGACTCACTTCTTGTACTTCATGTATATCTACTTCACAAGAGCACTTAAATATACATAAAAACATAAAAATTGCATGGGAAGAAGCATGCAGGAATAGTTCCTACTCAATAACATTTGACAAGAATCCTGCCACATAAAGGGACATCATCGTCGTGAAGGCCAATTTCTTTAAATGATGAATGTTGCTTCAATGAATCAAATGAGGAACTGAGAATCACCATCTCATTC
The DNA here is from genome assembly GCF_041138505.1 of Cibotium barometz. Classification (NCBI taxonomy): domain Eukaryota; kingdom Viridiplantae; phylum Streptophyta; class Polypodiopsida; order Cyatheales; family Cibotiaceae; genus Cibotium; species Cibotium barometz. The sequence continues at coordinate 29,237,617 of NC_141047.1, read as the reverse complement.
TGATGATTATGTCTACATTCCTCCGGATCCTCCCCTCTCTTCTCTCCCATGATTAACATCTCTTAGCGTCCCCACTAACACAATCACATGTAACCTTGCTTATGATTGCCAAAAACAAAGTGAGCAAAAAACCCAAAAAAAACATGTTCACACAAATATAAAATTGCAATCACTTGCAAACAACCCCACCCCGTTAGGAATTCCCAATAAACCACTAACCTTTTCATTCACTAACTAGCTTTTCTTATTCCTTCTAGAGTAACAAAGACCATTGAATGTCAATCAACATCCAAGCCATCTCTACAAGCATGTAAATTCTCCCCACACAAAGGTCTTCAATACGATCGCAAGGATGCAATCGCCATCAGGAAGGGAAAAATCTTAACCCATTCCTATGGTTAACAAAAGCTACCACCATTAGCTTACATCAAGGAGTCAAGGTAGATACACCAAAAGGTCATACATTCAAGATATGAAGCAATGGTGTCCAAATCTACAACTTGGATGGGCACTTGTAACGGTCCGATGGAATACTTAAGGTGATTCCTGCTTCAAGAGCATGTGGTAGCAAGCTAGGATGAAGTCCCAAGTGATGTACTTCATGGATATATTATGAGAGTAGTCATTGTAATAGCATTAGGCCTCTTATGAGTCTAAAGTGCTTGGTCGGCCATAGTTTGAGTGTGAACGCTTATGGCCATGTATATAATACAAGGATACTCTCCCATTGTGCAATTGATTCTTGCTCTTGCTCATCCTCTTGCTAATCTCTTTCCCTAATGCATGCTAGTGAGTGTGTGTGAGTGAAGTGAGATGAGAGGAGGGGCGAGTACCCGTAGTGCAACGCGACAGTGTGACAACGCTCGTATGAGGCGCATTGGAATTGCTTCTCAAGGAGTTGTGGAGCTTGGAGACCTCAAGGGTTACGAGCTCGGCTATTGGAAAGATCCTCAACGACAGTTGCGGTTCACCAGGTAATCTCTTGTTGGATGTGTTGTTTCAAGTGGGGTTAGGGTGAGCCATAACAATAGTCCACTTGTTTCACTTGACCACAATACAGTGTCAAGCATGGCACTACTTGTTATAGCTCAACAACATACACCCATCCTAAGTTGCATTATACGTTATACGAGTTATACGTTATACACGAATAAGGACGTATTTAGTCAAATACACTTAAAATAAGATCGTATTATTCCATGCCACACGTCGAACATTAGCCGACTTAACGTTTTAGTCCCAGCAAATCGATCGTATGGTATTTGATTGAATGCTATACGATCGAATACCTTTCGTTCATATATCTTTTGTTCGAATTCAATTCTATCGAAACAATGACTATTAGCTATATAAGCTTACTTATGGGCCGCATTGTCATTGTACAATTCCCCGGGTTCCTACAAAAGGAATCTGCCTCTTGCTACTTGTGGTAAGAAAAATAAATCTAATTTAGTTAGAACTATTAAATTAGGCAATTTAGGTAGGGTTGAGACCCTTGTATTTCAACATAGTTCACACTGGTTAGTGAGTCTAAGTAGTTAGAATCCCTTGTGTTTGAACATTGTTCACACTAGGGTTTAGATCAATTAAAGTAGCTAGAATCCCTTGTGTTGGAACATTCTTCACACTAGGGCTTAGGTCAATTAAAGTAGTTAGAATCCCTTGTGTTGGAACATTGTTCACACTAGGGCTTAGGTCAATTAAAGTAGCTAGAATCCTTTGTATTGGAACATGGTTCACACTAGGGTTCCCTTGTGTTGGAACATTGTTCACACTAGGGCAGCTTAGGTCAATTAAAGTAGGTAATCCCTTGTGTTGGAGCATGGTTCACACTAGGGTTTAGGTTAATTAAAGGAGCTAGAATGCCCTATGTTGGAACATCATTTACACTAGGGTTTAGGTTACTTAAAGGAGCTAGAATCCCCTGTGTTGGAAGATAGTTCACACTGGGGTATAGGTTATTAATTTGCAAAAGCTAGAATCCCTTGTGTTCAAACATAGTTCACACTCAGGTCTAAGGGGTGGGACATTGTTGATAGATCGTGTTAGAAGCTAGCTTCATAAATGGCATTGGGGTAGTAGGATTCAATAAGTGTGGATACTTGTTGTTCTTTGTATTTTCTTCTTTGTTTGTGTATACAATTATTTTTCAATATGAATTCAGAATTAGAAATAGAAACTTTTAAAGTGTAGAATGCATAATGGTAGATGTGTAGGTTATTTTATGGCATCAATGATCATTTATTGATGTAAAGCTGTTCATGAGTCATTTTGTGCTTTAAACAGCTCAAGATTACGATGGGTGGATCCCGAGGGCTTGAGTGAGACTATGTAGAAGAGTTGATGCGTGGTAGATAACGAGGGTTAAGGAGCATCTATTCAGAGTCGGTGTTAATGTTGCACCTTGTTCTAATCCGCCACCTAACGTTAGCACTAAGTTATATAAGTATGCTATAAAACTAAAAACCAAGGCAGTATCCATGGTAACCAAAGGTAACAAATATCGCCACATATTACAGGGATGATGCTCTCAAGGATGCATTGGTCAAGATGAGGATGCGGTATGTCCACAAGAAGTGAATGCGTCATCAGTATCCTCAAAGAATGCATCAGTTCAACAAGAGAATGTGTCAGCTTAGCAAGAGAATGCTCCTTTGCAAATTGGGAAACCCTCTAACATGCACTTGATGCCTCCTATGTGCAGTGCTGCCTCAAGGCGAAGTAATGATGTGCAAAAATAGTCTAGTTTACTATATTCTGCCTTTGATTGAACTGCAACATTGGAGGTGCATTTGAAGTTGACACAAGCGTTTGTTGCTTGTGGGATATCATTTAATGTCATGCGTAACCCTGTATTTCAAGATGCATTGTTTTGCACAGCAAAAGCAGGATCAAAATTTACTATTCCACTAGAGTACTTGGATAAAGTAAAGCATACAATGGAGCAAAGCCTTGCATGTACAATGCTTGATTTTGTGCCAGGCTTTGGATGTACTATTGCGCTGGATGGATGGACAAGCTGTCAAAAAAATCCATTAATTATTAACATTATGTGTATATGTCCAAGGGGCACAATTTTCCTAGACGCAATTGATACTTCACTTAAAGAGAAGGCAAGTTCTTATCTTGCTAAGCTAAATGAAAGGGCTATTGCCCGTGTGGGTGGTACAAAATATGTAACTCCAATATGCACTGATAATGCATCAAACTTCAAAAATGCTGGCTATTTGATTCAAGAGAAATATCCTAAGATTACATGGGTGCCATGTGCTCCGCATACATTGAATTTGTTGTTAAAAGATATTGGAAAGATGAGTTTTGTTCAGCCAACTCTTGTAGAAGCTAACCATATTGTGAAATTCATTCGCGAACATCGGTTTACTTATGCACTCTTTCATACTAAGAGTGATAAGTGCTTGCAAATATTCTTCGCCACAAGATTCGCGACAAGCTATTATGTGTTAGAAAGGCTTCCGTTGGTTCGAGCTACTCTACATGAAAATGTGGCGGATTGACGTTTTCAGGCATGGACAAGCAAGCATGCTGCCCATACTGTGGCTGCCACAAGATGTGTCAACTTAGTGACCTTGGGTTCTTTTTGGAGTAAGGTACAAAAAATTCAAAGTGTGGCTAAACCATTTGTGGAGTTGCTATACGCATTGTTGACATCAATAAATTTGCCATGGGCAAGGTGTACTGGCTGATGTCTCAAGCTATCAAAACTATTGAATCTCATGAAAAACTTATAACAAGAGAGTGAAAGGAGATTTTTTTTGCGCTACAGAGAGATGGACTATGATGCATACTCCACTTCATGGTGCGGCCTTTGCGTTAGATCTAGCCTTTCAAATGCATGAGCAGTCTAGCAACAGTGAGGTCATGGTGGCTAACTTCAAAGAAGTGTGTAGCACATTATTGCCAGGTGACAAAGGTAAAGATGCTTATCAACAGCGTGTCCAATTTAGCAATAGAATTAAAAACTTTGGTGATGAATGGTGTTTGGATGCCATCAAACACTTAAGTCCCCCAATGTGGTGGAAAGAATATGGTAGTTAAACATTTAAATTACAACACATTGCTGTGCGTGTTGAGCATGGCTGCATCGTCATGTAGTTGCAAGAGAAATTGGTCAGCGTATGATTTTATTCACAGAAAAAGACATAATAGATTAAAGGCGACAAGAGCTTTGGCCCTTGTGTACTGCTTTTACAATATGAGGTTGCTACATAAGCCCCAATCCATTGCAACCCGAGCGGTAGAACGAGATATATTGCAAGCTCCAAAGCAAACACATGAAGTGATTTCTGAGGAAAGGGGAAGTGAAGATGAAGAAGAAGAATGGGAGATAGACTCGAACACCTCTGATGTACTGGAGATCGATGATATAGCTCCCGTTTTGCTTCGAGATGATTAAAATGACAAGACTCAATACTTCCAAACTTTTGTTTTCAAACACAAGCCATAATCAATTTAAAGACCACCAAGAACTTCAAAAATTTTATTTTCATACACAAGTCAGAATCAATTAAAAGAATAGCAAACGACTTCTTTTCATTATGCACAAAATTTGTAGTAAAGTTAATGTCTACAAAAGTTTAATATAGGGGGATCAATGTCTACAAAAGTTTAATATAGGGGGATCATGTCTACAAAATTTAATCTCATCGCCTAAGTTAATAGGCGATGAGAAATGGGCGGCCTGTTAAGAAGATCATTCAATTGAAAGTGAGGAGATTCATCTAGTAGCAATGCTCCATACTTTTCTTCATACTGCACAAGAGATTTTCCTCTTGAGCTCTTATGGTTCTCCTTAGCTCTTCGTTCTCTCTTCGCAAGGCTTCATAGTCTTGCAGTAGTTGTTGCACTGTCATACCTTGAGTTGCTACTAGCGTAACTCCGCGGAAAAAGATTGAATGTTCATGTGCTCATGAGATGTGAGCACAAGAGGCTTCGTTCGTTGTACTTCTCTCCCCTCCATTGTTGCTCTCTTTTTATTAGCTGGGCGAGCCGCACCCCCTTGTGGTGGCTTATCATCCCAATTGACTTGCTTGTTGAGGAACTCCTCACAAAAACGTTGTTGTGGATGAAGTATAGGGGCACTTGATGATTATTTGGCATCGTTTTAGTTTTCTCCACAAATCTCACAAAAGAATGGCAGAAAGTCCCACATGCTGAAGATCTGACAGCTTTGGTGGGTACATTTGTTTTGGATTCTTTTGACAGGTTCTGTCCACTGGTCTAAACAACTGTGTGCACACAAAAGAGTCAAGGACTAGATTCTTGCATTGCTCCAAGCTGAGTGGGGGGACCTCAAGTCCCTCTCTTGGAGGTTGCACGTATTCGAAACCTTGTAATCCGCTGCTAGATATCCTTGCATCCTCGTCCTTGAGGATGCACTGTGCTTCTTTGTAGTCTAAATCTTTCGGAGCAAGAACTGGGTACGGAATTGTAACATTGGGATGTCCTCTAAATCCTCCCATTCTTGATTTGCCTCCATTGTAATGAAGTTTGGCAAGGTGATAGGGTACACTGAAAAAATAAAATAGAGAGCTGGAATGAGAACCCTTGTACTAACAATTAGATTCTTTCTCTTCATTCAATGAGATAATAGACAATCAATGAGACAATAGACAATCAATGAGACATTAGACATTCACTGGAAAATGAAAAACATGAAAGAGATATTACACATTCACCGAAAATTGCATCACTTTAAAGAGACATTACACAACCAATATCCAAATCGCAATTACTAGATTTGTTTACAAAGTACAATTGACTTAGTCAAGACTCAAAAAGGCATAGGCCAGCATGGGGAGGTAGAGATACATCGTATTGGGGGGCTTTGGCTATACACATCACCAACTCATAGGCCAGCAGCCTTTTATTTGGGTCTTCATCGGTGGCTCTCTCTCACACGCAAGCTCTATGTGTCTCAAGAAACCTCTCTTTGGATCAGATGGCGGGAAACAAATCACTTGGCACAATTTGGATATTACATATCCCAAGGAGAAGATATCTTGTGCTTTGCTGAAGGGAGGTGGATGCATACACAGGCTCTTAGGTGCCATCCAAGGCCAATTTTTTTTGGCCTCAGCCTTTGCTAGGGCAGTGTCTCGATTCAAGGGAACTGCATGCTTGCATGTCAGGGACCGTGTAGACCTTCCCCAATCTCTGACACCAGCATAAACTTCATCATTTATCATCTCGAGAATTGAATGAAGACATTGTCAGCATGCAAATCATTATGGAGTAAATCCATGCTGTGCATATATTCCATTGTGTGCATTACGGCATTAATAATGTGGAAGATATTTTTTTGGAAGCGCGGCTTGTCATTAGGATCCCTGGCTAAACTCACAAAATTCTTGAGGGGAGCTCTTTTGCCATCTACGGTGCATACCCACATCTAATTGCGGAGGTTACCCCCGCCGTTCTAGTGCTTGAAAATGATCATGGATTCTTTTTCATGTGCGGAATAGTCCAAGAGGATTAACTATGCCGCGATGAATGGCGTCCACTACGGTGGCCTCGATAGCTATTGCATTATCTCTTCCTACGTTCTCTTCCATCAGTCTTGATTACCTTGCAAACATACCACTGTTCAAGGAAGTTATTATCATGAACCTTGCATTTGGTGGCGTATGCAAAGGTTCCCTCCCCCAATCGTGGTGAAAGGACATCAAACTCTATTTGATCTCGTCTCGCAAGATAAATAAGGTAGGAGCTCCGGACATTGCGGCTCCATGAAATGATCTCTGTGCTTGGAGTCGTGGTACCTGTGGTAGTGTGGCTGTGATCCCTGATTTGGAGTTGGAGTCTCACGTTGCTTTCTCTTGCCCGTTGCTATGCTTCTCTGTCTCCATACGGCCTCTATATACTATAGCTTTGCCTTGAAAGGCCAGATCTGATCTTTTTGACTAGGAGAGTGACCAATGGAGTGAGAGATTTCTCCTATATGCACTTTAAGCATTCCTTCCTGATTTCCCCATCTTTAAGTAAATACATGTGCAGCATAAGGGAGGGATCAGACTCTATCAATGCCTTCCATGCCGCGGCCACCATGATACTAAAAATGTCTTGGAGATTGTTGTCAGTTGTCTGGAGGAGCCGATCTATCTTTGCTTCAGGTTTGACACTCAAAACATTCCCAATTGCCATTATACGTTTGTGACGTTCGTCCCTTGTTAATTGGAGTTTTCGTGGCACTTGCGTAGGCGCTTGCTCTTGCTCTGAAAAGCTCATGGTTGAATCCAGGTATACGAGTAAACCTATCGAGATGAAAATGAACAATCTATAACAATACATAGATGGAGACATTCACATTAGTGCGTATGTGTGTGCATTAATGTTTGTGCGATAATGCTTACATAACCAATTTGACTACAATAACAAACAAAGGACAAACATTCATACATGTGTGTGTGTGTGTGTGTGTGTGTGTGTGTGTGTGTGCATTAGTGCTTAGACATAAGTGCTTAGATGTTTCGGTTCTACATTTCGTTTTCTCTTTGGGGGTGAAACGTTTTATACCAAAACTCTGCGTTTTGACATGAAACGTTTCCACCATGGATATACCTAAGCTATATAGTCAAGAGATAAAGAAAACTATGGATATGCCTAGTTTCAAAGCTACAAACCTAAATCTAAAGCATGATAGAATCATGAATGTTGATTTCACCATGCATGGCTATGCAAAAGCTTATAATAATGAATGGAGTGAAAGAGAGTATCAAGCTAGCTAAAATTTGATACCACCCGTAAAACAGTGGCACAGAAGTTCGACTATCTCAACACTGCCTCCCCCTACCATTCCTAGGGAACATAAGTGCTCAAAGTGCCACCCGAATCAGTGGCACTGAGTATAAATGCTTAGGGTGTTCTAGCAACTAATCTATATTCTAGAATCTACGATATGGAAACATAGAAGTACAACAATGCCACCCGAACCAGTGTGACAAAGTTATACACAAGTGGTGCCTAAAGAGAAGAGGAAAAGACCCAGAAGTGATACATTGCCACCCGAAACAATGACAGAGTACTCACACGGGTGAATACAAACAAAAACCTCGAAGTGCACAATGCCACGTAAAACAGTGGCACAGTGCACACAGGTAGCAAACAAACAAACCTACAATCACCACCCATCGCATCACTTAGCAATGGTGAAGTAGGCCGCAGTAATCTGCAACAATGTCCGATTCAATGTTGCAGTGACACTGCAATGCAAATGCAAATGAAGATAATTTTATTTTTAATTTAAATATGCTTTACACACAAATTGTTGTCCCACAGCAGTATCCGTAAACAATAGAGTGGGACAACATATGCAATACAAATGAGAACAATGCATTTTGAAAAAATTTAAAAAAATTCTAATTTGAAAACATATTTCAAAATTCTAATTTAAAAAAATCTAAAATTTTAAATTTTTTACTTTTTTAACCTATGCAAATGGTAGAGAGAGAGAGAGAGAGAGAGAGAGAGAGAGAGAGAGAGAGAGAGAGAGAGAGAGAGAGACAGAGTACGCAAAATGGTGAAAATGGGGGGCGGTTTCGTGTTTTTATTTTGGTGCTTTTTATTCGATTGAATGCTTTTCGATCGAATGTCTTTCGTTTGAATACCTTTCGATGGAATCAAATACTTTAAAAAAAACATTATTCCTTGAATTATACATTTATTCATGTATATCCTCTTATTTTTTGATAAAATATCATTATACGAGACGTATAATGCAACTTAGCACCCATCAAGCATGGTCTCTCAAGCTATGCCAATAACACTACGTGACTAGTATTTAATGTGGGGTCACCCACGATACCAATTCACTAGGATGGCACACTAGCGTCTAGGCATCCCCATACACTAAAGGGTGGACATTATGTAACAGAATCACACATGTTTTGTATAAACTTAGCTCAGGTACTTTTTTGTTTGAGCTCAGCTTGTGTACTTTCCTTGTATGAAATGAGCTTACTTGGGATACAGATATCGAGAATTTTACTTGAAATTTTACAAAGGATAAGAATTTTACTTGAAATTTATAGCTGGTATAAATTGCATGACAAGAAAATCTTCTAAGGACATGGATAGGTGTGCTCGTACGACTCTTTATGGAAGTACGTTAGGAAAAATTAGAGCTCATTTTGGAGCCCTCTAAGAAATTCTTCATTTTCCTATTTATTTGATCTTGAAAGTGTATAAAAGTGAAAAACAAGATCCAAAAGAAACATTATGATGCCCCTATGTATTGAAAAGGTGAATCTATTTAGGAATAAAAAGATCCTCGTGCATTTAAGTTTAATATATGACACTAATTATGATACACATCATACTAACAAACACTAACTGCTGTACACATCATACTGAAGGTATTTAATATTTAATATCAAACATTAAATTCGTTAAATTTTTAAATTTTAGAGTTTTGCACCATTAGTCCTAATTTGGTATGATAAAAGGTCTTATTTGTATCAGCACAGCAGACAACCCAAAAATGGAAGGGAGTGGACATTCAAACCAGAAGAGGCTTTATCCGCTTCATATAGATCTTGAAGCTGATTATGCTTCAGTTTAGAAAAGGATAAAAATTCCACACATTGGTGCTATGGAGAGAGAGAACATAAGGACATCAGGATTGCACCATATTAATCTATGGTGTGATGGCTCAATTTATCCCAAATGTAAGATTCCTCCCTAGCCTCTCAGAATGTCCAGTATCTTCCCCTGTAGTTAAATCCTTCTTCAGAAATATAAAAGATTTCTCCCCAGCCTCTCAAAATGTCCAGTATCTTCCCCTGTAGTTAAATCCCTCTTCGGAAATATAAAAGATCTTGTTTCTACCTGTTTTGACCTAGAGAGAGAAAATATTCTAGAGAGAGATTATTCAGATTTTGGATATTTTTGGATGGAAAAATATCTCTTCATATTTAAATAAGTTCCCCCAAAACAGAAGTTCAAAAAGATTTTTAGAAGGTGCATTCGAAATAAAGGCCTTATCCTGGGGATCTAGATTTTTTGAAAATTTTAAATTAAGGTTTTGAGGGGCCAATCAGATTCATCCAAATGTGTGGAGGAGATAAGTGAAAGAAATAAAGAAAATCCTCCCAAAAATGAGTAAATATTCACATAAGATGAAGAGTTGACTAAGGACAAGGATATTAGTTAAAAAAGAAGAGATATTTAGTGAAATAATGAATTTTTGACACCTCAAGATGGGGATTCCCCCTCATGAAGGAGGTGCCTACTTCACATGTGTGGTGGAGTTTAAAATTATCAAAAATTGAGATAACTGACCTAAAAATGGTCAAAATATGACCAAACTGATCTGGAAAATTCTAGAATCAGTTTGCTTGGTTAGAGGCTCACTTTTCCTATAAGTAGAAGCCTTCCCCTTTATTGAAGCTTAATAGTGTTTTTTGCACTATTACCCTGCTTCTCCCAAGAGCCAAAAACTATGAATTTACTCATAATTCATTAGTTTTTGACCTTTCCTGCTTCTAAAGATTGGTGGCTACTCTTGTTTCAAACAAGAGTAGATCCCTCAAACCATCAAGCCAAAGGAAAGCTCTCAAATTCTCCTTGTAAGTTGGAGATTCTTCTCTTTTCTATTTCATTTTATGATTTTTATGATTTTTGTCTTCTCTAAAATGAATATGATGTTATGCCTCATTGAAAAAAGGCATTCCCCTCTCTTCTTTAGTAAATCCAACCATTCTTTATCCTAGATGAATGATTACTAAAAATATTTTATTAAAAACATGTTACTTTCTTTAGAATTAAATTCTATGCATAGAAGGAAGCATATTGAAATTGTTATTTTGATTATAAAAGTGTTATTTTCATCATAAATGATTTTTATGCATAAATGGATGCATAAAAGAAATTCTTTTATATTAAAAGAGAGATTTTCATCATAAATGATTTGATGCATAAACTTATGCATAAATGATTTTTTTATATTAAAAGTGTCATTTTCATCATAAATGATTTGTATGCATAAACATATGCATAAAATATTTTTTTATATTAAAAGTATGATTTTTATGCATAAATGGATGCATAAAAGAAATTCTTTTATATTGAAAGAGAGATTTTCATCATAAATGATTTGTATGCATAAACTTATTCATAAAATATTTTTTTATATATTAAAAGTGTGATTTTCATCATAAATAATTTGTATGCATAAACTTATGCATAAAAGATTTTTTTAATATTAAAAGTGTGATTTTCATCATAAATGATTTGTATGCATAAACATATGCATAAAAGATTTTTTTTATATTAAAAGTGTGATTTTCATCATAAATGATTTTTATGCATAAATGGATGCATAAAAGAAATTCTTTTATATTAAAAGAGAGATTTTGATTTGTATGCATAAACTTATGCATAAAAGATTTTTTTATATTAAAAGTGTGATTTTCATCATAAATGATTTGTATGCATAAAAGATTTTTTATTTTAAAAGTGTGCTTTTTATTATAAATGGAATTTATGCATAAATTAGATGCATAAAAGAAATTATTTTATTATAAAAGTGTGACTTTCATCAGAATTGAATTTATGCATAAAAGAAAATTTTTATTTTAAAAGAGTTATTTTTCATTGGATTTAGTTTTTATGCATGGGAAGATGCATAAGAGAAATTCCTTTATTCTAAAAGTGTAATTCCTACTAAATTGGATTTATGCATGGAAAGATGCATAAAGAATTTATTTTAATCTAAAAGTGTTATTCTCATAAATTTTGATTTTATGCATAAATAGATGCATAAAGAATTTTATTTTTAATTCAAAAGATTTTGATTTTATGCATAGAAAGATGCATAAAAGATTTATTTTTATTTCGAAAGTATTATTTTCATTGAAATTGAATTTATGCATAGATAGATGCATAAAAGATTTATTTTTATTTTGAAAGTGTTATTTCATTAAAATGGAATTTATGCATAGTAAAATGCATAAAAGGTTTATTTTTAATTTGAAAGTGTTATTTTTCTTAAAATTGAATTTATGCATAAATAGATGCATAAAAGGATTTTTATGAAAGTGTTATTTCTACTAAAGTTGTCTTTATGCCTAATTAGATGCGTAAAGAATCTTTATATAAAAAAAATAGAATTCTCTTACATTCTATAAATAGATATGATGAGATGTGATAGGAATCAGATAGATGTAAATGGATGGATGGAAGTAATATGAATCAGATAAATGTAAATGGATGAATGAATGTGATGTCCTGTGAATTAGGATATGAATGAATGGTATAGGATGTGAAGGAATGTGATGGCATGTGAATCGTGATATGAATGAATGATAAGGTATGTGAATGAATGACGGCATGTGAATCGGATGTGAATGGATGATGTGGTTTGATGTGTGAATGATGTAGATTAATGTGGATGGATGTATGGATGATGTGGTTTGATGTGTGAATGATGTGGATTAATGAGAAGATGGATGAATGGATAATGTGGTTTGATGTGTGAATGATGTAGATTGATGTAGATGGATGTATGGGTGTGGATGTAGATGTGGAAATGGATGTATGAATGTGGAATGTGGATATGGATGTATGGATGTGGATGTGGATGTGGATGTGGATGTGGATATGGATGTATGAATGTGAATGTGGATGTGTGGATGTATGAATGTGGATGTGGAAATGGATGTATGGAATGTAGATATGGAATGTGGATGTGGATGTGGAATGTGGATAAGGATATAGATGTGGATATGGATGTATGGATGTGGATGTAGATGTGGATATGGATGTGGATATGGAAATGGAATGTGGATGTATGTGAATGTGAATGTGGATGTGGATGTGGATGTGTGAATGTGAATATGGATGTGGATATGGATGTATGGATGTGGATGTATGAGTGTGAATGCGGATGTGAATGTATGATATAGATGTATGGATGTGGATATGGATGTGGATGTATGGATGTGGATATGGATGTGGATGTATGGATGTGGATATGGATGTGGATGTGGATGTATGGATGTGGATATCGATGTGGATGTATGAATGTGGATGTGTATATGGATTAATGAATGCGAATATGTATGTGAATGGATATGACGTCCATATGAGCGAATGGATGAGATGAGATGTCATGTGAATCAGAATGTGAATGAATAATATAAGATGTGAATGAATGAGATGTAATGAGAAATGGCTGTGATGAGATGTAATGTAATTTAAGAAAGATAAGAATGGATGTTATGTGAAGTGAGTGAATCTGATGTGATGGGATGGAAATTATTGTATCTAGTTAAGAATGGATACGCATATGATTTGGAATTGGGTTAAGTAACATGGATTGATGTGGAACAATGTGGAAAGATGAGAGTTCATTATAGAAACTGTAATTGTGAACTGTTTGTAAATGACTGTTTTATGTCAAGAATGCTGGGGAAGCATTTTGACTGTTTTGAGAATATGGTCGTGGAGACCTGCCTGATAAAGTTACAACTGCTGACGGAGAGTCAATGGAGGACATCTCGCATAGCAAGGTCAGCCGAGGTCTTGACCAGCCTCAGTTTGATTAAAATGGTGAGCTTCCGGTACAGTGGATGAGGGACCAAGGAAGCGGCCTATGAGTGAAGCGCTAGGTGACCTGCGAAGGATCCTAGAGGGTGCTGACCATACGCGGTGCTCGGGCTCTGGGTCGCCAAAGATACCCACAAGTACGTCGGGGAAGATATTGGATCAACGAGTAAGAGTTGTTTTCTGAATTCGGGTGTGGATCTGGTTGATTGACCTTGCTGGTCCTCAACGGATGAGTCCGTGACTCTTTTATATGGATTTGTTGGTTGATCTTGCTCATCTTCCATGGAGATTCCATTTTGTTATGTGAATATATTGCCGGTTTTACTATGAGCTAGAAACTATCGAAAAGGCCCCTGAGTGAACAGGTGGTGAGCATTCTGGTTGCCAATGATGCCATAAGTACACCGATGAAGGGATGATTGGAAATAAGGATTCAACTAGAGATTTTGAGGATTGTGATCAGTGACACAATGGTTTCATTAAAGGATTGTTTTAAAGATAGCTGATGAGAAAAAGGCAATTTCATATTAGGTGTGTAAGTGGTGTGACTAGTTTTATGTTTGCATGAACATCCGGCTAGGGGCCCTGGGAACTCTTTTCCCTGGTACCCGAGACAAAACCTAACCAAATTCCTAATTGGATCCCATCACTACAGTGGTTGGGTGGTTGGCTAACCCATGGGACTGGATGGGGTTAGGCTGGACTGATGGATCCGTAAATCGAGACTCAATTTCTGTTTAGTTCGATAGATGAAGTAAATTCCGGACAAAAATTGTTCTATGGAAAAGAATCAACGGCTGTGCCTCTCAAATGAGGAAAAGAGCGTTGGTCTCTATGATCCAAGTATAGTCTTTTTCCCTGATCTGACTATGGGACTTACGGGTTCGGTCAGATGAGCTCAGTTAGTTAAGGCTTTTGACTACGTTAGGAAAAAGTTATCCTGGTGGAATCGCCCGTGCTTTCCGAGCAAAGGAAGTTTTTTCGGGTTCGGTTTGGAAAAACCGATGGATTAGTCTCTTGTCCGGATATCCGTGTGGGCGAGGCCCCGAGTGTGGGACCCTGTCCCATGCAAGAAGTACTACTTCCGCTGATAGCACCCCTGAAATTATTGCGCGGTGGGGACAGGGATCTTACAGTTGGTATTAGAGCTATTTCGAGAAGCCAAATATGTCAAAAATTTATCAAGAAGCACTAAAAAGGTTGTAATCGTGTGATAAAATTCATACAATTTAATATTCAAACTGAAATTCGTAAATTAGTAATTGGGTCTTCAGATGTAAGTACCGCAATTGTATGGAATCCCTGACTTGCTTGAGGCCTAGACATGATGGTGTTTACCTTATAGTGCCAAGAATCATGACTACCCATATATACCGAGGGTATAACTGCAGCTCTTTACTAGCAGTATATACGAGTAAATCTAAGACTTGAAATTATAAGTATTAATGCTATCCAGATGATGAATTCGAATGTGGTTGATATGATTTTTAAATTTTGGTTGAGAACTGATGAGTTGATTTGGATTCTGATTGAAAAATGATGATCCCTGAAATTTGATTGAAATGTAATAAGTTGAGCGAAACCGCAATGAGGATGAATGGGACGAGTCCCTGTGATGATGTTCTTAACTGGAATGACGTTAATGACTTCAGCCAATCACTATGAGATTAGTGGATTGTGCTGTGGCAGATTGCTACTGTTAACTTTTGTCCAGTGGATCAAGTTAAGGGATGATAAATTAAAAATCTGAAAAATTGAAATCCCCATGGAGGACTGTTCAGATGGAAAAAAATTAGTCTGATGGACCATTATTGTGTTAAAGATATGAATGAGATATTCTGAATGAATTGTTAACTGATAATGCATTTTATATGAGTATCTTTATCCCTTGATTCAGTGGGGAGCCGACCTATTTAGAGAACCCCGGAATCAGTTGAATCAAAAATCGGATTGAATCATAAATAAAGAGACTTAACAAGAATTTTCGTATTGGTCGTCGTGGTAGAAATATTAACCCCCAACTCGATGAAGAAGAGCTCGACCCGGATGTTTGTAAAACTCTTCATAGTTCGCAGCCTGGACCTTTCAAGGGTGAAGGGAAAAACTTGGGCGAGGCTGTGGAGAAGTGGATCGAATCAATGGAAGAATACTTCGATGTCACTGGGTACAATGAGAAGAGCAAAATGGCTCTTGCAAGGCTACAGATAGTGGAGACAGCTAGAGTGGCATGGAGAAACCACTGCGAGACAAATCGTCTTGACCGAAATACCCAAACCTGGACTGATCTCAAAATTTACCTAAGGACGAGGTTCTATCCTCCCGGCTTTTTAGAAACAAAGATGAATGAATTCTTAGAGTTAACCCAGGGGAGTAGAACTATTGAAGCATATCACCAAGCATTTGCCCTCCTCCTCAGATACTCGCCTCCGCTGGATGAAGAACAGTTGATGGCCAGGTTCATTCGGGGACTGAATGAACCTTTGAATATCCTGGTGAAGAATGCCAAGCCAGTTTCCATGGCCAAAGCAGTTCGGATGGCGAAGGATTTCGCCAAAGCCTTTGATGTTAAAGTCCAACCAAAGCCAGCACCATCATCTTTCAAAAGGTTTTTATTCCCAGAAGATGATTCCAACCTTCCTCCGCCTAAGAGACATCAAGGTCAAACCCAGGATATGGGAAGTTCCAGAATGGAAGAAATGTCCTTTTCCCGAAACTCAATCCCCTGGATTTCAACTTCAAAAGTTCCACCCTTTAGCAAGAGAGTGAAATGCTATAACTGTCAAGGAATTGGACATCGCAGTATGGATTGCCCAACTCCTTTTGGATCAAGGTTTTCAGGGCAGGAAAATAAGGGATCAAGATTCCAAACTCCAGCCCCTTCTTTCCAGAGTAATCAGGGTTCTATCCGCCAAAATCAGGGAAATCCCAGAGGTAGACCCTCTATCCAACCTGTAGTTTCAATCCAAAGTAATGCAAGACCTCCACCTCAGAATAGAGGAAGTCAAAGAGAGTTGTTCCCAAATCGACCATCCACTTCCAAGGCAGTAACGCTGAAAGTGATTGAAGAAGAAGAAGAAGATGAAAGAGATCATACTCCACCTACGCGATGAGGACATCTCACATTTTTTAAGTGGGGTAGAATGTAAGATTCCTCCCTAGCCTCTCAGGATGTCCAGTATCTTCCCCTGTAGTCAAATCCCTCCTCAGAAATATAAAAGATCTTGTTTCTACCTGTTTTGACCTAGAGAGAAAATATTCTAGAGAGAGGTTATTCAGATTTTGGATATTTTTGGATGGAAAAATATCTCTTCATATTTAAATAAGTTCCCCCGAAACAAAAGTTCAAAAAGATTTTCAGAAGGTGCATTCGAAATAAATTATAATCTATTCAAAAGGCCTTATCCTGGGAGTCCAGATTTTCTGAAAATTTTAAATTAAGGTTTTGAGGGACCAATCAGATTTATCCAAATGTGTGGAGGAGATAAATGGAAGAAATAAAGAAAATCCTCCCAAAAATGAGTAAATACTCACATAAGATGAAGAGTTGACTAAAGACAAGGATATTAGTTAAAACAAAAGAGATATTTAGTGAAATAATGAGTTTTTGACACCTCAAGATGGGGATTCTCCCTCGTGAAGGAGGCGCCTACTTCACATGTGTGGTGGAGTTTAAAATTATCAAAAATTGAGATATTTCATCTCTCCTCTCTCCAAATTCAAGTCTAGTTCCAAAAAGTAAGCTAAACTGACCTAAAAATGGTCAAAAATTGTCTAAACTGATCTGAAAAATTCTAGAATCAGTTTGCTTGGTTAGAGGCTCACTTTTTCCTATAAATAGAAGCCTTCCTCTTTGTTGAAGCTTAATAGTGTTTTTTGCACTGTTACCTTGCTTCTCCCAAGAGCCAAAAACTGTGAATTTACTCATAATTCATTAGTTTTTGACCTTTCCCTCTTCTAAAGATTGGTGGCCACTCTTGTTTCAAATAAGAGTATATCCCTCAAACCATCAAGCCAATAGAAAGCTCTCAAATTCTCCTTGTAAGTTGGAGATTCTTCTCTTTTCTATTTCATTTTATGATTTTTATGATTTTTGTCTTCTCTAAAATGAATATGATGTTATGCCTCATTGAAAAAGGCAGTCCCCTCTGTTCTTTAATAAATCCAACCATTCTTTATCCTAGATGAATGATTAATAGATAAAATCAAGTTTTTCATAATGTTTCTCTTAAATGAGTAGAAAATGTTTACATTAGAATGATTTAAATACTCTTGGTGAAATTCTAATTAATTTAGAGAGTTAAAAATTGAAAAATGGTCAGCCATACAAAGGAGGTTATAGCAAAATTTTCTAAAATTGTGTAAAATAAGTTTTATTTTTTTTAATTCAAAAAGAGTAATTCCTATCGTATATGTATTCTTAAAGTGTTATTTTCATCCTAGGTATAGAAAAATGCATACTAAAAATATTTTATTAAAAAATGTTACTTTCTTTAGAATTTAATTCTATGCATAGAAGGAAGCATAATGAAATTGTTATTTTGATTATAAAAGTGTTATTTTCATCATAAATAATTTTTATGCATAAATGGATGCATAAAAGAAATTCTTTTATATTAAAAGAGAGATTTTTATCATAAATGATTTGTATGCATAAACTTATGTATAAAAGATTTTTTTATATTAAAAGTGTGATTTTCATCATAAATGATTTGTATGCATAAACATATGCATAAAAGATTTTTTTTTATTAAAAGTGTGATTTTCATCATAAATGATTTTTATGCATAAATGGATGCATAAAAGAAATTCTTTTATATTAAAAGAGAGATTTTCATCATAAATGATTTGTATGTATAAACTTATGCATAAAAGATTTTTTTATATTAAAATTGTGATTTTCATCATAAATGATTTGTATGCATAAACATATGCAGCATAAAAGATTTTTTTTATTTTAAAAGTGTGATTTTCATCATAAATGGAATTTATGCATAAATTAGATGCATAAAAGAAATTATTTTATTATAAAAGTGTGACTTTCATCAGAATTGAATTTATGCATAAATAGATGCATAAAAGAAAGTTTTTATTTTAAAAATGTTATTTTTCATTGGATTTAGTTTTTATGCATAGGAAGATGCATAAGAGAAATTCTTTTATTCTAAAAGTGTAATTCCTACTAAATTGGATTTATTCATGGAAAGATGCATAAAGAATTTATTTTAATCCAAAAGTGTTATTCTCATCAATTTTGATTTTATGCGTAAATAGATGCATAAAGAATTTTATTTTTAATTCAAAAGAGTTATTTTCATCAATTTTGATTTTATGCATAAATAGATACATAAAGAATTTTATTTTTATTCCAAAAGAGTTATTCTTATCAATTTTGATTTTATGCATAGAAAGATGCATAAAAGATTTATTTTTATTTCAAAAGTATTATTTTCATTGAAATTGAATTTATGCATAGATAGATGCATAAAAGATTTATTTTTATTTTAAAAGTGTTATTCTCATTAAAATGGAATTTATGCATTGTAAAATGCATAAAAGGTTTATTTTTAATTCGAAAGTGTTATTTTTCTTAAAATTGAATTTATGCATCAATAGATGCATAAAAGGATTTTTACAAAAGTGTTATGCCTACTAAAGTTATCTTTATGCCTAATTAGATGCGTGAAGAATCTTTATATCAAAAAAATTTGAATTCTCTTACATTCTATAAATAGATATGATGAGATGTGATAGAAATCAGATAGATGTAAATGGATGGATGGAAGTAATATGAATCAGATAAATATAAATGGATGAATGAATGTGATGTCCTGTGAATTCGGATGTGAATGATGTTGGAATTAGGGTTGCAGGAATGCACACACAACTTCAAGAAGATGAGGAAGCTTGAGCACAACACAGTAGTGTATTATGAGTGCCAAAATGAAAAGATAACAAGCCCTAGAAGATAATGGGCGTATATACAATGCACGGGGGAAAAAACCTCCTAGTGAGGGAAAAAGTGCCCCGGCGGTCCTAAGTGTGTTCACACACATCACTACTATAATATGGTAACAAATCCCCCCTGGAGTGATGCGGTGAACAAGAGCTAGCACTCATGTATAGGGAAGTGTCTAGCTATGTGGACGAATCCACAAAAGGGAGTAAGCCCAAAGCTTTGCGAAAAGCTTCGAACTTCTCACGAGGCAGAGCCTTTGTGAAAAGGTCTGCAAGGTTATCCTGTGTTGGCACATAAGCCAAACTGATCTCTCCTCCAGAGAGTCTCTCCCTGACATAATGGTAGTGCACCTCAATGTGCTTCGTACGAGCATGGAACACTGGGTTCCGCGCAACTGCCAATGCGCTCTGACTGTCAGTGAAGATGGTGGTGGCAGATGGCTGCCCAACACCCAAATCAGCCATAAGGCGTCTGAGCCACACACACTCAACCGTAGTTGTGAAAGCTGCCCTGTACTCAGCTTCACAACTAGAAGTGGCCACAGTAGGCTGCTTCTTGCTCAACCATGATATGCATGAGCTTCCAAGCATGAAGCAAAAACCACTCGTGGACACGCGTGTGTCATAACAACCAGCCCAGTCAGAATCTGAAAAAGCATGTAAATCTGGCGGCAATGATCCCCCCTTGGGATAAAACAACCCAAGATGCCGAGTACCACTCAAATAGCGAAAGATACGCTTCACTGCCTGCCAATGCTTAATGCCTGGGCTATGCATAAATCTGCTCACCTGTGAGACTGCAAACTGAATGTCTGGCCTCGTAATGCATACATAAATGAGGCAACCAACAGCTGTCTGATAGAGTGTGACATCAAAGTGATCTCCAGCATCATGAAGACTCAACTTCAAACCTGTCTCCATTGGAGTAGCAATAGGCTTGCAGTCTTCAAGGCCAAATCTCCGCAACAATGTTTCAATATACTTTGTCTGACACAAAGCAATACCTCCATCACACTGCTTAAATTGTATCCCCAAATAATGATGCAAATGCCCCAAATCTGACATCTCAAAAGAGGCATTCAAATCAGCCTTAAAATCAGCAATATGACTCTCATTTGGTCCTGTGAGCAGCATGTCATCGACATAGAGAGCAATGATTAGATGTACACCATCCACACGTTTAACATACAAAGTGCTTTCTGTTGGACTATTCTGAAACCCATGTGCAGTCAAATATGCATGTATTTTTTCATACCAAGCTCGTGGAGCTTGCTTTAAACCATATAAAGCCTTTTTTAACCTGCACACTTTGTTTTCCTGCCCTCTTTGAACAAAACCACGAGGCTGCGATACATACACCTCCTCATGCAAATCTCCATTTAAGAACGCAGTCTTTATGTCCAGCTGATGTACATTCCAACCATTATGAGCTGCTAATGCACAGATGCTACGAACAGTGGTCATACGACATGTGGGAGCAAAAGTCTCATCAAAATCAATGCCCTTCTCTTGAGCATAACCTTTTGCAACAAGCCTAGCCTTATGGCGATCCACTGTGCCATCAGGCTTACGCTTCAATTTGTATACCCACTTAGTGCCAATGGCCTTCTTGCCAGGGGGCAAGTCACATAAAGACCATGTACCATTCTTCATAATAGCATCGTATTCTGCTTGCATAGCAGCCATCCAATTTTCTGAACTTTGTGCCTCATCAAATGAAACAGGCTCACTTTCATCGCACATACTAGAAACAGCCAATGCATAACAATCTGACGCATAAGAGGCACCATGAGAGCCAGAACGAGTGCGACTAGACAAAGGGGCATCCAACTTGCTGTCACGCAAAGTCTGCACCAGCCATCTAGGCATATTCCTAGAGCCCTCAATCTCTTGTCTCTCATCCTCAAGTGCATCATGCACATCTGCATCAGATATAGGCTGATCTGTGCCATCATTTAAAACCTGCATAGGCTGAAAAACTGCCTCATGAGGTATTGCACTTGACTGTGCACCACTGAAAAGAGGCAACAATGTATCATAGACATCACGTGAGCTGATATCTGTCTCCTTAGTACATGAAACCAAGGGCTGAACTGCATCTTCCACAAATACAACATCACGGCTAACCAAAATGCGCTTTGTCTGTGGATGATACAAACGATAGCCTTTGCTCTCAGCACTATATCCAACAAAAATACATTTGACAGCTTTGTCATCCAATTTTCTGCGATGTTGCACAGGCACTAATGCATATGCCAGGCAACCAAAAACACGTAAATGGCCAACAGATGGCTTGCGGCCATGCCAAGCCTCATATGGAGTGACAACCTGTAATGCTTTGGTGGGACACCTGTTTAGTACATAAGTGGCACACATGACAGCCTCAAGCCAAAAACCATGTGGTAGACTTTGACTCTTAACCATACATCTTGCCATTTCCATGAGAGACCTGTTTTTTCTCTCAGCCACACCATTTTGCTGTGGTGTATACGGCACTGTACATTGGTGTTTTATCCCACGCTCAGCCAGAAATGCATTAAATTCTGAAGACATATACTCCCCCCCTCGATCTGAACGGAGGGTGCCCATCTTACGTTCTGACACATTTTCAGCCATAACCAAAAACTGTTTGAAGCACAAAAACACTTCGGACTTTGCCTTCAAAGGATATACCCATGCATGCCTGGTAAAATCATCAATGAAAGTCACGAAGTAAAGGTAGTTTCCAAATGATGGAGTTTGCATGGGACCACAAACATCACTGTGAACAAGCTGCAATCTGCGTTCAGCTCTCACTGATCCATCTTTGGGAAAGGAAGCACGCTGCATTTTACCCAATATGCAGCCCTCACAAACATGCTTGACAGGTGCCTCAAGCTTAGGCAAAGAAGACACCATTTCAGATTTCTGCAGGCGCAGCAAACTTGCAAAATTCAGATGACCAAAACGTGCATGCCACAGTTTTGCATTTGAAATAGCCTGCGTATCCATAATAGCACATGCTGAATCCTCTACACATTTGCCATCCATATTGAGCTTATACAGCCCTCGACATAGTGAACCAGATGCTACAATGATGTCACCACAAGAGAGATCATGAACAGTACATCTGTCATCCACAAATTTTACAACCAAACCTGTTTTGGCAAATGCGGAGACTGACAGCAGATTCTTTTTGATCCCTGGCACATACAATGCATCAAAAAGTGTAAAGGTGTTGCCATTTGCAACATTCAGCACAATCTGTCCAACTCCTTTAACGGGATAAGAGGAGTTATTGGCACAAGTGACAGTATTCCCTGTGGGAGCAGACTCAAGGAAAGTGAATAAACTGCGCTGCGAGGTGATATGCTTAGTGGCACCACTGTCAAAGTACCATACATCTGAATCTACTGCAGACATACATGTGTCATGCAAAGATGGGTCATAACTGCACTGCGCATTGAATGCCCATTCTGTATCTAGCACAACATTAGCAGATTCATTGTTAGAAGGAGAGGCATCTGCAACAGCCATACCAGCCTCTTTCTTCTTAGCCTCTTTCGCAGCCAGCTTAGGACACGCTTTGATGACATGATCATTTCCCTTACAGTACTTGCAAAATGTCTTCTGTTTGTCACCCTTCTTCTCATCTTTGTCTTCCTTCTTTGGTTGCGCAGCATTTGCAGATTTCTGCTTACTAGAAGAAAAGCCAGCTTTACCTTTCCCGCTTCTCTGACTAGCACCGAAAGCTTGATCTGCGACACGCATATTATTCCTGTTTTGCCTTGACTGGTCTTCTTGCAGCAAAACAGAAACTAACTCCTCAAATGATAAGGCATTGGGATTGCCTTTCATCATCAAGCGAAGAGTGGAAGCAAAACCCTGATAAGAATCTGGTAGACCATTCAAAACAGTCTGCACAAGTGAACTGTCTGACAGGATTTCATCTGCAGAAATGAGCTGCTCTTTGAAATCCTTGATCTTTGTCAAAAAGCTATCCATAGAATCACCTTCGTTCATATGCTCATTCTCCAACTGTTTTCGGAGATAAGCAACACGAGCCTCATTTCTTGCCTGATACAATGTGGCAAGTACATCCCAAGCATCCTTAGAAGTCCTGCAAGAGCGAATATGTGGGATAATGGTACGTTTGACAGACAGCGCAATCAAGGCATGAGCCTGCGCATCTCTACCATCCCAACGAATCTGCTCTGCTGAAAGTGGTGGTTCTCGAACAGCTGCTACAGCACTTGTGCCTGCACCATCATCAACAGTACCTGTTTCTAATGTGTTTGCAGCATTCCCAGCCACAATAGGACGTGCATCAATACCCTGCACAATGTTCCATAACCCCTTTGCTACCAATACATGTCGCATCATATATGCCCACAATGGATAGTTGGTGCCATCCAACTTATCCTCAGCAGCCAACATGCGGAATACATCATTGTTGTCAGCCATGGCCAATGACTGTACTACTAGATGTAAATGCTGTCTGTAAGAGGTAAACCTGTATAAAATCGACCTGTGCTATGCAGCACAGCCCAAAACAGACGAATGGGCACCTGTCCTGCAGATTTTAATATTGACAGAAAATCTGCACAGTAGGACGATTTTGCCTGCGCAGTACTTGGAATGCAAAAACGGAGGGCGAAATGACTTCAGATCAAAATTCTGAAACGACCAAGCCCTACGGGCTCTCCCACGGCATATACTAACCTGCAGACGCTCGTGAAACCTCGTTGCAATCGGAGGAGATGAAGCGGCAGGTGCCGGTGATGCTGCCCGGGAGGAGGAAGCCTGCTCTGATACCAATTGTTGGAATTAGGGTTGCAGGAATGCACACACAACTTCAAGAAGATGAGGAAGCTTGAGCACAACACAGTAGTGTATTATGAGTGCCAAAATGAAAAGATAACAAGCCCTAGAAGATAATGGGCGTATATACAATGCACGGGGGAAAAAACCTCCTAGTGAGGGAAAAAGTGCCCCGGCGGTCCTAAGTGTGTTCACACACATCACTACTATAATATGGTAACAAATGAATGGTATAGGATGTGAAGGAATGTGATGGCATGTGAATCGTGATATGAATGAATGATAAGGGATGTGAATGAATGACGGCATGTGAATCGGATGTGAATGGATGATGTGGTTTGATGTGTGAATGATGTAGATTAATGTGGATGGATGTATGGATGATGTGGTTTGATGTGAATGATGTGGATTAATGAAGAATGATGTGGTTTGATGTGTGAATGATGTAGATTGATGTAGATGGATATATGGGTGTGGATGTGGATGTGAAAATGGATGTATGGATGTGGAATGTGGATATGGATGTATGGATGTGAATGTGGATATGGATGTATGAATGTGAATGTGGATGTGTGGATGTATGAATGTGGATGTGGAAATGGATGTATGGATGTAGATATGGAATGTGGATGTGGATGTATGAATGTGGAATGTGGATAAGGATATGGATGTGGATATGGATGTATGGATATGGATGTGGATTTGGATATGAAAATGGAATGTGGATGTATGTGAATGTGAATGTGGATGTGGATGTGTGAATGTGAATATGGATGTGGATATGGATGTGGATATGGATGTATGGATGTGGATGTATGAATGTGAACGCAAATGTGAATGTATGATATAGATGTATGGATGTGGATATGGATGTGGATATGAATGTGGATGTATGGATGCGGATGTGGATGTGGATGTATGGATGTGGATATCGATGTGGATGTATGAATGTGGATGTGTACGTGGATTAATGAATGCGAATATGTATGTGAATAGATATGACGTCGATATGAGCGAATGGATGTGATGAGATGTAATGTAATTTAAGAAAGATAAGAATGGATGTTATGTGAAGTGAGTGAATCTGATGTGATGGAATGGAAATTGTTGTATCTGGTTAAGAATGGATACGCATATGATCTGGAATTGGGTTAAGTAATATGGATTGATGTGGAAAGACGAGAGTTCATTATAGAAACTGTAATTGTGAACTGTTTGTAAATGATTGTTTTATATCAAGAATGCTGGGGAAGCATTTTGACTATTTTGAGAATATGGTCGTGGAGACCTACCTGATAAAGTTGCAGCTGTTGAGACGGAGAGTCAATGGAGGACGTCTTGCATAGCAAGGTCGGCCGAGGTCTTGACCAGCCTCGGTTTGATTAAAATGGTGAGCTTCCAGTACAATGGATGAGGGACCAAGGAAGCGGCCTATGAGTGAAGCGCTAGGTGACCTGCGAAGGATCCTAGAGGGTGCTAACCATAGGGTGCTCGGGCTCTAGGTCGCCAAAGATACCTACAAGTACGTCGGAGAAGATATTGGATCAAGGAGTAAGAGTTGTTTTCTGAATTCGAGTGTGGATCTGGTTGATTGACCTTGCTGGTCCTCAACGGATGAGTCCAGGACTCTTTTATATGGATCTGTTGGTTGATCTTGCTGATCTTCCACGGAGATTCTATTTTGTTATGTGAATATATTGCCGGTTACTATGAGCTAGGAACTATTGAAAAGGCCCTTGAGTGAACAAGTGGTGAGCGTTCTGGTTGCCAATGATGCCATAAGTACACCGATGAAGGGATGATTGGAAATAAGGATTCAACCAGAGATTTTGAGGATTGTGATCAGTGACACAATGGTTTCATTAAAGGATTGTTTTAAAGATAGCTGATGCTGAGAAAAAGGCAATTTCATATTGGGTGTGTAAGTAGTGTGACTAGTTTTATGTTTGCATGAACATCCGGCTAGGGGGCCTGGGAACTCTTTTCCCTGGTACCCGGGACAAAACCTAACCAAATTCCTAATTGGATCCCATCACTATAGTGGTTGGGCGGTTGGCTAACCCATGGGACTGGATGGGGTTAGGTTGGACTGATGGATCCGTAAATCGAGACTCAATTTCTATTTAGTTCGATAGATGAAGTAAATTCCGGACAAAAATTGTTCTATGGAAAAGAATCAACACGGCTGTGCCTCTCAAATGAGGAAATAAGCGTTGGTCTCTATGATCCAAGTACAATCTTTTTCCCTGATCTGACTATGGGACTTACGGGTTCGGTCAGATGAGCTCAGTTAGTTAAGGCTTTTGACTATGTTAGGGAAAAGTTATCCTGGTGGAATCGCCCGTGCTTTCCGAGCAAAGGAAGTTTTTTTGGGTTTGGTTTTGGAAAAACCGATAGATTAATCTCTTGTCCGGATATCTGTGGTGGGGACGAGGCCCCGAGTGTGGGACCCTGCCCCATGCAAGAAGTGCTACTTCCGTTGATAGCACCCCTGAAATTGTTGCGCAGTGGGGACAGGGATCTTACACCAAATGCCCAATCACAAACTCCACTCCCTTTTTTTCAAGCCAACATCACTCTTAAGATTTTTAGGAGATGGTTACAAAGGTCTTCTTGGATATATATCACGTCACTACATGTGAGCATTGTCTTGCTAACCTTTATTGGGTACTTGTGCTGAAAAAGTCTACGCACACTAAAATAGGCATGCATATGTTCAGTTTAGCAATGATTGTTGCAATACTTGACTGTAATGAACGTTAAACTTTCTCAAAGAGTTTGGCTCTATAGAATTCACTATAATAGAAGCATTTAAAACTGGCCAGTCTACAATATTCCATGATGGTAATTGTTGTCTTTCTAGAATACCATATGTGTGTTGGTTATCCATTAGCTTATAGAAATGGTCATTAAAAAAAATATTGGATTATGCCAATTGTGTGGCAAATCTACCTTTGTATTTAAGTTCTCATCAAATAACCCCAATATGCATTGTATAGGCTATCACTCTTTATAAGATGATGGATAAACATCTCTGTCGATAGAAACAAAATTAAATTTACAGTTAGATAATTTTCAAGATTAAAATATTAAAGATAATATGTTTCTCTAAGACGCTCAGTTTGGTCTATGTTGTGGAAGATAGTCTGGATAGTCATGGACAATAAGCTCTTTATGTATATAAACATGTTGGATCAATATTTCCTTAACATTATTCTTCCCATCAACAAACCTGAAGTCTTTTACTCTACCTTTCCATGTTTCTAAGAACACATTATTAGGTCTTGCTCTCATTCTCGTGTTTGGTTGCATAAGTACCCAATCTCCTTTTGAGATGACAAGTTGCTCCCATTGACTCATTGAAGAAATTATATTTGCCACTACTACTGAAAAAATAGAAGAAACAGGTCTCTATTGTTTAGTAGTTACTTCTTTACATATTGCTTGATACTCTATGTTTTGTTCTAAATGACGTTTTGCACATGTATGCTAATATTTTTCTGTCAACATTTTGGATGAATAGAAGAGCAATAGATGATAGACAGTAGAACCAATTGACCAAAACCTATCAAAAAGAGTGGAAAATGAATAACGATAGAAAATAGAAGAGCTCAACAACAAGCAAGAAAAGTTGTTTGGGAGGGAAGTTTTTTCGCTCCTCTTTGATTTTCTCCCAAGTGCATTGACTACTTTGATAATCTAAAAATCTGCTCGAAAATAAAAAATACACCTACATTGAATTCATGATGTTAACATTCAGAATAAAGAATAGTTTCATTCTTTCATTTTTAAAATTAGAATTTAATTTATGAGTTTTCTAACGTTACATTGGCCTTTCTCTCATTGGAGGAGAGGGATTTTTTATTCTAGCTAACAGGCCCCAAAATGAGCTCAAATTTTTCCTGATATGATAATTGGTTTGTATTAAATTAGGTATACCTACCTCCAGACTCACATATGTAGCTGTGTTCACATGTCTAGGCTCATGCATGCAAGCTCACGTGTCTAGACTCACATCTTTTTGTGTAGGATTATAGGCTTATGTCTTCTACCCAAGAGCTATTTGGCTAGGTTTTTGTGATTTTTTTAGGCTTGATGAAAATGTGATTAATGGTCCTAATTAATGGTTGTGATATAATTGAATAAAAATTGATAATACCACTCTACTTCAACCTAATGGACCAAGCAATGCTCATGTTTAAGATTGGATTCCTAAACTAATTCTTGGATCGAAGCAATGAAATCTAAGCATGTTTCTCTCCAATTTCATGTAAATCACCAAAGAGCCAAGGTTTTTTCCTACCAATATATGGAAATAGAATGTCCTAATGCAAAATAAACTTTAAATCAAAATCACACACACAAACAAACATTTCCAA
This sequence comes from Cibotium barometz, assembly GCF_041138505.1. Taxonomy (NCBI): domain Eukaryota; kingdom Viridiplantae; phylum Streptophyta; class Polypodiopsida; order Cyatheales; family Cibotiaceae; genus Cibotium; species Cibotium barometz. Next base: position 29,208,920 of record NC_141047.1, on the reverse strand, counting down.
TGGCTCCAAAATCATATATTTTTTAGAGTGTGACCTCGTAATCAACATCGGGTAATATTGGGTAATCCCAATAGCTTTGAATGGACAAAAAATGGAGCTAAACACTAGGCTAGTCCCCACCAGTAGTGGCACTAAATATGTCATTGAGTCTTGCCTCCGAGGAGCAAGTGCCAGTTCCCATTGTGGGTGCACTAGCTCATCTGTCCCACCTCACTCCATTCCACACTAAAATGCTCCTTGCCAAAGGGGTGAAGGGAGAGCTCTTAATTCCTAGATGGAGGCAAGAAGAGATGATTCTTCACGGTGGTTCTCTCACAAAAGACGAGAAAAGAAGAAGCTAATGGAAGAGGGAAACTTACAATTAATCAAGCATCCATCAAATAAAAGACGAGAAAAGAAGAAGCTAATGGAAGAGGGAAACTTACAATTAATCAAGCATCCATCAAATAACTAAAAACACAACTCATGCAAGTAAGAAAGAAGAGGAAAGAAGGAGAGATCGCAAGAAAACCATTGAAAGGGAATAATTATATATTGCTTATTGTCAAAAATAACTTATATATAAATGACTAGTTTTCGCACTAGGCTAGTCAAACTTAAAAAATGGTCAGCCATCTATTACTTTGATCCCAAACTTAAAAATGTTTCCTATTTGACATTAAACACATGGTAAGGTTGCTTTATATGTTCCTACACCATCTTATGAAAGGTAAATGTCCGTTCACATGTGGGTAGGATGGTAGAAGCACCTTACAGGAAGTTGAGCAAGCAAAACCATGTTAACCAATGGAGTTATTAACATTGTGTTTTTAAAGTCCAAGATCCCTAAGAAGACCTTTGATTCACCTCTCAGAAGGTCATTTCCCCTTCATATTTTTTCAAAAAGCACACCTACTTTGGGTGGTTATGTCATTGGATGAACATCTATGTTGCAAGTCTAAGTTCTTGGGGTGACCAACAAAAATAGCAAAAATGTTTGGACCCTAAATATGCTAACTTTATCCGTATTCCAGTAGTCATGTTTATAAGTTTTTGGTATCTTGGGTTAATCTAATTTGGCCCTTGCTCTTTGAAGTCCCTCACGTGCAACGAAGAGCTAATGGACCCTACAACTTGTACTAACAAATTTTTGAAAGGATGGTACGTAATTTGAATGAATTTCCTAAACAAAAATAGGTAAATGGTTTGAGAGAGAGAGAGAGAGAGAGAGAGAGAGAGAGAGATAGAGTAAAGTATTGTTAAGTAAGAAAAGTTAACTTTATAGTTTAGTGAATATCAAAGCAAATTAACTTTTTGAAGAAGAAAAGTTATCTCCTACTTTTCAATTTCACTAGAACCTAGCAAGCCTCAAAATGTTTGACGAAAAATTGTCACTACCTTCAAAAGAGAAATAAGTTATTTGTAGGCTATTATATCCCACCACATTTTTTCAGTTACATCTAACGTAATTGTAGAGAGAGAGAGAGAGAGAGAGAGAGAGAGAGAGAGAGAGAGAGAGAGATTCATATTAATGTTATGCAAGCCAAATATGACCCATGGGCACCCCTACATAGTAGTCTCAAAACATGATGAAAAGGGAAAGAAACAAAATGTAGTAATCAACTTACATGGCTTTATGATTGATATAATGTACACTCTTTTTTTTGTAATGAGGGTCTAAGGGTTTAAGGATACAAAATGCGTAGATAGTGACTCTACCATCTCTTTCTCTCTCTCTCTCTCTCTCTCTCTATATATATATATATACATATATATATATATAATATATATACATATATATATATAATATATATACATATATATATATATAATATATATACATATATATATATATATATCTCTATTACATATCAACCATGGACAACCAAGGCACAAGGAGAGGAGAGAGAAAATAAATCCTAGATTTCTAAAAAATTAGAGGAAAAAAACCCATCGATTTGACCTTTTGTATTATGTTTCCATTTCTGATTTGACCCTTTATATTCAGGCTTCTATTCTTGCTTTTTTCTTATTAATGTGTTTTACATACCACTCCAATGAGGGGGTTGGGTACTAGTATATATATATATATACATACATAAGTGCCCTTATTAAAAGCAATATTTCCCACCAAGCCTACGTTGGAGTACTATTTGCACAATTTCCGGGGGAAAAAAACTTTAAGCTATTACGTAATGGAGGTAATGAAATGTTGGGGTTGCCTTTCAAATAAACTTTTATTTTATAAGGATTACGTAGGCCAGACTAAATACCGTTAAGATTTGCCAGCCGGCCATGGACAGCAACTGTCGAGTCCAGCTCTTTCCTCCTCTTCGCAAACTCAGAAACTGATGTATAACCGAGATTAATTAGCCCTACTGATCCTCTCCTTTTGTGCGCGTGTGTGTATATATATGTATATCATTACGCTGACTTTGTGATAAATCAAAGATTTGCATTATTAGCACTGCTTCAATCAGATTAAGGTGCCCATCTTCTGATTAAGTATCGAAGCAGCAATCATGGATGTCTCCCTAATCCCATCCAAGCTGGCAATTCGTACATAATCAGAAATAAAGCTCAGTTGGCGATTCTTAGCGTACAATGAAATCTGCTCGGGAGATGGTATGGCAAACATCCAATATGGAATATGGCAGATTTTATTCTCTAACATCAGAGGTAAACTAGCTATCCTTTCAGCCACATTAAGCGCTACATTTTCCATTAATTGGTTTAATCTCTTGATTTAGTAATGATTGGCCTTCATTAATTACAGGAAGAGCAGAGGAAACTAGCAGGAGAGAGAGAAGGGCGGTGTGAGGTGCTAACCAAAACACTGATCACGTGCCGGAAACAGTTGGGTCTCATGCGCCTCCGCGACACGAGCCCTGATCCAGAGTCTAGTGATGGTAATTAGTTGCTAATTATCAGTCGCTAATCCTTCAAATTGGATCACGGAGAACCGTTATCGTTAACATGATGATTATGATACAGTTTTCCAAGGACTTATATGATGATCATGATCCATATTATGGGCATATAACAATAGATTGCTGAAAGGGTTCTTAAGAAAGGCCTATCTTAATTAGCTATAGCATGATGATCATAGAAGATGATTATGCAGTATTTCCTAATTGCAGTCATTATAAACGTGATTATGACTGTAAAATTTCCAGTTGGGTTCATGATTAGGATTATCAAATTTAGTCGGGTTAATGAGTATGATTGTCAAATTTCCGTTGGGATCATAATCAGAATTATAAACAGCGCAGTACGGGCGCGGCCGTGCTAGCTACATCTGGACACACATGCTGTCTATATAATTCACCGTGCAATATGTATAATCTTTCTCAAAAGAAGATGCTGTTTGCGCTCAATATAGGGAAGATCATGACGATGGATTAGTCTTAATCACAAGATAATGTTCATAATACCCTATTAATTTAATCTGCTTGACATTTACCCATATGCAGGATTTGATCCCCCAACGGCTTCTTACTTCCACGCACACCTCCAAAGGCTCAACAAGGCTAGCAGGCCAGCTTCTGCAAGGGCCAGCAAATCAACATACTCAGATCATCATCCTGAAGAGGCTGCATTGAAAAGCAGTCAGACAATTAGCAACAATACTATATTACCACAACCAACAGATCAATTCTTCAGGCCAAGGCATAACAACACAGAGAAATGCCCATCTCCAGTAGAGACTATAGGAGAAATCAGAAGAGCCAGTAGCCATGGTGGAAGGGTAGACCCCACAGGCATTGAAGAGGACACCAAGCAGCTGGAATGGATTCTCAATAGGCTCGCAGACAAGCTTCAACCTTTGACAAATGGAGCTGGGCTACCAGTCTTGAAGTATGATATATTATCCCTCTAATTAGCCTAAAGTTTCCACCTTAGGTTAAATAGTTTCATAAATTAGTACAAGAACCACCCCCTAGCCTGAGTACTAGTTGTGCGATCTTGGTTGGTACCCATGGCCCCAAGCCTAGCGTCCTATACCATTAGGCAGAACCACCCACCTTGATGGCCCCAAACCTAGCATCCTATACCACTAAGCCCAACCACCCACCTTGTAACTCCATGGTATGAGGAGGAGGTCTTGCATGCCCCTAGTAGCCCTCTTATAGATACCTCAATGACTCATAAGCACCTCCAAGGTCACTCATATAGCAATAACGTGGGCTATAGTTGAGTGAGCTTGCTTGGTACCGATGGCCTAGTATCTCGTACCACTAGGCCGAACCACCCACCTTGTAACTCCACTAGGCCAAACCGCCCACCTTGAGGCTCCACTAAGCCAAACCACCCACCTTATAGTTCCACGACTATCAGGTCTCGCATGCCCCTGGTAGCCACGAGGTTACCGCATAGATACCCCAAAGACTCATAAGTGCCTCTAAGGTCACTCATATAGCAATCACCTGGCTATTAATGGCCCTTGCTTTATTTATAAGATTTCTTGCTTTATTTTTAAGCTTTTAGCCATTTATTAGCCTTATGCTATTAATTTAAGGCTGAATTATGACACTACTTCATTCCTCCATTTCTAATTAACCAAAAGTTTTCCACCTTAGGTAAAGAAAGAAAAAAAGTTCAGATGATTAAAAATACTACTAGGCCCAGGATGGATACGAGCCCCAAGTTTTACACCAAATTGATAGATTTTTTTGGGTTTGATTTCATCCCAAGGTTTACACCAAGCAAACCCAAGCCAGTACAATACAGGGTGAAACAAAAGCACAGCCGAGGACCTAAGCCCAGCTGCCGAAACCAATGCAAACCACCCAAGGGTCAACCCGCGAAGAGTGATCGATCAACAGGAGGATCTAGGCTTCCTCCATATTGCAGATATGGCTTTTACAGGTACTATGGTATGTAGATAACATCTCTCCTGCACCCTTTGCTTGTTTCATTTCAACTAATGGGTTGTAATTACATAATCGCGAGCATTAAGCTTCTTAATTAGCTATCTTTTCTTCAAAATCAGGGTATGCAGGCCAAGGAGCGAAGACAAGCTGGTGCCATAACCTTCCCCTAGGCCAGAAGCCTGCATATGGCAAGAGGACCAAGGGTCTCTTCAAGTACTAACCTTCACCAGGCAGCTGAGGTTTTTTTAATCACAGACTTAATCTTCATAGTATCTTAAGCATGGCATTGCGTGAGGACTAACTTTGAAGTTTGATCGAGCAGCAGCAGCAGCGGCAGTTGCTTTTGGATGCTAATTACACATAATTGTGTATGGCATTGACATTATATTGTAGCTGCACGTATGTATAATCACACGTTCCTCTTAAATACCATTTTACATTTGGTTTAAAACCCATGTTGCTATATGCATCATACCAAATGTAATGATGTGATAAGGATAAATGTGAACTTCTTTTCTTTCTCTCTCCAGCCTAGCTTTCTCCTCTCTCTCTGCTTCTAGGTCATCTTCCTTTTGTTTGCGAGACGAAGTTCTTCTTGTCTCTCAGCCTCTAATGATTGCATCAGAGAAGTTATCAGAGCCTGTATCAAAGAAATTGTCAGCCACATCGTAATCAACTGCTTGCACACAAATGAACTAGCAAATGCTGGTTACACTTGGGCAATGAAATCTAAGAGACTTTTAGCTCTCTTGTTTTTGAGGGTTTATTTAGGGTTTTTTGAGGGTGCATATTCCGGTTTTTTTAGCGTGCATTAATTAGTTGCATAAATGCATCTAATTAATAATGTAACTTTAATAAGAAAAGGTTTCAAAAATCATTAAATTAAGGTTAAAAAGTCAATTAAAAATTAAGGTTTAAACGTAAAACTAAAAATTTATTAAACATTTACCGAAAATCAAAAATATTTGACAAATACAATAATGGAGAACTACTGATTATATTATATCGACGAGAAAATATACATGAAATATTTGAGAAATACAAGTAATGAATATATTATGACTTTAAGGAACGAAGGTTTCAAAAATCATTAAATCAAGGCTTAAACGTTAAATAGAAATTTATTAAACATTTACCAAAAATAAGAAATATTTCACAAATACAATAATGGAGAAGTGCTGATTATATATTGATGAGAAAATATACAAGAAATATTTGAGAAATACAACATTGGAGAGTTGCCAATTATATTCATGATGAAATATACATGTCATAATGCAAAGACACCATAGTAAAAGCAATGTACAAACAATAACCATCTTCCTTGTGAAAACCAAAATATTACAAATGGAGTCCAAAGCAAACTACTGCAGAAAACTAGAGTGTTCCTGTGTATGACATTTTTACAAGCAAAAGTTTCAGATCGTTGTTGACCTCCTCCTGCTCATCTCATTCCCTATCTTTGGTATTATCCAGGACGTGGCAGGACTGTACTTGCATGTGTGTACCATTTTTAGAAGTGTGCTTTTAAGCGATGCACCTAGCTTGTTAGATACATAATTGTCCACCATAAAAACATAGGCTCTCTCAAAAAGATTTACAAGAGACAAACAAACTTTATTTTTAAGATCTGCCTGTCCATACAGTGCATAAAGCTGTCTGCCTCTAGTTATTTCTTCTGCTGATACGTTGTGCGAGAAGAATTTGAAGTGTGCTTTATGAATATCTTTCATGCAGTAACCGCCGACGAACGATGCCTTCGAATGTGTGCAGTAACCGCCGAACGATGCCTTTGAATGTGTGCATTCGAATCTGTCATAGCCCTCTGCACATGACTATGGCTCCTTCTGGTTTACAGAACTCCCATCCTAGGTATCGTCTGATGGTTTTACCAATACTAATGAGTGAAGGAGCCATGATAGTTATCACCATCTGGAAATGGAGGTGATTTAGAGTACCTCCTTTTTCAAGGGAAAACAAACCCTTGAGGCATTCCATCCTAACAAATTCTTCTAGTGGTTCCAAAGATCAAACATTAATATCTCTGTTGCCTATAGCAACTGTTACAGAGACTTCAAACAATTTAGTTTTTTTCTCTGCTAGAAATTTAGGGATTTTGTAAACAGAAGGATCAGACTCTGTATTCCTATCATTGGGTAGAGAGCCAACAGAAGGTGACAATATTGGTTTTTTGCCTTTTTTTGGAGCTTCAGATGAACCCAGAACACAATATACAGATGTACTAATAAACCATCAAGTGACATGAAAAAAAGACAGCACTATACTACCACTACAAGGGATTGGGCTCATACCCGCGCTCTTAGCCACTAAAAATGACTTGTGAAGAAAAGTAGCGGGCCCGTGTATCAGTGCGTGTATAATCGCGGCCAGAGACATGCGTGTAAAACCGCGTGTAAAGTATCTCTCAGACGCGCGTATACACGGGTGTATAGCCGCGTTTTTTTACACAGACGCGTTAATACACGCTCCTATACACGCTTCTTATTATATTAGACGCGCTTATACACGGGTGTATAGCCGCATCCTGTTCAGTTCCCATGTCCCAGACGCGTTTGTACTTGCCTGTATACACGCGTTTTTTTAATTTAGATGCGCTCATACACGCGTTATTGCCAGTTTATACGCGTTAATATACGCGTAATTTCCAGGGTATGCGTGTAGATACACGCGAATTTTAGCAGTTTTGACGCGTTTATACACGCGAACAGAGAGCAAAAAAAAAAATCCAGAGAGTGCTATTTGGTGCCTGAATACTGTTCCAGCATTCCAGCACCCAATAGCACTCTCTGGTTTAGGGTTTTTGGTGCATTAGACCATCCCATTAGACCATCCACGAAGAACATATGCACGAGGGAGATTAAGACAAGAACGACATGAATGCATACATTGTCATTACACGATTCAAGACAGACATGAATGTAATACTATCGATCAATCAATTCAATATTACTATCAAAATTTCATACATGTATACAAGGGAGTCCATATCTCGAAGTAGCCCATGGCTTGAGTTTACAAAAAAATATATACAATCACATCCTAAATATGGAATGTGATACTACAAGTCTGAGTACTACTCAGACCCAGATGATGACTCGGTGCTCCCCCCATGCTCAGATGAGCTCGCATCGGTCGGAATGTCCGAGGAGTAGTGCTCACGTCCACCCTCTGCAGCGGCGGCCGGTGGATCATCAGCAGCTTGTGCCTGTTCAAGTAATATATAGTATATAAGTATATATATATGCAATTCAATAAACCAAAACCATTCGTTACGAATTTTCAAGTACCTGTCGACCGTATGGTCTCATGGCCAACTCAAACTGCGCGTCCGTAATACGTCCCTCGGCTCTGAAGATGGCCCACGTGTCACGTCTGCTATGCCGGCGAGCATACGCAGTATCGTGGGTTGTGGGCTTCCTCCCCGTAACCCGTCGCTGTATCATAATCAACACAATTTGTAAGATTAAAACAATTCATAGAATCAATGAATTAAGTAAACAATCAAATAAAGTGACAGGATACTTACGAACTCTGCCTCCCATGACTCGACGCCGCCAGATCCGAAATGCGAAGATCCAACGGTCTCCATCTGGATCCGTCGTGCCTCCACATGCTGCCTGCTCTTCACGCCACCCTCTGCTCGTTTCTTTGCCTCCTTCCACTCGCGTTTGTGCGCAGTGGCAGGTTTCTCGGCAGGATAGCCACCCGCAGCTACATTTAGCCGGTCATCGTACGCGAGTTTTTTAAGGTGAAATCTTTTATTACTTAAGATCTCCCTTATTCGCGTCCTTCCCCATACATCCGAGAATGTAGCATGTGGGGGATTGGGGTACCGACTGTGTACAGCCTCTATCACCTCCCCAACTAATCGGCTATTTTGATCTTTAAATTTAATAAAACAATTTCTATATGAGTTTGATACTACCCCACGCATGTACTCCATTACCTCCCTCCCCCTCGCATCCATCACTATCCCGCCCCTATCCGTCACATCATAGCAAACCACTCTCTCCATCTCTCTCATCTCCTCCTCTTCCGAACTGTCTCCTCTAACTCTTCTCCCTCTATCTCCTCTCTCATCCCGTGCCCTACTACCTCCCCCACCTCCCCCACCTCCCCCACCAAAGCACCCGCCGCATCCTCCACTCCCACTCTTCCTACTGCTGCGGGTGGAGTCACGACTGGGGGATTGTCTACGTGACGGTGGCTGTGAGCCCTGACGTGACGGTGGCTCTGAGGGAGCACGTGATGGTGACTGTGAGGGTGTACGTGAGTGTGTCTGGGACGAGGTATGTCTCCTTGGTGGACGTGGAAGAGGAGAAGCTGCATGCCGTCTCGTCGGACTCGGAGGAATAGACGGCACTGGAGTGCCCTGGATACTCGTGGTAGGGGTATAGACACCAGGCAGGGAAGGAGGCGGATGGGCATACATATACTCTGTAAGCTCAACCGGACCAGGTTGGCGCCCAAAGTGATTCATCATCTCCATCAACCAATTGCTGTACGCAAATGGATCGGATGAAGAACCTGGAATATCCATAAAGAACCTGCAACAAACATCATCATGCACATCATGGGCTGTCTCTTGACTCACACATTGTCATTACACAAGTCAATTGCCTGCAAATCATGAAATCTGAAACGCCGCAGTTTTCTGTCTGCAGAAATGCGTGTATACACCCGTTAAAAAACGCGTGTATACACCCGGCAAAAAACGCGTGTATATACGCGTGAAAAAACTCTGCAGACAGCTTACACGCGCTCCTACACGCGTTTGTACACGCGACCTGCGAAAAAAATTTCTCGAAAAGACCGACCCCCCGCCGACAAAGACAGAATGTCCTTATAAAAGGACCAGCCATTGTCGCCCCTGTCAGGATGCAGCAACCCAATCGTGTGCAAAAAGACAAAGCCAAAGAGCAAAGAGCAAAGTAAACAAATCTGACAAAAGAGACAAGGCACAGGACAAAGTCACTCACCTCTGAAAAAGTGAGTCCTCTCTGCTCCTTCTCTGCTCCCTCCTTCTCCCGTGTGTGTGCTCCTTTCTCTGCTCCCTCCTTGCTGTTGGAAGAAGCGAAAACAGGCGAAAACGCATGTACTGTTGATTTCTAAGTTCAAAATCTATATTTGGGGAAGGCGGGCTATTTTTAGTTTAAATATGCCGCCGCGTTTATATTCGCGTTTATGAACGCAGGTATATTCGCGTGTATATGATTTTAGCTGCGTTCATACACGCGTTTTGTAGAAATTAGCCGCGTGAATACACGCGTTTTTTAGGAAGTAGCCGCGTTAATACACGCGAGTTTTAGGATACAGCCGCATCAATACACGCGATTTTGTGCTTTCATTAAAAACATATAATGATTTTGTGTTTTCTGATTTGTACACAGGATGTCATCAACCTCTTCAAGCAGTTCTAGGGAAGATGAGACAATGCGTCATCGTAATCGCGATGTGTGGTTGGGACAACGGATCAAATGTATGTGTAATCGATGTCAAGGATGCATTGTACGAGCACGTCGAATTACCTTGAATCACATCTCCATGTATGGAGAATGGAATCAAACAGGTTTAGAGGTGAGTAGATGTAAATTGATGGTATTCAAATGACTCATGGTATCCAAATTAAATTAATAGAGTTGTAACATATAATTTGATAAATTGAAGCAGGATGCAGTACCACACCCTAACATGGTACCTTACGCGCGACGAGAGCACGTAAAGCGTCGACGAGATGATGCTGGAGCTTCGGGATCTATCGTCAGAGATGAGTGGGAAAGGGACGACAATAGCCCTGCACCCCACGAAGTTGTGGAAGAGGAGGTGCTTGATGATATGGTGCGGAATCTTTTTAAGGATGATCCCAAAGGTATGGACGACGATGATATGGAACAAGAGCATCTTTATAAAGCTTCATCGACACCGGTGTTTGAAGGGTGCACATTCTCAGTTTTACGTGCTTCACTTGAACTACTTAATATACAAACAGTTTATGGATGGAGCAATGCAAGTCTTGACGCATTGTTGAAGTAAGCATTCTAACTTATAAATTTGAATTAGTGGTTTAAGGTTTAGGATTTAAGACTAATTATAATTGATGATATTGGATGCAGGCTATTATCAAACATGCTTCCAAAGGAAAATAGACTGCCCACCTCAAGAGACATAGCGAGGCGCTATGTGACATCTCTTGGAGGACTGGATTATGATAAAATACATGCATGCGTCAATGATTGCATTCTCTTTCGTGGGACGCATAAGGAGGCTCTACATTGTCCCACTTGTGGTGAAGCAAGGTACAGAACAGATATGAAGAGTTTTGATGTACCTCGTAAAGTCTTGCGACACTTTCCTATAATTCCTCGCATCAAACACATGTTCAAGTGCAAATCCATAGCAGAGCTCATGTCATGGCATTCCTCACATCGATCGGATGATGGCATGTGGAGAATTCCCGCAGACACTCCTGCTTGGAAGCATATTGAAGATGAGTGGCCCAGCTTTAAAACAGAGCCCAGAAACTTGAGACTTGGCCTGGGTATGGATGGAGTGAATCCATTTGGTTTCAAAAGCACCGCATACAGCGTGTGGCCAGTTGTGTTGGTGAATTACAACCTTCCACCATCAATGGCGATCAAGAAGGGACATCTTATGTTATCCCTTCTAATTCCAGGGAAACATAAAGTCAAGCATATGGATGTTTATCTTGAGCCACTGATTGATGAGTTGGAGGAACTATGGAGAGGTGTTGCGGTGGTGGACATTAGTAGGCCTCCCTCCTCTCGACACTTCGACTTAAAAGCAGTGTTGATGTGGACAATGCATGACTTTCCAGGATACAGCGATTGTTCTGGTAAGAATTCTAATTACCTCCCTACTCTATTACTATTGGTTATATATATTAATTAGACGGTTTGACTTTATTATTCTAACTTTTTTTTATATTTTAACAGGTTTGAAAACATCAGGTAAACATGCATGTCCTGTTTGTGGCCCTTCGTTAGTACATGAGTATGCTGATGGTTTGTGTAAGACTATATTCGATAATCATCATCGATTTCTCCCCTCAGATCATCCTAAATATGTTGCTAGTAAGAGTAACATTCCTCCACAAACACTTCGTGCAAAAGATTGGAAGCGTATTTGGGAGTCTACAACTATTCTTCCTCCAGATGGCATGAACAGGTATAGTGATGTTTTTTCAATCTTGTTTTGTGTAGTCTCTAATTGGATTAAAGGTCACATAGAGCAATCCCTTGTGCAGGTACTCCATTTTTTTCCGGCTGCCATATTGGACCCATCTTAAGATCAACCATCTTCTTGATCCCATGCACATCTTCAAGAATGTGGGATCTGGTATTTGGGAACATATTACTGGTAAACGAGACAATGTCAGCGTACGTGAGGACTTGCGGGTCGCAGGACGTATGCGTCAAGCTTGGCCACGAGAGGTGGGTGGACACGTTCGTCTTCCACCTGCACCATGGATTATATCAAAGAAAGAGGAGAAGCAGGTAAAGCAGGCCATTACCACTTTGCGTACTCCCACTGGATGCATGAGATCATTGAAGGGAGCCTTTACAACCACTAAGAAAAGAGGCGTTGAGCAACTATATGGGTTGAAGTCCCACGATTGGCACAAGATGCTTCAAGTAAGTGTTTTCCAAGTCTTGTACGTACGTTGAAATTAAATTTTGTAATGCCATAAACCATAAATGTGCTCTTATGTGCGCAGTTCATACTACCTACTAGCATCGACCATTGTGCGAATAAGAGTTTGAAAAAATGTATTTATAAGATGGGCGAGCTTGTGAGGTATGTAAAACCCATGCTCAGATCACCCTTCATTATACCTTGCAAAATGAACGTGCATGAGGTATAACGTACTATTTATTTATTTTTCAGATATGTTAGTTCCAAAGCAATTGATCCAGCCACGTTGGATGATGCGCGTGTTATGGCAGTGGAGGTGGTTTGTTTGGTAGAGGAGACTTTTCCGCGAACCATTCTCACAAGTCAACTACATCTCATTGTGCATTTAGTGGACGAAATTGCTTTATGTGGTACTGTGCATGCACGTTGGATGTTCTTCCTAGAGCGCTTCATGAAGACCTTAAAAGACTTTGTGAGGCAAAGTGCAAGGCCTGAAGGAAGCATGGCCGAGGGTTGGTTGATACAAGAGTCTCTTGTATATATTTCAGAATTTCTTGGTCAGGTGGACAGCTCTTTGCCACGACTATGGAGCAATGAAGAGGACTTGAGGATGACCTCTATTGTGCCTCAAGGAAAAGGACAGAGTAAAGTAATTGACAGAACATTGATTGATGATCTCAATTTCACTTGTATCCTTAATAGTGATGTGATGAGCAGATGGGTTACAAGATATGAGGATGCAAAGACAAAAAGGCAAGCAGAAAGAGCTCTCTTTCGGAGGCAACATGGCTCTCGGAAGGCGTACCCTAAGCATCTAGCAACACTTCCGAATGATATCCATGTTGATTGGTTGCATGAGGAAATGGAGAGAGCAGAGAGTGACGAGGGGCTGCATATCACGGCGGAAGAATGGGAGTATGCACGAGGATGCATGTCAAAGGTACATAGAACTAATGTTTTGTATTAGTTGTAAGTGATTTGCTTTTAATATTTATTCACATTGCTTACACAAATATTGCTTCTATTTTGGTCCAGTGCACTATGTTCAATGCTATATGGTGTGAAGGCAAGCATTTTCGAACACAAAGAATTGATGAAAAGAGAAATACACAAGATTGCGGTGTCATTAGTAGCTTTGAGGGAGCTAATGGAAAAATGGATGATTATTGTGGCATAATCCAAGACATATTTAGGCTTGACTTTCGTCGCTTCTTTGTGTATGTTTTGGATGTCAAATGGCAAATGAACGTGGTGGAAAAAGGGCCTGATGCAACGATAAAACGCCATGCAAGTGGATATGTAACTATTGACTCTACAAAGTTCTGGCAAACAAAGAAAGATAGGCTCGTATTGCCACAACAATGTGAGCAGGTATGCATTTTTTTACTAATGTGTTTCATGTACATATATATCTAAGCTCGCGTACCCCTTGACTTTTGATATGCTAATTAATTACTGTACTGTGTGTATTTGAGTAGGTTATCTATCTACCAATGGTGCATGACATCAAATGGTGGTACGTCATCCCTATTGCACCACGTTCCAAAGTGATGTATAATACATTCACTGATATGGAGCATATGGAGGATGTAACAAGCCGCAATGAAGATGACGTCGAATATGCCATTGAAGATGTTGTGATCGATGATCAAGAAATAAGAGATGATCGTGATAATGAGGATGAGCATGCCATTTCTCATGATCATGAGAATGACCCTACCATTGAGGATGATGGTGATGTTGATGAGGATGATCAGGACATCGATACCATTATCAATGGAGTACAGAATATCGATAGTGGAATAAATTTAATCGTAGCCTTACCAATTGATCAAATGGATATTGATGTTGATCGTTTGGCAAGGATGGATCTTATTGAAGATGAGATCGAACCCTAACCAATCCGTCACTGTATGTTCTAAATTGATGACATTTCTATCATCTCATATGCATGATTTATTTTTGAATATATTTCATTGTTGTAAATGCATGTAGTGGGATTGTGTAATGATGTATACTGTAATGTACTATGAGATGGTTTAAGGAAAATAGTTTTTAATTTTGTTAAGGAATTCAGTTTTTTTCAGTTTTTCTCTGCCATGCGTGTATTAATCCGTGTACAGTTGCGTGTATTTATCCGTGTATAATAGCGAGTATTACCCCGTAAATATTATCGTGTATTTATCCGTGTATTACTGCATGTATATAAACGCGTTTATACACGCGTTGATAAATGCAAATATACACGCGGACTTAAATGCTAAAATACACGCGCCCGATTCTATTCAAATACAAGCGCGACCATACACGCGTTCGTAATTTATCGCGTGTATGAAACGCGTGTATGGCAGCATTGTCTTGTAGTGTACTTCATGGACTACATCCATACCTGAGGACTGAGCTTTCTACTTCACTGCACGGGAGATTGCGAATAATGAAGGAGACTTCTGGGGGCATCACCATTCTAAACGCTGCAGGAATGCACTCAACCCTTGGAACAGTAGATGCAGAGGGTTGAGCCTCATTGCACATCAATGGCATAGAAGATGGACCAGGGTCCATACGTTGACATAACATAGATGAAGAACAAGGCCCTCGATCTATCTTCATTATATTGCTAATGTCATCAAAGGTCTTTCTTATGGGAGGCATCACGATTACACAACAGGAGTACTGTAGAAATCAAAGAAATAATTATAGTTGAAGTTGTTAAATAAGCACAATATGTCTACAATAAGAAACCCACAGCACAGTATGGGTTGAATGATTCGTACAACATACTAGAAGAAGAAATATCTACTTCTAGAAGAAACATGGACAAAAAAAGAAACATGGAGGAGATAATAGTCGTTTTTGGTAACATGACTACGTGCATGTGGCCAAGCTTGAAAGCATCTACAAGTAATACAAGTGGCCAAGCTTGAAAGCAAGATCAGATTCAATTTTATTATGATAAAATTATTTAATCGAAATATACATGTCCCTTGCATGTGCATCGAATCCAGAAAAGCGCACTGAGGATAATCTGAAATACAAAGAAGGCGGAATAGTTATCAGCCTCATCGGTATGATGTAGCCTCAAATGAAAATGCCAATTCAACTTAAATAATAAATAAATAGCACATAGAAAAAGCTTTGACATCACAACCATAATTTACTATCTTATAACGTATCTAGAAAGGTTTTAAGGAGGCAAGATAAATAAAGGAAATTACCATAGTTGAGGATAGAATCCAAAAAAGAGCACTATAAGGAGAATCTAAAATACAAAGAAGGCGGAGAAGTCAGTAGCTTCATGCGTTGATAAATAAATAATCAAAATTACCACAGTTAGCGAGTTCTAGGATAGCTGTATTCAGAGCAGCCCATCGTCTTTAACTGTTGGCACGATTCAATGGAACAGCACGCTCAGGAGAATCTGAAATACAAAGAAGGTGAAGAAGTCAGCAGCCTCATGCGTTGATAAAATAAATAATCAAAATTACCACAGTTAACGAGTTTCACAGCATATGTGTTCAGAGCATCCCATCGTCCTTCGCTGTTGGATCAGATGGAATAGCACAACTCCAACAGTAGGAAATTACCACAATTCAGGAGTCACTACAAGACACTGCTGCCATACATGCGTTCAATACATGTGATAAGTTACGGGCGCGTGTATGGTCGTGCATGTATATGAGTAGTATCGGGCGCGTGTATATTGGCATCTAAATTCGAGTGTATACTAGTTTCAGAAACGCATCTACCAGCACGTGTATATTGGCATCTAAATTCGCGTGTATACTGGTTTCAAAAATGCGTGTATCAGCGCGTGTATATACACGCAATTATACACGCATTATTACATGCAAGAACTTTATTAAGAAAAACTCCATTCCTTTACAAAATTAAAAACCATTTTCTTTAAACCATCTCATAGTACATTACAGTATATATCATTACACAATCCCACTACATGCATTTACAACAATGAAATATATTCAAAAATAAATCATGAGATGATAATTAAAAGATAACATATACAATAGAAATGTCATCAATTTAGAACGATACAGTGATGGATTGGTTAGGGTTCGATCTCATCTTCAATAAGATACATCCTTGCCAAACGATCAACATCAATATCCATTTGATCAATTTGTAAGGCTACGATTAAATTTATTCCACTATCGATATTCTGTCCATTGATAATGGTATCGATGCCCTGATCATCCTCATCAATATCACCATCATCCTCAATGGTAGGGTCATCCTCGTGATCATGAGAAATGGCACACTCATCCTCATTATCATGATCATCTCTTATTTCTTGATCATCGATCACAACATCTTCATTGGAATGTTCGACATCATCTTCATTGCGGCTTGTTACATCCTCCATATGCTCCATATCAGTGAATGTATTATACATCACTTTGGAACGTGGTGCAATAGGGATGACGTACCACCATTTAATGTCATGCACCATTGGCAGATAGATAACCTACTCAAATACACATACTACAGTAATTAATTAGCATATCAAAAGTCAAGGGGTACGCGAGCTTAGATATATATATACATGAAACACATTAGTAAAAAATGCATACCCGCTCACATTGTTGTGGCAATACGAGCCTATCTTTCTTTGTTTGCCAAAACTTTGTAGAGTCAATAGTTACATAGCCACTTGCATGGCGTTTTATCGTTGCATTAGGCCCTTTTTCCACCACGTTCATTTGCTATTTGACATCCAAAACATACACAAAGAAGCGACGAAAGTCAAGCCTAAATATGTCTTGGATTGTGCCACAATAATCATCCATTTTTCCATTAGCTCCCTCAAAGCTACTAATGACACCGCAATCTTGTGTATTCCTCTTTTCATCAATTCTTTGTGTTTGAAAATGCTTGCCTTCACACCATATAGCATTGAACATAGTGCATTGGACCAAAATAGAAGCAATATTTGTGTAAGCAATGTGAATAAATATTAAAAGCAAATCACTTACAACTAATGCAAAACATTAGTTCTATGTACCTTTAACATGCATCCTCGTGCATACTCCCATTCTTTCGCCGTGATATGCAGCCCCTCGTCGCTCTCTGCTCTCTCCATTTCCTCATGCAACCAATCAACATGGATATCATTCGGAAGTGTTGCTAGATGCTTAGGGTATGCCTTACGAGAGCCATGTTGCCTTCGAAAGAGAGCTCTTTCTGCTTGCCTTTTTGTCTTTGCATCCTAATATCTTGTAACCCATCTGCTCATCACATCACTATTGAGGATGCAAGTGAAATTGAGATCATCAATCAATGTTCTGTCAATTACTTTACTCTGTCCTTTTCCTTGAGGCACAATAGAGGTCATCCTCAAGTCCTCTTCATTGCTCCATAGTCGCGGCAAAGAGCTGTCCACCTGACCAAGAAATTCTGAAATATATACAAGAGACTCTTGTATCAACCAACCCTCGGCCATGCTTCCTTTGGGCCTTGCACTTTGCCTCACAAAGTCTTTTAAGGTCTTCATGAAGCGCTCTAGGAAGAACATCCAACGTGCATGCACAGTGCCACATAAAGCAATTTCGTCCACTAAATGCACAATGAGATGTAGTTGACTTGTGAGAATGGTTCACAGAAAAGTCTCCTCTACCAAATAAACCACCTCCATTGCCATAACACTTTCAAACTCAGCTTTCCTCTCCTTCGTCATCGCCTCTTCCAACAAAGCACTAAAGGCAAGTGCAAGGAGCAGACATGGGTGCAAGGAGCAGACACGGGTGAAGGAAACCAGCCAAAAAGAATACTCACTTTTTCAGAGGTGAGTCAGTTTGTCCTTTGTCCTGTCTCTTTCCTTCCATTTGTTTATGCGATTGTCTCTTTTCCTTATGCGATTGTCTCCGTCCTTCTCTGGTCGTGCCTGCTTTAGTACTTTTGTGAACAACTGTGACAGTCTGGGCTTTTTTTATAAGAAAGATTTGTCGGTGGTCGGTCGTTTTCGAAAAAAAATTTGCACAGGCCGCGTGTAAGAACGCGTGTATGTCTACGTGTACCCTGTTTGCACAGACTGTTCACGCGCATATACACGCGTTTTTGGACGGGTTTTTACACGCGACTGTGTTTCACCCATGCTTGTGATCCAACTCAAGAGAGAGATGATCCCATCTGCATATGGCTTGCCTTCACAAAATCATATGTGCTAGCTTGCATTTGTGCTTTGGTAAAATCATGTATATACTTTTATTTTTGCAGATTCTTCATGGATCCAGGTTCTTCATCTGATCCATTGCGTACGGCACTTGGATGATGGAGATGCTAAATCATTTTGGGCGCCATCCTGGTCCAGTTGAGCTTACAGAGTACATGTATGCCCATCCCCCTCCTGGGTTGCCTGGTATCTATACCCCACCCCCGAGTATCCATGTCACTCCACTACCATCTATGCCTGCGAGTCCGGCGAGACGGCATGCAGCTTCTCCTCTTCCACGCCCACCACCGAGGAGACATACCCCATCCCAGACACACTCACACACACCCTCCCACACATCGTCACGTCAGGGCTCACAGCCACCATCACGTACTCCCTCACAGCCATAGTCACGTAGACAATCCCCCAATTGTGACTCCACCCGCAGTACAGAGGAGAGCAAACGCCGCAGTAGGAACACTACAAGACAATGCTGCCATACACGTGTTTCATACACACGATAAATTATGATCGCGTGTATGGTCGCGCATGTATTTGAATAGAATCGGGCGCGTGTATTTTGGCATTTAAATTCGCGTGTATATTTGCATTTATCAGCGCGTGTATAAGCGCGTTTATATACACGTAATAATACACGCATCAATACACGCTGCCATACACGCATCAATACACGCTTGGTAAAAAAAACTGAATTCCTTTACAAAATTAAAAACTATTTTCTTTAAACCATCTCATAGTACATTACAGTATATATCATTACACAATCCCACTACATGCATTTACAACAATGAAATATATTCAAAAATAAATCATGAGATGATAATTAAAAGACAACACATACAATAGAAATGTCATCAATTTAGAATGATATAGTGACGGATTGGTTAGGGTTCGATCTCATCTTCAATAAGATCCATCCTTGCCAAACGATCAACATCAATATCCATTTGATCAATTTGTAAGGCTACGATTAAATTTATTCCACTATCGATATTCTGTACTCCATTGATAATGGTATCGATGTCCTGATCATCCTCATCAACATCACCATCATCCTCAATGGTAGGATCATTCTCATGATCATGAGAAATGGCACGCTCATCCTCATTATCATGATCATCTCTTATTTCTTGATCATCGATCACAACATCTTCATTGGCATGTTCGACATCATCTTCATTGCGGCTTGTTACATCCTCCATATGCTCCATATCAGTGAATGTATTATACATCACTTTGGAACGTGGTGCAATAGGGATGACGTACCACCATTTAATGTCATGCACCATTGGTAGATAGATAACCTACTCAAATACACATACTACGGTAATTAATTAGCATATCAAAAGTCAAGGGGTACGCGAGCTTAGATATATATGTACATGAAACACATTAGTAAAAAAATGCATACCTGCTCACATTGTTGTGGCAATACGAGTATCTTTCTTTGTTTGCCAAAACTTTGTAGAGTCAATAGTTACATAGCCACTTGCATGGCGTTTTATCGTTGCATCAGGTCCTTTTTCCACCACGTTCATTTGCCATTTGACATCCAAAACATACACAAAGAAGCGACGAAAGTCAAGCCTAAATATGTCTTGGATTGTGCCACAATAATCATCCATTTTTCCATTAGCTCCCTCAAAGCTACTAATGACACTGCAATCTTGTGTATTCCTCTTTTCATCAATTCTTTGTGTTCGAAAATGCTTGCCTTCACACCATATAGCATTGAACATAGTGCACTGGACCAAAATAGAAGCAATATTTGTGTAAGCAATGTGAATAAATATTAAAAGCAAATCACAACTAATGCAAAACATTAGTTCTATGTACCTTTAACATGCATCCTCGTGCATACTCCCATTCTTCCGCCGTGATATGCAGCCCCTCGTCGCTCTTTGCTCTCTCCATTTCCTCATGCAACCAATCAACATGGATATCATTCGGAAGTGTTGCTAGATGCTTAGGGTATGCCTTACGAGAGCCATGTTGCCTCCGAAAGAGAGCTCTTTCGCGGCTTGCCTTTTTGTCTTTGCATCCTCATATCTTGTAACCCATCTGCTCATCACATCACTATTAAGGATGCAAGTGAAATTGAGATCATCAATCAATGTTCTGTCAATTACTTTACTATATCCTTTTCCTTGAGTCACAATAGAGGTCATCCTCAAGTCCTCTTCATTGCTCCATAGTCGTGGCAAAGAGCTGTCCACCTGACCAAGAAATTCTGAAATATATACAAGAGACTCTTGTATCAACCAACCCTCGGCCATGCTTCCTTCGGGCCTTGCACTTTGCCTCATAAAGTCTTTTAAGGTCTTCATGAAGCGCTCTAGGAAGAACATCCAACGTGCATGCACAGTGCCACATATAGCGATTTCGTCCACTAAATGCACAATGAGATGTAGTTGACTTGTGAGAATGGTTCGCGGAAAAGTCTCCTCTACCAAACAAATCACCTCCACTGCCATAACACGCGCATCATCCAACGTGGCTGGATCAATTGCTTTGGAACTAACATATCTGAAAAATAAATGAATAGTACGTTATACCTCATGTACGTTCATTTTGCAAGGTATAATGAAGGGTGATCTGACATGGGTTTTACATACCTCACAAGCTCGCCCATCTTATAAATACATTTTTTCGAACTCTTATTTGCACAATGGTCGATGCTAGTAGGTAGTATGAACTGCGCACATAAGAGCACATGTATGTATGGTTTATGGCATTACAAAATTTAATTTCAACGTACAAGACTTGGAAAACACTTACTTGGAGCATCTTGTGCCAATCGTGGAACTTCAACCCATATAGTTGCTCAACGCCTCTTTTCTTAGTGGTTGTAAAGGCTCCCTTCAATGATCTCATACATCAGTGGGAGTACGCAAAGTGGTGATGGCCTGCTTTACCTGCTTCTCCTCTTTCTTTGATATAATCCATGGTGCAGGCGGAAGACAAATGTGCCCACCCACCTCTCGTGGGCCAAGCTTGACGCATACGTCCTGCGACCCGCAAGTCCTCACGTACGCTAACATTGTCTCGTTTACCAATAATATGTTCCCAAATACCAGATCCCACATTCTTGAAGGTGTGCATGGGATCAAGAAGATGGTTGATCTTAAGATGGGTCCAATATGGTAGCCGAAAAAAAATGGAGTACCTACACAAGGGATTGCTCTATGTGACCTTTAATCCAATTAGAGACTACACAAAAAAAACATTACTATACCTGTTTATGCCATCTAGAGGAAGAATATTTGTAGACTCCCAAATACGCTTCCAATCTTTTGCACGAAGTGTTTGTGGAGGAATGTTACTCTTACTAGCAACATATTTAGGATGATCTGAGGGGAGAAATCGATGATGATTATCGAATATGGTCTTACACAAACCGTCAGCACACTCATGTACTAACGAAGGGCCACAAACAAGACATGCATGTTTACCCGATGTTTTCAAACCTGTTAAAATATAAATAAAAGCTAGAATAATAAAGTCAATATTTATAATTAATATATATAGCCAATAGTATTAGAGTAGGGAGGTAATTAGAATTCTTACCAGAACAATCGCTGTATCCTGGAAAGTCATGCATTGTCCACATCAACACAGCTTTTAAGTCGAAGTGTCGAGAGGAGGGAGGCCTACTAATGTCCACCACTGCAACACCTCTCCATAGTTCCTCCAACTCATCAATCAACGGTTCAAGATAAGCATCCATATGCTTGACTTTATGTTTCCCTGGAATTAGAAGGGATAACATAAGATGTCCCTTCTTGATCGCCATTGATGGTGGAAGGTTGTAATTCACCAACACAACTGGCTACACGCTGTATGCGGTGCTTTTGAAACCAAATGGATTCACTCCATCCATACCTAGGCCAAGTCTCAAGTTTCTGGGCTCTGTTTTAAAGCTGGGCCACTCATCTTCAATATGCTTCCAAGCAGGAGTGTCTGTGGGAATTCTCCACATGCCATCATCCGATCGATGTGAGGAATGCCATGACATGAGCTCTACTATGGATTTGTACTTGAACATGTGTTTGATGCGAGGAATTATAGGAAAGTGTCGCAAGACTTTACGAGGTACATCAAAACTCTTCATATCTGTTCTATACCTTGCTTCACCACAAGTGGGACAATGTCGAGCCTCCTTATGCGTCCCACAAAAGAGAATGCAATCATTGACGCATGCATGTATGCGATCATAATCCAATCCTCCAAGAGATGTCACATAGCGCCTCGCTATGTCTCTTGAGGTGGGTAGTCTATTTCCCTTTGGAAGCATGTTTGATAATAGCTTGCATCCAATATCATCAATTATAATTAGTCTTAAATCCTAAACATTAAACCACTAATTTAAATTTGTAAGTTAGAATGCTTACTTCAATAATGCGTCAAGACTTGCATTGCTCCATCCATAAACTGTTTGTATATTGAGTAGTTCAAGTGAAGCACGTAAAATAGAGAATGTGCACCCTTCAAAAACCGGTGTCGATGAAGCCTTGTAAAGATGCTCTTGTTCCATATCATCGTCGTCCATACCTTAGGGATCATCCTTAAAAAGATTCCGCACCATATCATCAAACACTTCCTCTTCCACAACTTCGTGGGTTGCAGGGCTATTGTCATCCCTTTCCCACTCATCTCTGACAATAGATCCCGAAGCTCTAGCATTATCTCGTCGATGCTTTGCATGCTCTCGTCGCGCGTAGGGCACCATGTTAGGGTGTGGTACTGCATCCTTCTTCAATTAGAGTTTATATATTACAACTCTATACCATCAATTTACATCTACTCACCTCTAAACCTGTTTGATTCCATTCTCCATACATGGAGATGTGATTCAAGGTAATTCGACGTGCTCGTACAATGCATCCTTGACATCGATTACACACACATTTGATCCGTT
Organism: Cibotium barometz; assembly: GCF_041138505.1. Classification (NCBI taxonomy): domain Eukaryota; kingdom Viridiplantae; phylum Streptophyta; class Polypodiopsida; order Cyatheales; family Cibotiaceae; genus Cibotium; species Cibotium barometz. The sequence continues at coordinate 29,185,288 of NC_141047.1, read as the reverse complement.
GTTGTCCCAACCACACATCGCGATTACGATGACGCATTGTCTCATCTTCCCCAGAACTGCTTGAGGAGGTTGATGACATCCTATGTACAAACCAGAAAACACAAAATCATAATATGTTTTTAATGAAAGTATAAAAATCGCGTGTATTAACGCGGCTATTTCCTAAAAATTGCGTGTATTAATGCGGCTATTTCCTAAAAATCGCGTGTATTAATGCGGGTAATTCCTACAAAACGCGTGTATAAACGCAGCTAAATTATCATACACGTGAACATACACGCGTTTATAAACGCAACGATCTGTTTAAACTAAAAATAGCCCACCTTCCCCAAATAAAGATTTTGAACTAACATATCTGTTCTCTTTCGTTTTCGCCTCTTCCAACAGAAACGAAACCTAAGTGCAAGGAGGGAGCAGAGAAGGAGCACACACGGGAGGAAACCGAGTAAGAAAGAAGACTCACTTTTTCAGAGGTGAGTCAGTTTGTCCTTTGCCTTGTCTCCTTCCTCAGATTTGTTTATGCTATTTTCTCTTTGCTTTTTGGGTTTGTCTCCGTCCTTTTGCTTCTGTGGTTGCGATTTTGGGTGAACGATTCTGACAGGGGCGACAGTGGGCCTTTTATAAGGACACATTGTCGGAGGTCGGTCGCTTTCAAAAAAAAATTTACGCAGGTCGCGTGTAGAAACGCGTGTATAAACGCGTGTATCCTGTCTGCACAGACTGTTCATACGAATATACACGCGTTTTTGGACGAGTGTATACACGCATTTTTTGACGGGTGTATATACGCGTTTCTAGACGGGTGTATACACGAGACTGCGTTTCCTGTTTCTATGGTTTGCAAGCTGATAGGTGACTTGAATGATGATATTTATGTGAGTCAAGAGACAGCCCATGATGTACATGAGTATTATTTTTGCAGATTCTTTATGGATATTCCAAGTTCTTCATCCGATCCATTTGTGTACAGCAATTGGCTGATGGAGATGCTAAATCATTTTGGGCGCCATCCTGGTCCAGTTGAGCTTACAGAGTACATGTATGCCCATCCCCCTCCTTCCATGCCTGGTGTCTATACCCCTACCGCGAGTATCCAGGGCACTCCACTGCCGTCTATGCTTACGAGTCCGACGAGACGGCATGCAGCTTCTCCTCTTCCACGTCCACCGAGGAGACATACCTCGTCCCAGACACACTCACGCACACCCTCCTAAGCACCATCACGTCAGGACTCACAGCCACCATCACGTGCTCCCTCACAGCCACCGTCACGTAGACAATCCCCCAGTCGTGACTCCACCCGCAGCAGTAGGAAGAGTGGGAGTGGAGGATGCGGCGGGTGCTTTGGTGGGGGAGGTGGGGGAGGTAGTAGGGCACGTGGTGAGAGAGGAGATAGAGGGAGAAGAGTTAGAGGAGACAGTTTGGAAGAGGAGGAGATGAGAGAGGTGGAGGGAGTGATCTGCTATGATGTGACAGATAGGGGCAGGATAGTGATGGATGCGAGGGGGAGGGAGGTAATGGAGTACATGCGTGGGGTAGTATCAAACTTGTATAGAAATTGTTTTATTAAATTTAAAGATCAAAATAGCCGATTAGTTGGGGAGGTGATAGAGGTTGTACATAGTCGGTACCCCAATCCCCCACATGCTACATTCTCGGATGTATGGGGAAGGACGCGAATAAGGGAGATCTTAAGTAATAAAAGATCTCACCTTAAAAAACTCGCGTACGATGATGGGCTAAATGTAGCTGCGGGTGGCTATCCTGCCGAGAAACCTGCCACTGTGCACAAACGCGAGTGGAAGGAGGCAAAGAAATGAGCAGAGGGTGGCGTGAAGAGCAGGCAGCATGTGGAGGCACGACGGATCCAGATGGAGACCATTGGATCTTCGCATTTCGGATCTGGCGGTGTCGAGTCATGGGAGGCAGAGTTCGTAAGTATCTTGCCACTTTATTTGATTGTTTACTTAATTCATTGATTCTATGATTGTTTTAATCTTACAAATTGTGTTGATTATGATACAGCGAGAACGGGTTACGGGGAGGAAGCCCACAACCCACGATACTGCGTATGCTCACCAGCATAGCAGACGTGACACGTGGGCCATCTTGAGAGCCGAGGGACGTATTACGGACGCGCAGTTTGAGATGGCCATGAGACCATACGGTCGACAGGTACTTGAAAACTCTAAACGAATGATTTTGGTTTATTGAATTACATATATATATATACTTATATACTATATATTACTTGAACAGGCACAAGCTGCTGATGATCCACCCACCGCCACTGCAGAGGGTGGACGTGAGCACTACTCATCGGACATTCCGATCGATGTGAGCTCATCTGAGGGAGCACCGAGTCATCATCTGGGTCTGAGTAGTACTCAGACTTATAGTATCACATTCCATATTGAGGATGTGGTTGTATATATTTTTTTGTAAACTGAAGCCATGGGCTACTTCGAGATATGGACTCCCTTGTATATATGTGTGAAATTTTGATAGTAATATTGAATCGTGAATCGATAGTATTACATTCATGTCTGTCTTGAATCGTGTATTGACAATGTATGCATTCATGTCGTTCTTGTCTTAATCTTCCTCGTGGATATGTTCTTCGTGGATGGTCTAATGCACCAAAAAAAAAAATCCAGAGAGTGTTATTGGGTGCTGGAATGCTGGAACAACATTCACGCACCAAATAGCACTCTCTGGATTTTTTTTTGCTCTCTGTTCGCGTGTATAAATGCGTCAGAACTGCAAAAAGTCGCGTGTATAGACGCGGAAAATCTGTAAAACACGCGTGTATAAACGCGTCAAATCTGAGAAATACGCGTGTATACGTGCATCTAAAGTGACAAAACGCGTGTATAGACGCTTGTATCAACGCGTCTAAATGCATCTGAACTGAACTGAACACATGTATACACCCGTGTATGAGCGCGTCTGAGCAGTCCTATACACGCGCTTTTACACGCATGTCTCTGGCCGCGATGATACACAAGCTGATACACAGGCCCGCTACTTTTTTTCACAAGTCATTTTTAGCAGCTAGGAGCGCGGGTATGAGCCCGATCCCTTGTAGTGGAAGAGTGGGAGTGGAGGATGCGGCGGGTGCTTTGGTGGGGGAGGTAGTAGGGCACACGGTGAGAGAGGAGATAGAGGGAGAAGAGTTAGAGGAGACAATGAGGATGAGGAGGAGGTGAGAGAGGTGGAGGGAGTGATCTGCTATGATGTGACGGATAGGGGCGGGGTAGTGATGGATGCGAGGGGGAAAGAGGTAATGGAGTACATGCGTGGGGTAGTTTCAAACTTGTACAAAAATTGTTTTATTAGATTTAAAGATCAAAATAGCCGATTAGTTGGGGAGGTGATAGATGCTGTACATAGTCGGTACCCCAATCCCCCACATGCGACATTCTCGGATGTATGGGGAAGGATGCGAATAAGGGAGATCTTAAGTAATAAAAGATCTCACCTTAAGAAACTCGCGTGTACAATGATAGGCTAAATGTAGCTGCAGGTGGCTATCCTGCCGAGAAACCTGCCACCTGCGCACAAACGCGAGTGGAAGGAGGCAAATAAATGAGCAAAGGGTGGCGTGAAGAGCAGGCAGCATGTGGAGGCACGACGGATCCAGATGGAGACCATTGGACCTTTGCATTTCGGATCTGGCGGCGTTGAGTCATGGGAGGCAGAGTTCGTAAGTATCTTGCCACTTTATTTGATTGTTTACTTAATTCATTGATTCTATGATTGTTTTAATCTTACAAATTGTGTTAATTATGATACAGCAAGACAGGTTATGGGGAGGAAGCCCACAGCCCACGATACTGGGTATGCTCACCGGCATAGCAGACGTGACACGTGGGCCCTCTTCAGAGCCGAGGGATGTATTATGGATGCGCAGTTTGAGATGCACAGTTTGAGACCATACGGTCGACAGGTACTTGAAAACTCTAAACGAATGATTTTGGTTTATTGAATTACATATATATATACTTATATACTATATATTACTTAAACAGGCACAAGCTGATGCTGCACCTACTAATGATCCTGCCACTGATGATCCACCTGCCCCGCCACTGCTCCTGCTGGATGTGAGCACTACTCATCGGACATGTATACCGATGTGAGCTCACCTGATCATGGAGGGAGCAGCGGGTCATCATGTGGGTCTGAGTAGTACTCAGACTTATAGTATCACATTCCATATTGAGGATGTGGTTGTATATATATTTTTGTAACTGAAGCCATGGGCTACTTTGACATATGGACTCCCTTGTATATATGTGTACACATAAAATTTTGATAGTAATATTGAATCGTGAATTGATAGTATTGATTTCATGTCTATCTTGAATCGTGTATTGACAATGTATGCATTCATGTCATTCTTGAATCGTGTAATGACAATGCACTAAATCTTCCTCGTGGATGGTGCAATGCACCCAAAAAAAAATCCAGAGAGTGCTATTGGGTGCTGGAATGCTGGAACAGCATTCAGCTACCAAATAGCACTCTCTGGATTTTTTTTTTGCTCTCTCTTTACGTGTATAGACGCGTCAACTCTGTAAAAATCACGTGTATATATGCGGATACTCTGTGAAATGCGCGTGTATAAGCGCAGCTAAACTGACAAAATGCATGTATACGTCCACGTGTATATATACGGATACTCTGTGAAATGCACGTGTATAAGCGCAGCTAAACTGACAAAACGCATGTCTCTGGCCGCGATGATACACGCGCTGATACACGGGCCCGTTACTTTTTTTCCACAAGTCATTTTCCATGGCTAGGAGCGCGGGTATGAGCCCGATCCCTTGTAGTGAGTTAAGGAGAGTTAAGGAAATTAGCACACTTCAAAAATTAAAAATAAATAATCAAAATAACAAGACCAATTTACCAACGGTTGGCGAGTTACACGACAGCCCATCGTATTTCGCTTCTGGAACAGCACAACTCTAGCAGTCACTAGCATTACGAGGGAGGGATGAATGCCAAACAAAGAGAGGGAGGGATGCCAAACGAACGGAGGGAGGAAGCGATGGTGGATTCCAAACAAATGGAGAGAGGGATGCCAAACGAATAGACGGCAGCTCAAAAAAAAGAGGCAAGATGGCAAATGCAGACAATCGCTCGGAAACAGACGACCGCTTGCACTCCATACAAAGAAAATAGGGCCACAAACATTAACTTTGCATGTGTGCTAACATATGCGAGCACGTGAATCAGCACATGAAATCACTTGGCCTTACAAAAAAACATGCAAGAAGCGACACATGTCGCGTTCATATCAAATTAATTAATATCTGTTCATAATTTTATTTTGGGTATTGCATCCATATGGAAAAAGATATCTAATAAGGACAAGAAAAAGCCGGTCGAAACTGTTGCCTCCAATGGTGCAGATGCCAAAAATAGATCATCTCCCAGCACATGAAGAGGAAGAAGAGGAAAAGGAAGATGAAGAAGGAAGACCACTGAAGAAGATCAAGCCCACCTCATCTAGACCACCTTCTCCCAAACTCATCTAGACCACCTTCTCCCAACCCTGTCTCTTGAGCGACACCACAACTGATGGCGCTCTCTCACAGTTGACTGATGCCGCTCTCTCGCAGTTGACTGATGGCGCTCTCTCGCAGTTGACTAATTCCAAGCGCATTGTCACTTTTCTTTATTAATCAATTGTATTGCACGTGTCAATGATGAGGACTTGAATGTGTCTTTTTTTTGCTGTGAATCAATTTCCTATAAGTCCATTGATGTAACTCTAAAAGACTATTGGCTCGATTCTTGCCTCCACCATGTCTAGTGTGCTTAAATTAACCTATTCTTGCCATATAATGTGTTCTCCATGCCTTGAGTTGACCATATTGACAATGAACCGTAAAGTAACCTGTTCTTGCCATATAATGTGTTCTCCATGCCTTGAGTTGACCATATTGACAATGAACTGTAAAGTAACATGTTCTTGCCATATAATGTGTTCTCCATGCCTTGAGTTGACCATATTGACAATGAACCGTATGTCTTGCAAAATATGGTGTATAATTATATATTATATGTTGCAATCAATGACAACAGAAAAAAATCAGATGTATGTATTAGTTGGTCTCACAGTATTAAGATTGCAGCAGTTTTTAAAGTTCTTACCATGTAATGAGTTACATGATGTTGATCACTCCATCCTGTAATGAATGCCTTCCTCCAAGTCTCTAATATGTTTTCAAATAATTTTATCTCACTGTTACTCCAGCTCTTTTTCTCCATGAATACAAAGATCTTGTCAAGTGAAATCCACACTTCTGCCTTTCGATTTTGGATTAAACCTTCATTTCCAATATCCTTGACTACGTTATGTAGATCTTTCCATCGATTGAACATCTTTTGCTTGTTTTTATCTCGACAGTCTTTGAGGCAATATGACAAAAAACTTTTGACTCTCACACCACCTATTGATGGTTTTCTTGGTACTTTGCTATCCCCTTGTGACCGCTTGTCGTCCTCCTCAATTTTAACATGCCTCCCATGCAAGCCAATGTCTGATAGCACTTTTTCTATTGCTTTGATTGCTTTTAGAGATTCTTTTTTAGGCTTGAACGTCCATGCAAAGCATATGTACGAATACACTAGCTTCTCTACAATTCTACAGTGCATGCAATGTGCACATGTGCACTCTGGATAGAGGAATATCAAGCACTGCTTTGAAATCTTTATCTTTTAAATGCCTGTCATCATGAGCTTTATTCCATAGTACACGATCTAAAGTCTTGGCACTTGACATGCAATATAGACATGGACTCTTTGCATTTGCACCTTTGCTTATGTTATACATGCATTTTAGAGTCTTCAAAAATCACTTGCCATGTGCCATTCCACTTTATAGTCACCGAACCTAGGCACATGAAGGGCCCTTCCATTTCTTTGCTCACTAATCAGTGATGGAATTGTAGTTTGATGAAACACCTAATGCAAAATTTCAAAGTCTTCTTTATCCACCTGTGTCATTAGGAAGAAGCTCATGTTTAATACAAGTTTCGTGTTTAAATTAAATCAACATAATACACAGTCATATTCAATGATAAAGAAGATACCTCAAAAGATCCAAGTGGCAATATGTTATTCTCTGATTGAACATTGAAATATCTTGCATCATCTTTTGTAATAGATGTGTCTAAGGCCCTGTTCATTAGAGTGATAGTAACCCTCTCCATTTTTCTATTCTTTAAAATCTCACACTCATCCAGTTTCAAAACAAATTTTAGAACTCCTTCACATTCTTCTTGACTAATCTCAAAGAATTGAACTCCGTACCTAAGCAAAGCTTCAAGATCAAAGAAAATATTGTTGTGCTGGTTAAAGAGTACCCCTCTGTCTTTAGCCAATGAATGTTGCTTCAATATATACTGGTGAACCAAGCTTCTCAAACACCTCTGAGTTCACATGTTGGCGTGCAGACTTTACTTGCATTGGTTTTGGTAGTAAACGAACCTTTATGCTTCTTACTTTGACATTTCTCTGCTAGTGCCTTAAACAGTATACTATATGCTTTCTGAGAGATGCCAGTCTCATCCAGCATTGCTTTCACCTGAGTTATATCGAGCTGGTTCTTGTTCATAAAAGAAGGCACATGCTTCTCATTGATTTTTTGAAACTTCTTTTAATATAGCATCTCTTCTACTATTCCTTTTGGTACCAAATGACTGTAATGCACTCCAGCTTCGGAATGTACCTTGGACTCTGGATGAAGTAAAGATCTAAAAATAGAATAACATCAAATCTGATTACTTATGTCTAGTTTCAAACAAAGAACCTCATCTAAAAAGAGAAATATATATGAAACATGCGTTAACATTACCTTACAGCCTGTACTCGCTTCTTCATCCCTCCACTTCCAACTTTCATTTTCTCTATGTTGCAAAGTTGCCTTCTTCTTTTACGTGGCCCTAGTGATGTGTCCTTTCTCCTTAAAGCATCAATCTTTTTCTCCAAGTCTTGAATTGTTTCTTTGTTTGCCATAAGCTTCTCTGCATACAACCCATTTAGTTTTTTTATTTCAGTGTTCTCTATCTATAGAAAATCTCTCTTTTTTTCTGTAACCATCGCTTTTGTTTCAAAGTGTTGAGCATAACCCAGCAAACCTTATCCACCCGTGAAATGTAGTAGGTTTTTAATGTTGTAAAATGGAGGTGGTGCATTTGTAAATGGAATCTTGGGACACATTGACCCATCGGTCCACAAGTCCAAATGATGCTCTCCATTATTCCTCCTTTGCTCTTTTTGCTCATAACATTAAAAAAATCTCTTATTTCGTTTCTTCAAAGGCTGGTACTCAGATTGTATGTCCACATGAAGATGGTAAGTATCATATGTTCTTTTACATGCACCATTTCTACTACTGTTACTGAGAATTGGAGTGTCTCCATGTGTTGTTGAAGGTGGATTAATTGGAATCTCCAAATTTGGATTAATGTTCTCATTTGCAAAGCTATTATTTTCTGTCATCATAAAACATATTAAAGAATTGAAACAAGAATTAACTCGATTTAGTAAGGACTTTTTTTTTAAAGTTTCAGTAGGAAAACCCCCACGGTCAAGATGATGATTAAAGCTTTCCTCGAATCTATTAAATGCATAACTACCTCAAATCTGTGAAATCTTGGTTCTGACAAGTTTTACATGCATCCAACAAAGAATGCCTCCTCATGATGAGGATGAAACCTCATTGAAAGAATATGTATATTTTAATATATTTAAACCTACTATTATAAAAAAATGAGCCAAATTGTAAATTTGGATATGTTTTAAACCTTTTTTATTTTCTCTCTAAGCTGAGTTGGCACTTCTTTTACAGGGCCTAAAATTGAGTCCACATTTCTCCTAATGTTGGATTTGAGGGTCCATGATATATACTACATTTATCCATTTTACGTAGGAGGATTCATACCTAGCCTCATCAGGCAACATTGACTTCTTGCACTTTGCATTTGTCCCTTGGGGGGATATTCAGCTATCTACATCATCAACAGTGATCTTTCACACTTTCCCTTTGATCCCAGTGGGGTATTTCTTAGCTTCATCAACAATGGTTTCTAAAATGGTCTCTCACATTTTTCCTTTAATCCTGATCGGAGATTTCTTAGCTTCATCATCGAGACGAGAGCCCCCCCTCAGCCATTCCCTTTGACCTAGAGGTCATACTACTCGTGTTATGGTATTTGGGTCTTCCATGACATTGATTTATGTCATGATTTGAGTATGATTTTTGGCTTTTGTATATAGCCTTTGTATATGTGTACATGACCACCCTTCAATTTTAAGAAAGAAATCATTGTAGCAGGGGATGGTTTATAATGAAGGGATCCTTTGCGAGCACATACATATGGGGGATGGGCCTAGGAACATGGGGCTTAGGGGAATTTACACATGTTGTGTAGGACATATGGGGGCATTGGGACTATAAAATGTACCTTTTTTATACCTTTTGACATATTAATCATTTGGTTATCTTCTTGCCTAGAGAAAGCTTCCATGGTGAGCTCTCCCTCTTTAGAAGCTACATGTGTACTCCATTATAAGTGCAATAGGCGCTACTCCCTATGTTGAGTGGGACATATGTGTACTCCATGCTAATGAGTGCAACCCCTGGGTCCCCTTCATTGCATATGCAATGAAGTTGAGATCTCTCAAATACCAATGCAATGAAGAGGACCTAGCAGTTGCACTCATTAGCATGGAGTACACACGTCCCACGCATCATAGAGAGCAGCACCTATTGCACTCATGATGGAGCACCTATTGCACTCATGATGGAGTACACACATAGCTTCTCAAGAGGGAGAGCTCACCATGGAAACTTTCTCTAGGCAAGAAGATAACCAAATGGTTAATATATCAAAAGGTATCAAAAGGGTACAATATCCTGCCCTACACAACATATGTGCAAATGCCCCTAATCCCCATATGTCTAGGCCCATCTCCCATATGTATGTGCTTACAAGGATCCCTTCATTACAAAGTTTCTTGATGTTCGTGATTTTCTTGGGTTTCTTAATCCTTCCCCAACATTTTCTTGAGAAATTTGGTGCAAGCATGGAAAGGTTTTAAGTGGATACTAGTAACCTTGGCTATGGAGATCTTTAAAGTAAACTGGATATTAAATAGGTAAGAATTGGGATAATTTTGAAGGATTTTGATCAAATTTTCATCAAATGGTCATCTTGGACATGGGGAATGGTATGGAGTTAATTTTTCTATCCTTGGCCAATTGCATGTGAAAGAATTTCAAAAAAACAATGGAAAATAGTGAAAATTGTCGCTGCTTGCAACTCTCTCAGTCGCCTGCATTCTGCTTTGTGAGACCTTCACTAAGCTTGCTACCCATTGCTAAGCAAAGAATTAATGGCCATACTATTTGGTAATGGCCGCTAGAGTGAAAACGGGTGAATGAAGGCACTTCATCATTGAAGCAAAACAAGGAAACGGCACCACCGTTACTGTAAACCTTTTTTAGTACCGTCACTTTGGAGGTTTATCTTACATCTATTGCAACAATTTGTGCATATTATTGTGTCAATGGTGGATGAAAGCTTTTTTTTGTCAAATTTATGCATTAAGCCTCATTAATGCATACATGGTATCAAGTTTGTGTACTAATCCTCATTAATCCTTTTCAAAGTTGCATTTACAACTTTTGGAGATTACATTACTTGCTGCTATTGATGCATGATATGCTTGCTCTATATGATTCCTTGAAAAGTTTCAATACATAGCATCAATATTTAGGGGTTTTCATGAAGATTAAGCTTCATCATTATTATAATCTTGGAATAATAACACTAATTATCCATTAAACCAAGAATTAAGTGCATTTTGATCATATGTAATCCCTCTTACAAATTTGAAAAAATTCTTCAAAATTTAGGGTTCACCTTCATCCTTTTCATCAATTGCAATCCTAATCAAGATTAATGAACATCAATGCATAATCTCTTTCATTCATTTGATCAAGGACGCGTTTTTCATGGAACTATGCATGCATTTGATCTTTAGCTTGTATAATTGGCATTGTGGGATTGGTTATGTAGGATTGGTTATAGTGTGCAAGGCAAGTGCTTGTCAAAGTTGTACATTAGCAATTAACCATTTGGTGTTCACCTTTGCAAGCCTCACCATTCGGAATTAAAATATGATATTACTGAGATGGATTGTGTTGGCATAAAATTATGAATGCCTATGTTGTTGTAAGTGAACTCTCACATACTTGATTGCAAACTCGTGGTTATATTCAAATCTCAATTGCAAAATGCTTGTAAAATCTAGTATGTTAGGAGGTTACCTTTGGCATTGGTGAAGACCAAAGGGAAGCATGGCTTAAATCTTTCATGCCTAAGTTCCTTGGTAAAATGGTGTGAAAAGGGGAGGATTAGGTACATCGGTGTGAAGACTTACCCTCAACCCTTGCCACCATCAGATTCCAAACTTTGATAAGGGGGTGAGAAAGCTTGGCTGGGAGATCGGCAAGCATAAAACTCTTCTCTGACATCGTCTTCTTCAACACCACATTGGATTGGGAAAAGATAAAGGTCATTTACGTGACAATGGCAATAGCAGCATCGATTGGGATTGAGACAAAGGTCATGGCAATGACATTGGCAATATGGATTATTACAATTTGAGCTAAGTTTGGGATTGCGATTTTGTTACAAATGCCTCAAGGTTCTGGATTTTTTAATATAAATTGAGGTCAAATTTTGAGTGAAATTGGACAAACATGGTGCATTGGATATGCAAATGCTTTGGAGAATGAGATTTGGTGGTTTGGATACAAAGGCCATAGAAAATTTTCACCAAATCTCTCTTTAACTGTTTTTTGAAAAACCCTAATTCAATAAAAAATCCTAATTGCTAACTTGAAACCAAGCTTAGAATCGTGTTTCTCACACTTTGGGCTACCGTCAAGCTATCAAGCATTCAAATCAGAGGTCAGAAACTTGGTCAAACCCTAACAATTAACTTTTGTGAGAAGTTAACTTTGGTCATCAACAAAAAAGCTCATGCCACTGTTTAAACTTGCCAAATGATTTAACCTTATCCCGAGGAAATAAACTCACATCTTATTATTATAATCATCGACTAACAACATAAAGTAAAAAGATATCCCCAATACAGTAGTAGACATCTTAGCACAGAGATCAACATGTACCAGCTCTAGAAGAATCTTTGATCTATTGATGCTCTCTTTGTGAAAATGCCTTGTGTTGTTGCGCCTCACATGATTCCTACAATGCTAAAAATACACGTAAACTAGCTACTATTCTCTTTTTTGCATCTCCTTCAGCACTATAAATCTGATGTAACGAAATCGCTCAAACTAAAGTCTTCTTGTGCTCTTATCTATAGTTGTTGTAAGAACACTCAGCTCCTATAGATTGTTATATCTTACTCCTTTGCTGACTAATTTGCCAAAAACATCTAGAATTTTTGCTTCAGTCTTTTTTAAGAGTACTTCAAGCCCACAATCTATTGTCACAACAACTAAGCAGGTTCCTCTTGATTTCAGATACATAAAGCACGTCTCTGACAGCTTCTTCTCTTCACCTATGGCTACCATAAAAGAGATGGTTAAAAATCCTTCCACTGGATATTTAGCATTATTTTCAACAACACTGATGGGTTCTTGTATAGACTTCTAGAAACTATACAAACCCTTTTTTTTGTCATGTGTCCGGATGCTCCACTATCCAAAATCCATGAATCATCAAAGCTGAAACCTGAGCAGATAAGCTTGCCTCTTCACTGGCGACCCAAAGCTTAAGCTGAATCTTGAAATTGTTAACTGACTCATTTTCCTTCCATGAAGACTTCAAGGTTTTGTTATTCTCATTAACTTGCTTCTTTCTAAAGTCTTTGATATATCAAAGTATGCCACACCTTTGCCTTTAGCATTGACAAAAAATGCAACATCACCACCATCATGGGTCTCCAGCCACATTTCCTCTCCTCAAGCAACATAGCACTAAATTCTTCAAATGATAGAGGTGGTACTCTAGCCTAAGTGTTTAGTGCCATTCAAAAGATGCAGGGGAGAAGAGATCTTGAGCTCTTGCAAGCACACACACACTCACAAAACCCTAAAAGAGAACACACAAGGTGAGAGGCTGAAAATCTTCTTCTTCTTCACACAACACTCAACACACCATATACAAAGATAAGAGTACACACTATATGAAAAAGGTACTCAACCAAATACATACTAGGATTCTCTATAGTGTGAACCCAACTAAATGAGCTAGCGCTATAACTATGCCAGTCTCTAGAATGGCTGTCACACAACCTGTCATCCCACTGGCTGCATATCACCCAACTAAATGAGCTGGCGCTATAACTATGACAGTCTCTAGAATGGCTGTCACACACAGCCTGTCATCCCACTGGCTGCATATCACCCATGATCTCACCAACCATGCCAGTGGTGTAAGTGTGGGGCCTATCCCCCAGGCGGGTCATCAGTGTCCATCGTCTCACTAGATGAGCTCAATATCTCAACACTCCCCCTCGAGCTCAACTCCATCTCATGTACACCAAGCGAAGCCCTGAATCTGCGGAGCTTCTCTATACCCAATGCTTTGGTGAAGATGTCAGCGACCTGATCCTGTGTGTTGACATAAACAAGGTCAACGTCTCCTGCCAAAACCTTCTCTCTGACAAAATGGTAGTGGACCTCTATATGCTTCGTGCGAGCATGAAAAACTGGGTTCCTGGCCAACTGTATACTGCTAATGTTGTCACAGAAAATGATAACTTGTCTATCCACTGATAGACCCAAATCTACAAGTAGCTTTCTCAACCAAGCTACCTCACATGCTGCCATAGCAGCACCTCTATACTCGGCCTCTGTACTGGATAGAGCAACCGTAGGCTGCTTCTTACTGCTCCAAGTCACACCAGCACTACATGAAGCCACTAGTAGATCTTCTATCTGAGATATTACCAGCCCAATCAACATCTGTGTACCCATGTACACATATCTGTGTCCCAATTTCATAAAATAGTCCACAATGCAAAGTAGACCTCACATACCTCAGTATGCGTCTCAATGCATCCAAATACGGCTTTCGAGAAACCTGCATAAACTGACTCACCAACCCAACAGCATAGCTCAAATCTGGCCTGGTGATCGTCATGTAGATCAAGCTTCCTACTATGCGCCTACTATGCGCCTATACATAGTAGGATCCTCCAAAATCTCTCCTGAATCTGCACTCAACTTGCCATTCTGATCTAATGGCACTAAGATAGGCTTACAGCCTCTCATACCGTACTTGGACAACATGTCCAAGCCATAGTGTCTCTGTAGTAATCCAATACCATGTGGTGACCTAATCACCTCAATGCCCAAGAAATATCTGAGCTCCCCCCCAGATCCTTTATCTCAAACTTCTATCTAAGCAAGATCTTTACATCAAAGATCTCTGCATCATGATCCCCCGTAATGATCAGGTCATCTACATAGATGACAACAAGCACAACCTCTCTATCACTGTGTCTCACATACAACGAGAAATCTGCATTGTCTATATGAAAGCCAATAGTGACAAGATATTCAGAAATCTTGTCAGACCATGCTCTTGGTGCTTGTTTTAAGCCATACAAGGCTTTCTTCAACCTGCAAACATACTCGGGGTGACTCACATAACCAGGTGGCTGTAACATATACACCTCTTCCTGCAAATCCCCATGCAAGATCCCCATAATGCAAGAATGCATTCTTTACATCCATCTGATGTAAAGACCATTGCTTTGACGCAGCCACTGCTATCACAACTCTCACTGTTGCCATCTTGGTAACTGGGCTGAAAGTTTGCTCATAATCAATGCCATATGTCTGCACATATCCTTTGGCTACCAATCTGGCCTTGTACCTGCTTATGCTTCCATCACTGTTATGTTTTACTCTGTACTTCCACTTGCATCCAATGGCTTTCTTGCCTTCAGGCAATTGCACTAAATCCCAAGTCTCATTTCCATATAGTGCATCTATCTCCTCATCCATAGCTTTCTCCCAACACATATTTCCAACAGTCTCATCAATGCATGTGGACTCTACAACCTGTACAACTTTTGCCATGTATGCATAGTGATGTGCCACATAACCATCATAGGTAAACCTCTGCACATGATTCTTCACTCTCCCAGATCTTCGCAGCTTTGCATTCATGGCTTCCATAGCCTTCTTTACACCAGATGTTCTCATAGCTGGTATCCCAAGATCCTCATCAAGGCTCATCTCTGAGCCACTAGACTCTCCATCAACATGAGAATGCCCTCTGTGCAGAAATGTCAGGCACCACTTTCTCTTTGCCTTTATGTGATGTACTAATCACATTTGCAGGATTGGTATTATGACGTAGCCTGCCACTCCATTGTCTATCAACTAAACCACTAGATGAGGACTCTCCTGGTCCACTTCAAAGACTATGATTGCTGACTTGTATTTTGTGCAACCACATTTCCACTCACATCAGCCCCAACAGCTTCTTTTTCAGCAGCATACCAGCTGCTTATCTCATCAAAAACATCATCCCTGCTTACCCTCAACTCACGTGTAGCAGGGTTATAACACCTGTATCCCTTTTGCTCAAGGGAATACCCAATAAACACACATTTTTCAGCTTTTGGATCTAGCTTAGTTCTCAGCTCATCTGGCACATGCACATATGCAATGCATCCAAAGACTTTCAGATGAGAGAAATCAGGTTTTCTGCCAGTAAACCTCTCCTCTTTGGAGTTACATCATGTATGGCTATAGTTGGAGTCTTGTTCATGATGATGTAAACTGCTGTAGAAACAGCCTCAGCCCAATAGCTATGCGACATATTCTTCTCTCCCAATGCTCGCGCAATCTCAACAATGTCCCTGTTTTTTCGCTCCGCAACTCCATTTTGCTGCAAAGTGTATCTGCATGTAAACTGTCTCTGAATACCATTCTTCTTCAAAAATTTAGAGAACTCATTGGAGAAGTACTCTCCCCCTCCATCTGACCTTAGGCACTTTACATGTTTCCCTGTTTGCTTTTCAACCATAACTCTGAAATTCTGAAAATGAGTGAACACCTCACTCTTCTCCTTCACCATGAAGTATACCCACACTTTCCTTGTGTGGTCATCAATAAATGTCACATAATACCTGCAGTCTCCCATAGACATGGTCTTCGTAGGACCCCATACATCTGAATGCACAACATCTAGTGCATTTCTGCTCACATTTTTATCACGTGAAAATACATGCTTTGTTTGCTTTCTAAATTGGCATGCTTCACATATTTTCTACATACCTTCAACTTTAAACTTCGACAGCCCTGTCACAATTTCTTTACTCTACATAAACTTCATTCTCTGCACATTCACATGTCCAATTCTTTTATGCCAAATGTCTGTGTCTGCAACAATTCTTGAACCATTTGCAAACATCGCAGCACTCACTTCAAGCATGTTTACATTTAATGTAAACATTTTGCCCACTCTGTTGTCTTTTGCAACCAACCTGTACTTGTCTTTAAAGTTTTCAATAGAACAACCATCAGGGTTAAACCGAACCTACAAACCTTGCTTAATCATCTAGCCAACTGAAACCAGATTCTTTGTTATGTTTGGAACGTGAAGTACATCTGCAAGGTACTTCACTTTGCCATCTTGCATAGACAATGGCACATCTCCAACATGGGCAATTGGATGAGCAGTGTCATCCCCTGTTTCCACAAAACCTGGTCTTTCAAGGTTTTTCATCTCCTTGAACCACTCCCCATGACTTGTCATGTGGTTCGAAGCACTGAAATCAATGTACCATACATCATCTTTATGTGCTACTTCAACATTTTCAGACATGGCATTAACGACATGCTACATAACAAACAACCTTTCATTATCCTCATTGTTTCTGCTCGAGGATGCATAGTTGTTTTGCTGTGCAATTTTCCATTTTGCATGTCAACCTGCTTCTTAACAATTTGCCTGCACATGTCCAGGCTTACCACAATAAAAGCATCCACGTGTATCAGTATACTACCTTTGCCAATTTTCACAACCTCTTTGACTCCCCTTGCCTCTCAATTGGCCTCTTCCACCTGCGTGTTGTTGTTGTTGTGAATTCTGGGACTGTTGTTATTGCTGCTGCTGCTGGCCATAACTCTGATTACCTGTTCGACCACCTCTTTGGCCGCATCCACGACCTGTTGTTATTGCTGCTGCTGCTGGCCATAACTCTGATTACCTGTTCGACCACCTCTTTGGCCGCATCCACGACCTCCTCTACCTCGTCCTCTTCCTGAACTTGTGTAGAAGGCCTATTGCTCTGAACTGTTTTTGTTTTGTGAAGGCTGTTGGTCTTCACCCAAGCTCTTCTCTTCTATAATCAACATAGACACCAAATCTATGAAATTGGGAATGTTTTCCTGAGTCTGAATAGACGTCTTGAATGCCTTGTATTGTGGCCCGAGACCACGCAGACAGACTTCCACCTTATCATCATCATCTACTGAAATGCCAATAGATGCAAGGGATTCCACATCTTCAATGCATAGTCATTCACAGACATACTCTTTTTCTCCACAGTATGAAGTTCATTCTTCAATTGTATCTTTCGTGCCTTGGTATTCGTTTCATAGAGTTTTACCAACCCACGCCTCCTTGGGAGACTTGGCATCCTGTATGTGCCCAATCATGGTGTCCTGTATATACTGATAGAGAGCCAATACATAACTTTTCTGGCTCCTTGGTTCCAATCCTTAAACTTTTTCACATCTGCAGAGCAGTCGGATTGATCTCCGGTATCTCCGGTGCCTCTTTATGCTCTATGTCCCAGTAACCCTTTTCCATCAGGAAATTTGTCAACCTGAACCTCCAAGCATGGAAGTTGTTCTTATCAAGCTTCTCAGCAACAATCTGGTTTATGCCATCATTTAACATCTTGCCAGCAGACACACAAATTTACCAGAAACAGTACTCTGGTTTGTCCTGCTTACACTGCTGTATTTTCTGCAGCGGTACTGTACTACACTCAAATGTCATAACCAGTGACCTCAATGTGCATACATACACCCAATGGCAACTGTTGACCTCCTTGCAGCACACAATGTCTACACAACCAATCTGTCTTCGTGCAGTTCTTAAAACAGAGTTCTGCATAGAATCGATGACTTACCTCTGCAGTGCTTGAAATCGCCTGCTTTTTGAAAAACGGAGGTCCTAACGCGTCCGAAACGCGTTTTCGACACGAAAAATGGAGTCCAATAGGACAATACAATTGCCCTATAGCTTTACTCCCACGAAGAAAGCTCCTCAATCAGAGATCGTTTTCCGGTGCCTCCCGTAGAGCTCCCGACAAGGGTGTAGTTGCCAACACAAATAGGGAAGAGTAGATGAAGCTCTTACTCTCGTACCAC
Source organism: Cibotium barometz (assembly GCF_041138505.1). NCBI lineage: Eukaryota > Viridiplantae > Streptophyta > Polypodiopsida > Cyatheales > Cibotiaceae > Cibotium > Cibotium barometz. Next base: position 29,166,834 of record NC_141047.1, on the reverse strand, counting down.
TTCCTGTGCTTCTCTTGCTTGCAGCTCAGCCCTTAGCATGAACCAGGCTATGATACCATGAAAAGATGCAGGGGAAAAGAGAGCTTGAGCTCTTGCAAGCACACACACACTCACAAAATCCTAAAAGAGAACACACAACGTGAGAGGCTGAAAATCTTCTTCTTCTTCACACAACACTCAACACACCATATACAAAGATAAGAGTACACACTATATGAAAAAGGCACTCAACCAACCAAAATCCTAAAAGAGAACACACAAGGTGAGAGGCTAAAAATCTTCTTCTTCTTCACACAACACTCAACACACCATATACAAAGATAAGAGTACACACTATATGAAAAAGGTACTCAACCAAATACATACTAGGGTTCTCTATAGTGTGAACCCAACTAAATAAGCTGGCGCTATAACTATGCCAGTCTCTAGAATGGCTGTCACACAGCCTATCATCCCACTGGCCGCATATCACCCATGATCTCACCAACCATGCCAGTGGTGTAAGTGTGGGGCCTATCCCCTAGGCGGGTCATCATTGTCCACCACCTCACTAGATGAGCTCGATATCTCAACAGCCCATAAGCAAGCCATCATACTTTTGTGGAAAGAAGTTGGGTGCACCTCTAGGCTAGTTTCTCACTAATATTTATAATTCCCATAGCCACTGATCTTGCAAATTTTTGGTCCACGTGATAAACATTAACTTGAGATGCCAAAATGGTTGCTCACATTTATCATTCTATATGTAATGAGTATCGTTTTTTGTGAGCACATATTAGCCCTATCAACTATGTAAATGAAATTCATTTTAATAACTTATCAATCTCTTCTTTGACTTGTCAAATATAATTCGGATTCATCTCGGTATTTCTATTACCAAATTGGTATTGTATCCTCCTTGAGATTTATTTTGTGTTAATAAAAACTAGGATCAATTCCCTTTATAACTCCAGGAGAATACATCCTTATATGAGGACAATAATTCTATAATTTCTACCTTCATTTATTAATAAGTGTGGCACTTACCTGGACCATTGAAGGATTATGTTCATCTCCCAACCTCATTTCAAAAGATTACCCTCTTAAACCTGACCACTTTTTTGCATGTCCCTCTCAAGCACTTCTTCTCAGCGTTTCTTCTAGCAAACCACTGCTTTAATCTCTTCTCAAAACTCGGCTTCCTCTTTTTCTTGATAGTCCTACTTGTCCGTGTTCGTTTGATTTACCAGTGTCGGATCTATGATTGGTACTACAATAAATGGTTATATTGACATAGCAATCGGATCATAATGGAGCACTATTCCAAGCAACATCCATATCAAATAGGAAAACCTGGTTTGGATTCTCCCTTGGCATTTTTTTTCCCTCATCATCCTCCACTCCTTCCTTCCATCCAGTTGAGTCCTTTGGCATGGAAAGGTTGGACGAACAAATCTACCTACTTTTTCATTAGAGAGCACAAAGACTTTGACCTTTTTCTTTCCTTTGTGGATAGTAATCCAATCTATTTTTCAATTATTGTAAATCTTTCCATGTTGCAATCATGGTCGGCCCAACATCAGATATACTTCGGATTTTTCTTCATCTGTAGGATCACAAAAGATATTGAAAATTTGCAATCACCTACACTAATCTCTTGGCCATGAACAATGCCAACAAACATAACTCTTTGTTAATCTACCATCTTAATTGCTAACAGGTGACAACTACATTTCTGCAATTCTGGGCCATTTCTTTTCACATCACATTGACACCAAACTCTCCATCACAAGGACACCAAACCCTATGTGACTTTTGAATACTATTATTACCTCCTAAACTACTTCATCAAAAAAAAATCATTAGGATGAGTGGGTCCTGTCCCCAAGCCTTTTTCTAGTCGAACGCGAGAATTTCACCCGACTACACACACACCCCCATTCTACTACCCACACACCCCCATTCTACTACCCACACACACTCATACCAAGGTTTTGAACATCATGACCGCTTGGATAAGGTTGATCATGATGAAACAAGGGCCCATTGGCATAGATGTCCCCAAGAGGATATGAACTCACAACCTGCATATTGAAAGTTGAAAGTCTTATCCACTAGGCTACTTGCCTTGGGGACGCTTCATCAAATTTTGAATAAATCTACTAATCCACGTTGTACTACATTATTTGGATTATTGCTAGATTGGACTTCCAACAATTTCTCCACAAGCATAATCCTTCTTAAAAGTTTTGACTAGTAAATTACCACTAAAAAGAATTGATTTAATGTGATGTTTTACTTCATTTTCTGTAGATCCTCACATAGATCATATTCAAAGGCTTCTTCAACTAAATATCCCTTACTTCAAGATATCTTCGATAAAAAACCTATCTCTTTCTTTGTAGAGTATGACTCCAAGCTCTCTAGTATCTTTCCTTGGGATTATCTTTTTGCTTCCTCTTTCTTTTGGACATCAATAGTTTGCTTCCTTTAACATCTCTTCGGCTTGAATTAGGTGCTTCTATTATTTATGAGCATTGCTTTGAATCTTGGGTCCTTCCTTCCTCTAGGGCTTTTACCAATTCTATTGCTTGATCTAGGTGCTTCCGACACTATCTCGCACTCCACTGCGCCTTAGGTTTTTTCTAATTCCTTCATACTTGGAATGATGAATGTACACACCATACTTAATTCCTTCTATGGTAGAATGACCTATGAACTATCTTCTACCACATTCCTTGTCTAAGTAACTTTTTGTGCATTTTGAACCATGTCCTATGCTTCTTGCATCATCTTGTCTACTTGGTCCCAAACACATCACTCCTTCTCCCATGTCTAGGATTCTTCCTCTTCATCTTTCATCCGTTCCAATTCTCTAGGTGAACTATTCTACCTTAAACCCTTGTGATTACCATGACCACCTTTAGTGATCTCACTTTGCCTAATATGGCTCAATTTTTACTACATTATTTTCTGAGGACTTTACCAAAGTTCTCACATTAATTTATTGGGAGCTTTACCAAAGTTATCACCAAGTTTGATTATATTATCACTAGACACTCCATTTTGCGATGACCAACTACTTCACAATAATAATATTGGAAGGCTACACTTATCACACCACCCATGACCTCAACCATTGAGAACAAGCCTATGGTATGTCTATTTACATGGCTAACTCATACCATCACCTAAATTAGGACTACCACCTAGGTTTGTTGCTCCACTTATCACTACCAAAGTTAAACTTTACGATTGTAACATGGAGCCTCCGTAACAAGTGGTAACCTGCAATACAACACAATAGAGAGTGAGCTTACATTCCTCCTGGGTATGTCACCATCTCCAACTTTTAAATATTCTTCTTTCAATTCTTAAGCTTGGGTTATGAATCCAACTTCCCATCGAAGTCGTCATCCAAAAGTCTTCCACTCACTTATTTTATTCCATTCGAGAAAGGTTAAGTGTTCCCTATATTACGCACTAATATTTTAGCAGCTTCCATCAATCCATCAAATCCATTGCTCATGAAATTAGTGAATGTTATTGGAAGCTTCAATTTCTTCAGCAACCCATTGACAAACCATTCTCCTATAAATGCCTCAATTGGCCAAAGAGCTCCCTTAGGTACGAAACTTAGCCACATAATCTTTTATCAACAAACTTTTCTACCCAAGGTAGTGTAAATTTTCAAGCACCTACAAGAATATCTTCTCCTTCTAGAATTGTGCTAAAATACATCACAAAGATGCATAAATGAAAAAATGATTAAAAGCAAAATATATATGCCGATCGAACAACTTCCCATCAAAAGTGCTACTTGGTGCAGTTCACTTCTGAATAGTTGGAACCATAGGCAACATACTATTAGCCTCCCAAACATTCTAAAAAATTACTATGCGGGTATCTTGGTGCTTCTTCATTAAAAAATTTCAACTCGTTTCTCTCCCATACAAGAAAACCTAACTTAACATAGACAGAGAATGACAAAGACCATAAACCTCGAGGGATTCACTATATGTAACTCTCTATACAACGTGCGTTCAAGGCCTAATTTAAAAACCCCTTATTTGTAAAATTTTCATAAATAAAACATCTTTTTTCTATTCAATCTGTAAATACCATTCTTCTGTAGATTTTAAAAAAAAAGTATAAAAAAATATTGAAAAACCCTCTGTTGTTGAACACACGACTACGCCAACATATTTTTAAGTGTCCCCCCGAGCTATAAACTAGTGAAATAGTAATAACAACAAACTAGATACATGATTATACTATTACATAGTACGTAAGCATGAGAATGTAAACTACAAAGTTCTAAGGACCCAACCTTGAGTGCCAAAATGTCTTTCAATGTACATGTAAATGTTTATTATTCTAACGGCTCACTCTATTTCCATTGGACATTTTTCACACAATTAACTCCACCAATAATGTAAAATATTCTTTTTTTAAAGAAACTTCATTTACTATAGTCTTTGAAAGTTGGATGATTTATTGTTTCCATTTAGCTTTGTATCAATCCAATTTTATTTTGAATGAAATATCTAGTGTAGGAGATTTCACACATTTCAACTTCACCTTACAATAACCAAGGAATGGCCCAACACTTCTTATAACTGAACAATTTGATATCCATAATTGATTTTAAACAGCAAATTTATAGCAACGAGAATTCTTGAGAATGGATACAAATTTTAAAGAATAGCATAAACAACACACCTTGTTTATCTCTAAATGATCCAAATGACAAGCCTCTTTGCATCTATATGAAGTGAAGCAAAAGTGGTGGAGACCAAGCTAGCTGTAATTCATATAAAAAGATTAAAACATATCTTAGAACATATGAAAGAACAAACAAGCAAGGTTCTCAACGAGTTGCTTCACTAACGATCTGTTCATCAAAAATATATCCCAATCAACATCACAAGTTCCTTCTCAACATGGCTTGAAATAGCTATGGTCAAGAGTGTGCCATTAAATAATCTCTAATTCTTCATTTAAATCTGTAAAATGACCTCTACACCATATTGTTTACATCATATAGATACAAAGGGGCTTGTCATTTGCATTATTTAGAGGCAAAAGTGCTTAAGGCCAAGCTAGCCGTGATTCCACAGAAAGTTGAAATGACTACACGGCAGAAACTGCCAGCTCAGCGAGGGCCGTGGCCACCACCTCCGCCAGGTCCACCCGAACCGCCGCCGCCAGGCCCTCCGAAACCTCCTCCAGGACCGCCCATGCCTCCTCCGGGACCGCCCATACCACCTCCTGGACCTCCGCGATGACCACCTCCTCCCCCAAAACCACCACCAGGCCCACCACCGAATCCACCACCTGGACCGCCTCCGCCTGGTCCACCACCTGGACCGCCTCCACCAGGGCCTCCGAAACCGCCACCGGGGCCTCCACCAGGGCCTCCGAAACCGCCACCGGGGCCTCCACCAGGTCCTCCGTAACCGCCACCGGAGCCTCCACCAGGGCCCCCGAAACCGCCACCAGGGCCTCCAACAGGTCCTCCGAAACCGCCACCGGGGCCTCCAACAGGTCCTCCGAAACCACCACCGGGGCCTCCTCCAGGACCTCTAAACCCAACACCGGCGCCTCCTCCAGGACCTCCGAATCCACCACCCGGACCACCAAAACCACCGGGAGGACCTCCAAATCCATCCGGCCCTCCTCTAGAACCGCCTCCGGCAGGACCTCCAAAACCACCTCCCGGTCCTCCAAACCCACCACCGGGCCCACCAAAACCACCAGGCCCGCCTAAGAAACCGCCAGGCCCTGGGGGTGGTGGAGGAGGAGGCGGGTGATGGGGTGGGGGGGGAGGAGGCGGGTGATGGGGTGGGGGGGGAGGAGGTGGGTGATGGGGGTCATGGGGAAACATGGCTGAGCAGCGCAAAGGTGGACTATTCAATATGGTCTCTGGCAGAGTCTTTTGACAAGGTACAAGGTTACAGCAAGGGAAACATCGAGTCAAGATATAAACAAGAAGGAAAGCTGGTTACCTTACTGAAGAGAGGTCACTCCATCACCGCAGGACGGATACTGTATACTGTTAATAAGCTTTGTAAACGCAAAGCTTGTAACCTAGGCGAGCATACGAGCAAGTATTCATCGAGCCGCGTTGATGGACACGTTAGAGAAATTAGCTGTGCGTGCGCAACACACCATGACTCATCACCGCAGGAGAATAGTCCGATAAGGCTCCTGGCTAATTTGGTGGGGTCGATCGGCGGTGCGCATCTCTGTCGGTCGTCACTCACCCAGCTACCCACCCACGCACCCACAAGGATCTTGGCCCTCTCAACACAAGGATCTTGGCGCTCTCCTCCACGATATGCACGCTCGCGTCTTCACAATGTTCACGTTCTGTCTATAGTGTTGCGTTCACTTCAAAAGATCTTATCGACAGAGTTATTAGCAGGAATAACAATGGTTGTTTTTTTCCAAGCTAAGGTTTCCACACATCGCGCCAACTCCATTTTTTGGGAACAATAATATATTAATATCTACAAACTTACAATAGTCATTTACAAAAACTTTCAGCCACTTTCATATCCCATCTAGTCCCAATCCCTTAAGGAGATCATATCCTATCTAGTCCCAATCCCTATTAAGGAGATCACGTATTAGCTCCCACTTCTCATCTTCCCAAAGAAAAGAAGACATTTCCGCGAATATATGAAACCCCAACTCCATACAAGCAATCAACAAAACTTCAAAAGTGAACATCCCCTTAGGAGTCTACTTTTCAGAATAATCCCCTTTTGTCCAGATCTTCACCATAGAAGATTGCTTTTCAGAATAATCCCCTTTTGTCCAAATCTTCACCATAGAAGACTGCTTTTCAGAATAATCCCCTTTTATACAAATCTTCACCACAGGTCTTCTACCCAGTGGATTTTTAATCAAGGCCATAAAGATGTCCACTGGTTGCTTTTCCTTCAGGTACTACCTTTTACATCTGGGACCAAACTTGGGATATTTGGCTTTGATATCTTTCCAAGTGTATACCTGCCACCAACAAATCAACATTAGGGTATCCTAGTATGTAATTTTTGAGCCCCCTAAAGAATAGGATAGACCTATGTGAAAAATAGGATGCTAACTTGCTAAGGTATCTTTATGGTATTATGAATCTCAATCTCCTTCACTTAAAGAACCCAACGTTAATTAATTAAGCAAAAGTGGATGCCGTAGGTTTATGAAGGTGGGAAAAAACACCTTAGGTTTATTAAGGGTTAAGCGAAATATCTCATCATTTGATTAGATATTTCACATGTTGTTTTGACACGTGTCCCTCCCCACACCCTGTTTCAATAAAGCAGCAAGGTTTTCGAGAGCTGGCCCTCCTCGCGTTGTATGGTGGTGTTCCCGCCCTCATGCTTCACATCATGTTGGTCTTGCTACGGATTCGTCAACCTCGTACTGGACCTCATGGTCGTCATCCCCAGTTCCGATTGTGCAGGTGATATGTGCGATGGTCCTATGTGAAGGAGCATAATATAGCATTTCATTAAGATAGAGCGGACCTTGCCCAAGTTCCAATTTGCTTTGTTTAACTTAGGAAGCGACTAGATGGGAACCTCTAAACCACCAAAAGCAAGCCATGGGTCATGGTCACCAAAAGAAAGAATTGTTGCTCATTGTAAGAATTATATGATTGGTGTCACTTTAACCTCTAAAGCTCATGACACAATCATTAACTTAAGAAATGAGGGTGTATAAGAATATAGCACAACAAAAAGATAGATAGAAAAACAAAGTGCAATAGATAGAGAACTTAAAATTCTGAGATAGGTACAATGTGATGGTGTTGTCCAGCCATGCGCTCTCAAGTAAAGCTTAGATGGTGATCTAGACAGAATCTGGATAGAGGAAGTACTTACTAAATGTGGAGGGTGTGGATACTCACAAGCATTGGATACCTTAGCTTGTAATGACTATGTCCATATATGGTGGTGCAGGTGGTGTGATAGACGCGCATACAACGCGGTCAATTACATTGTATGGACGCGATCATGCATATCAAGAATGTGGCCAACCACCCCATTGCCCAATAATAAAATGAACTTAGAAAATATTCTAAGAATATTCTCCATACCATCGGGCTAGGGGCTCATGCCCCTCAATGCCACTAAGGGGGGCCAGCGATGGTCACAATAACGACCCCATCGGCATCCAAGCCGAGGTTCTCACCAAAAATATGTGCACCAATGGCTTCTCCTCATAATGGGGGCCTTTACAAATGTGCACCAAGCATAGATGTGAGATGCATGCTGAGAGACGGGCATTGAGTGTATACTATAGTAGGTACTACATTGTCAACAAGGGTTTCACTAGAAAGACTGCTACTAATTGTATCATACAAAGGGAGAATAAGTCCTTAAAGAACAAAACACACAAATTGGAGAAACAATACAATGCCATTTTTATGGAGCTTCAAGAACCTTTAGATTCATTAGTTAGTATATATGATATATTATAGAGTCCCCTTAGCAGTCTGCTTTCAGAATAATCCCCTTTTGTCCAGATCTTCACCATAGAAGACTGCTTTTCAGAACCCTTTTGTCCAAATCTTCACCACAGGTCTTCTACCCAGTGGATTTTTAATCAAGGCCATAAAGATGTCCACTGGTTGCTTTTCCTTCAGGTACTACCTTTTACATCTGGGACCAAACTTGGGATATTTGGCTTTGACATCTTTCCAAGTGTATACTTGCCACCAATAAATCAACATTACGGTATCCTAGTATGTGATTTTTGAGCCCCCTAAAGAATAGGATAGACCTATGTGAAAAATAGGATGCTAACTTGCTAAGGTATCTTTATGGTATTATGAATCTCAATCTCCTTCACTTAAAGAATCCAACGTTAATTAATTAAGCAAAAGTGGATGCCGTAGGTTTATGAAGGTTGGGTGGGAAAAAACACCTTAGGTTTATTAAGGGTTAAGCAAAATATCTAATCATTTGATTAGATATTTCACATGTTGTTTTGACACGTGTCCCTCCCCACACCATGTTTCAATAAAGCAGCAAGGTTTTCGAGAGCTGGCCCTCCTCGCGTTGTGATGGTGGTGTTCCCGCCCTCATGCTTCACATCATGTTGGTCTTGCTACGGATTCGTCAACCTCGTACTGGACCTCATGGTCATCATCCCCAGTTCCGATTGTGCAGGTGATATGTGCGATGGTCCTGTGAAGGACCATAATGTAGCATTTCATTAAGATAGAGCGGACCTTGCCCAAGTTCCAATTTTCTTTGTTTAACTTAGGAAGCGACTAGATGGGAACCTCTAAACCACCAAAAGCAGGCCATGGGTCATGGTCACCAAAAGAAAGAATTGTTGCTCATTGTAAGAATTATATGGTTGGTGTCACTTTAACCTCTAAAGCTCATGACACAATCATTAACTTAAGAAATGAGGGTGTATAAGAATATAGCACAACAAAAAGATAGATAGAAAAACAAAGTGCAATAGATAGAGAACTTAAAATTCTGAGACAGGTACAATGTGATGGTGTTGTCCAGCCATGCACTCTCAAGTAAAGCTTAGATGGTGATCTAGACAGAATCTGGATAGAGGAAGTACTTACTAAGTGTGGAGGGTGTGGATACTCGCAAGCATTGGATACCTTAGCTTGTAATGACTATGCCCATATATAGTGGTGTAGGTGGTGTGATAGACGCGCATACAATGCGGTCAATTACGTTGTATGGACGCGCATACAACGCGGTCAATTATGTTGTATGGACGCGATCACCACCTGCATATCAAGAATGTGGCCAACCACCCCATTGCCCAGTTACAATAAAATGAACTTGGAAAATATTCTAAGAATATTCTCCATACCATCGGGCTAGGGGCTCACGCCCCTCAATGCCACTAAGGGGGGCCAGCGATGGTCACAATAACGACCCCATCGGCATCTAAGCCGGGGTTCCCACCAAAAACATGTGCGCCAATGGCTTCTCCTTGTTAGAACATGAAGTCAAAGTGAGTGTTCTAGTGTGTCTAGAGTGAGTTTTATGTCTAGTCTTTGTGTGAGTGCCATGTGGCATATTGGGATTTATCCCATATACATGTGACACTTAGAGTGTGTGTGCCTATCCTATAAAGGCATTGTACTTTCTAGTCTTAAATATCAATCAACATCAAGCTCTCTTGGTCTACATGTGAGTACTTTGGTTATCATTGCTTTGCACTTATATCTTCATTATGTCTTTCCATTCGTTCCTGTGCCTTCATGTGGTATCAGAGCCAGCTCCCTTTCTCCTTGCTCTTCCAAGGGATTGAGTTGAGGGAGGCCAAGAAAGAGAAGCCTCTCTCTCTCTTTCTCCTTGGAAGGCTGCCCTTCCCTTAACCCCTTCATGTGGGGTTGCCCTTTGATCTTCATCGCCATGTTTCTGGAATTGAGACCAGCGACCATTGTGACGGCCATATCTTTTGACAAAATTTGAATTTCAACCTGAAATCTGTAGCAAAGTTGTAGAGGACTTTGTGAACTTCAATTTTCGTTTTTACATCTTTGCAATCCGAGGTTCTGGTGAAAAGTTATGGCCCCTGCAAGAAAGTGACGAAATTTTTCCTGCGCGAATTTTTTTGGTTTGCCCATGAGTTCCTGCTGCCCGTCATTTCTTGGAAGCTGCCCGCCACCACTCTTCCTGAAGCTGGTGCTTACTTCTCTACATTCGTGGAGATGATTCGTGGAGTTGATTCGATCTGATCTGCAGCAAGACATTGCTGATTCGTGGAGATGATTCGTGGAGTTGGTTTGACCTGATCTGCAGCAGCAGCAAGACATTGTTGATTCGTATTTCTCCTGCTGCCTCCCTCTTCCACGTGTTCACATCTCTCATGTTGCCTCCCTCTTCCACAACCTGATCTGCATCGACTATCTCCTTCAATTTCATCACCTCGCAATCTGAAAATCGAAGTCTGTAGCATGTAAAATTTTGGGGATTTTGCAAAATCTATGTAAATTCAGTCCTTATTTTCACATTTATTTGGAAATTTTGCTACATTAATCAAGATTGATCCAAGTTAAGGCATCATATCCGACATTGGGGACTCTTCGATCAAGGTTTTGAGAGTCATGCTATGATTGCTCCACTCAGCTGCTCCTATGGCCTTCACCGACATATCCTTCGGGGACATTTTGTGCTTCACCGACACTTCATTCGGGTGCACGAATGGGCATACCCATGTATGCAGCAGCTATGTGGAGGACATCTCTCATCGAAGAGATCTCATTTTCTTATTTATTCTATGTGTGCTTGGGTACTCTGCCCTACGTAGTCCCCCTAAAATGCTTGTAATAATGAGTCGTGTCATTAGTCAATAAACAGGTTCACAGCCTTGGATTGTCCTCCTAAAATGTTGTAATCTTTCCTGTTTTTTCGTGTCTGACTCCCCACCATTCTGTTATGGAGTCAGGAGGGGGATGTATTGTGGAGTCATGTATTGGCTTTGATAGGATCTCAGGTTGCTCCAGTTGTCTAGACCTCTGAGTTGTTCATGCATCCATGCATGATGAGCCTCTGAGCCATGCTTGATGAGCCTCTGAGTCATTTGTACCATGCTCACTAGCCTCTGAGCCATGCTCACTTGCCTCTGAGATTGTGTGGGAACTATGTCTAGTTCTAACTTGGAGGTTGGTAGTCCGTCATTGCCATGTTCTGTTCTTGGCTCATTCCAGTAGTTTCTCACCTTGCCTTCATCGGCGGGGGGTGTTAGAACATGAAGTCAAAGTGAGTGTTCTAGTGTGTCTAGAGTGAGTTTTATGTCTAGTCTTTGTGTGAGTGCCATGTGGCATATTGGGATTTATCCCATATACATGTGACACTTAGAGTGTGTGTGCCTATCCTATAAAGGCATTGTACTTTCTAGTCTTAAATATCAATCAACATCAAGCTCTCTTGGTCTACATGTGAGCACTTTGGTTATCATTGCTTTGCACTTATATCTTCATTATGTCTTTCCATTCGTTCCTGTGCCTTCACTCCTCATAATGGGGGCCTTTACAAATGTACACCAAGCATAGATGTGAGATGCATGTTGAGAGACAGGCATTGAGTGTATACTATAGTAGGTACTACATTGTCAACAAGGGCTTCACTAGAAAGAGTGCTACTAATTGTACCATACAAAGGGAGAATAAGTCCTTAAAGAACAAAAACACACAATTTGGAGAAACAATACAATGCCATTTTTATGGAGCTTAAAGAACCTTTAGATTCATTAGTTAGTATATATGATATATTGTAGAGTGCCACACAACATCTTGGACAAACTTCTACATAAGTGGAAGGTGTCACTCAATTGTCAAGAATCTTTTTTGTAATTTATCTTTTACTTAATTTGTCAATGAACTTGTTGGTGTAATTTGAGTTGTGGAGACTCTCTTTTTTTAAAAATTTATCTCATATTTACTATGATAGTTAGTATATATGATATATTGTAGAGTGCCACACAACATCTTGGACAAACTTCTACATAAGTGGAAGGTGTCACTCAATTGTCAAGAATCTTTTTTGTAATTTATCTTTTACTTAATTTGTCAATGAACCTGTTGGTGTAATTTGAGTTGTGGAGACTCTCTTTTTTTAAAAATTTATCTCATATTTACTATGATAGTGAGCCTCTTAATCTATTTTAGGCCTTTGACGTAATTTAAATATGTGCATAAAATAAATGGATTTGATCATTTTTTATGTGTATTTGACATTTTACAATGCTATTTTTTATTACTACGTAATCATGTTTATTTTTTTAAAGTATTTTATAAATATATGTAAAAACAGTACCACTTGATCATTATGTTAACACTCTAGTGTGGTAATAATGTTCACACTCCAATTCTAAAGTTTATATATCTCTAAAAGCAAAAGCAACAGCACTTGATTATAATGTTAACACTCCAATTTGGTTTTATAAAGAAAATATCCTCAATTACAACTTTATAAACATTGCTTTTCCACTACTATCGGTATTAGCTTCCTCTATCTTTTTTTAGAGGAATCAAGTGACAATTCCCACTTGTCTTCATCTTCATTTTCTCTACAATCAATCATTTCATCGTCGTGAGACATCGCAATGGTTTTTATGGTAGCTCGAATTGCAATGTTCATTGTCAAGTGTAATAGTTATATATTACAAAAAATATACACCAAATTAGCTTTATGAGAAGATGTGTAATCTATAACGATGCTTTATGTGAATGAAGTCAGAAACATACCACTTTTTCTTGCAACTATTTGAGGATGCTATATGAGATACAATACTTGAGTAGCAATACTTGAGTAGTAATATATTACAACTCAAATGTATAACTTTTGTAATTTTCACCATATTGAGCCAATTGCCATGGATCAGCAAAGTGCACCTTCTCTATTAGCAAACCAAGTACAAATTGACAAAAATCCTCTCTTCCTTAATCACCTAAAACATGGCTTTATGTAGGATCCTTAAGAGAATTAGCAATAGAGGTTAATCTTGTCCTCGTGTACACTCTTAATGTCAACAATAAGGCCACAACTTATAGCAATATTCCAAAAAAGTATTTTCATGCTAGGCCAAGTATTTGAATAAAGATTTGCAATGGGTGAGAGAGCTAATTCAACTATGAGAGGTGTTTGAGTTCCCACCCACTTTTGGTGAACCTTCTTCCATGGATACAATGGTGGAGACTAGTATGATGGAACTTGTGGACAAAAGCATCTACTATTAATTTTCTTTGTGGGTACAACTTGTATTAATCACTATGTCAAGGCAAATTAATGCTTCGTAGAAAAAAAAACATCCTTAAAGTTAGTAACTAAGAAGAAGTGTGCCCTGGGGGTGTCGATAAGCTTGATGGTGAGATACCTTGCCCTTTTTACAATATGCTTGGCCCTTACATGGCATCATGTGAAAACTATGTCATGCCACATGTTTCCAATATATAGCTCACCTCTATAATGAAATCCAACTAGGCACCTTGCAGGTTCATAGAAATAATTTGTCTGATGGTCACGCAAGTGCTTCCTATGGTGGATAGCAATGTAAGTGTTCAAAAATTTCAGATGTCCACAAACAGAGACCTTATCATGACATCACTAGTGGTTTCACTCGATCTTGAAAGTGGTGGGTGATAGGTGATGGTGGGTAATATGGAGCTTAGACACTTCTTCAAAGATATCTTTTCATTGGATATGTTTTCTCGAATCACTTTCTCACCACCTCCTTATGCAATATTTTCCATCTATTTTCTTATTTTTCTTACGTTATCAAGGTGTAAATTTTGAAGGCATAGTAGATAGATCATGAGAAGGATAACAAGCCTCATGAGGATACAATTACTTGTGGAAGTTGAAGCTCCTCATGAATATTATTGGTATTATAGGGTTAGGGTTAGGGTTTAGCTAGATGGTGGTTGAAATAGTGGAGCAGCCATGGTTGAGTGAAAGAGAGTACAAGATACACAAAACTCAAGTACTATATTAATGTGATTGTTTTGATATGAAAGTACAAGGAGTGAGTACATTTGTGATAACAGTTAATTTCATGGTGATTTGTCTTACTACAATACTTGTTGCAGGGTTTATTTCAAAAAAAGCCTTTGTCGGCATAGTTGGTCCTGCCCATAGATTGTGCACTTTTGGAAGTTTTGCTTCTTTTTATAGAAGGAGTTTCCCCCTACTATTGCCCTGGATTTTAACTTCTTTTCTTCTTCCTTGAAGGAGTTTATAACTCCTTTTAGCGTGAGTGTTGGAAGATTTTTTAGTGTGGTGATGAGGGTACCATAGGGTTCTTTTGGCATGGACTTGATAAACCACAACTATGGCCACACCTTCCTCCACTTTAGCTTTGAGTGCTACAAGAAGCTGGTTCATGAAGGACTTCATTGGTCTTAGCTCTTACAGATTGTGAGCCAATGTCTACCCTTATAGAGAAGTTGCTAAATGCCCAAATCCCTAAAAATGATTTTCAACTTATGAATTCCTAAAAAATTAAGGTTTTTAACCAAGGGGATTTTTTGATTGAATGTTTTAGTAGGGTAGACCATGAGCTTAATGTCATAAAAGTACTTTCAATTTTCGAAAAAGATGCCCAAAACCCTAATTTTCTTTGATTTTTGAAAAATGCAAAAAATGAAAAAAATCCCAAATTTGTCCCAAATTTCTACCTTTCGTTTGTTGAAACCTTCAATTTGATGAGGTTTCTTTTGTTTGATTTTGTCATGGAGCCTCCCTTTTTCAAAATGCTTTTCTGTTTGTTGTGCTAGTGGTGGTTGTTTGTTGTTGTGGGTGGCTGAGAGTGATCAACGGGTATGAGTACTGAGGCGGTGACAGCATTGGTAGATGACGAGACTAGTAGGGGTTGATGGCAAGTGTCGGTGCCTATAAGTAGAGAGTAGCACATAATGTCGGCTACTATGTGTGTGCCTAGTTAGGCTGCTGCTGCTGCTGCTGCTGCCATCAGTTATGCTTAGGTTGTGCCAGGACAGGCTGTTTGTTGACGAGCTATAGAAAGCTTCTTACTCAACACATTAGTTGGGTTTGTGGAACAACAGTCAAAGACCAAAGAGATGTGGCTACAACAGTCGTGCAGGCGAATGAGGAACCGTTGCATAGGGCTCAAAGGTAGCGACGGGCTCGAGGGGTGCACTACTAATAAGAAACCCTATGTATTGAACGTGCATTCAAGGGATATTAAAAAAACCCCTTACCTATGAATTTTTCACGAATAAAATGACCCCTTTTTCCTTATGGACTTACAGGTTTTTTTCAAAATCGAAACCCCTTCTATAAATGTATTTATGTAAATTTACCTTAAAATTTTGAATTAAAAAGCCCCTTCATTTGAACTCACGTGGTATACTTACATATTTTTACATGAACTCCCCGAGGCAAAGGGTGTATTAGCAAGCATGGCACCAAAGAGGCGACAAGCTCAAGTAAGTTGGCATGCTGATAAAAAGGTCAAGCTCTGGCTGATACCATGTTGATAATTTAGGGTTAGGGTTAGGGTTCAACCATAGTGGCTGAAATAGTGGAGCAGCCATGGTTGAGTGAAAGACAGTATAAGACAACGATTGCATAAAACTCGAGTACTGTAGTATTGATGTGATTGTGTTGATATGAAAGTACAAGGAGTACATTTTTTAAGTTATCTTTTGACTAAGTCACACTCACATGGAGTTGACACATGGCACTACTATTGACATAGTTGCTTAGATCAAAGAATATAAAATATCTAGATATTATGTGCCCCTCTAAGAGGTGGTTCACACACAAACACACAAAGAGGTTGCTTACATGCCAACAACATTTGTACTGGGATTTAAGGATTGCTTTCAATAGGCACATTTGCTTGTGGAAGTTGAATCGAAATCGTACTTGCAAATTTCTTTCATGGTAGCCTCATCCTAAGAGAAACACTAGTAGAATTTTTTACTTGTGGAAGTTGAACCGAAATAGTACTTGTAAATTTCTTTCATGGTAGTCTCATCCCAAAAGAAACACTTGTAGAAATGTTTACTTATGGAAGTTGAATCGAAATAGTACTTTGTAAATTTCTTTCATGGTAGCCTCATCCTAGGAGAAACACTAGTAGAAGAGATGGTGATGGAACTAGGGCATTTAGAGGTCTTTCCATATAGCAAGGGAAAATTGTATGTTGTGGGCATATTAAAGAAGCCCTCTTGTGATATTTCTAGGGTTTAATGGATGCACAAAGGCCTTTTCATTACTCGGGGGTTTCACTATATGTAAACTCTCTATATCATGTGCGTTCAAGGCCTAATTTAAAAACCCCTTATCTGTAAATTTTTCATGAATAAAACACACCTTTTTTCTATTCAATCTGTAAATACCCCCTTTAAATGGTACCCTTCTGAATGCAAAAAAAAAGTGTAAAAAAGAGATTTTAAAAATCCCTTCTGTTGAACCCACGTGCTATGCTTACATATTTATGAGTGACCCCCCCCCCCCCCCCCCCCCCCCCCCCGAGTTTCATTATGTAAGCACATGCCCCAGCCATAGGGTTGCATATTCATGCATCTACCCATGCCTATGTTTGCATTGTCTAGGGTGTAAACGTATCATTGAAATGTACTACATACACCTTCCATAGGATATACTCAATTATATTCTAAAAGATATAGTATTCAATTATATTCATAATGAAATGCACAAGTTTCATGTGATTCTGAGTCAATGTGAACCTTTCTTTCTATGCTCATATATTCATGTCATCTCTAATTTTAAATCATCAATGTACATGTCATTTCTTTTTTTTAAAAACCATGTCACTTAAAGTACTTTAAATGGTTTATTTCCTTTTTTCTTAAAGTACTTGTACCAAGTTGCAGTGTTGAATCATTCTATCATATACATGATTCATGATATGATGTTAATGTCTATTACTATATGGTGCACAAAAGAAAGTGTTGAATCATTCTATCATATACATGATTCATGATATGATGTTAATGTCTATTACTATATGGTGCACAAAAGAAAGGGCTGACAAGCATTTGTAAAATTTTTTTCCATGAAAAGCATGTGCAAGACAAGACAACCTTTATGTCTACATTAGCTTGATTTTGGGAATTCAATGGTGGATACCCTTTCTTGACAATCTTGTGGCAAATAAATAAAAATTATACATCACTTTTTGTATTATAACTTGGTTAAATTATCATCACATGGTATATGTATACGAATGCCATGAGGTAACTTTTTGAAAAAAAGAAAGAAATAACAAGCATTCGTAAAATAGTTTCCAATGTTCACAATAGTTGAAATGGTATATCTTGTCAATATATGATATTATAAGGAGTATCTCTAGAAAATTAGGACGAGTCACTCCTACATGAACTATTTTTGTGTCATCAGTAGCCCCACTTCCGTAGTATATAGTTGAAGTTCTTGATTAACTTACTAAAGGCTCTCACATTTCCTTTGGCCAATTACTTACTTCTATGTTGCATTGGTGATGTGGGGTGCATACATGTTACTATGGCTTCTATAGTGTTATTATTTTATTATGCTATCATGCTAATCCTTGGACAAATAGAAGCAAGATTAAAACAAAGCATGATAAAGTTTTAGATACGGTTATATCTTCAAGAAAAAACAAGGAGGATGGTAACATAGTGTATGCGGAGAGAGAGAGAGAGAGAGAGAGAGAGAGAGAGAGAGAGATGATGATGGAAACAAGGAAATAACTTAAAAAGAAGATTTAGTTAAAGATGAAGATGTTAAAGAATAATAAAAAATGGGAGTTAAAGAAGAAGAGCAAGAGGATGACACACACACACACACACACACACATACATACGTACAAACATAAATTATGTACGTATGTATGTGTGTGCATGTATGTGAGATATATAGATGTTAAAAAATAAGAAGACATGGGAGTTAAAGAAGAAGATCACGAGGACACACACACACACACACACATACATATGTGCATACATAAATTATGTATGTATGTGTGTGTCTGTATGCGTGTATGTGAGATATATATATGTATGTATATATATGTACATGTACATATATACATATATACATATATACATACATACATACATACATACATACATACATACATACATATATATATATATACATACATATACATATACATACACATACACATACACATACATACATACATACATACATATACATATATGATATATACATACATATACATATTGTGCATGCGCTCTCAAGGTGGTAACTTTATATTGGTGTATAACATAGAACCTTATTGCATGGAGGGGGGTTTTTCTAATTGGGGAACTCACATGCCATCTCTACAAGCAAGAGGAGATTAAACAAATAGTTGGCTTTTTTAATAGAAATTGAAACATATATACTTAAAGGAAATTTTAAAAAATAGGGAGAGAGAGAGAGAGAGAGAGAGAGCACAAAGAAGAGGATATACTACAATGACAGTGAGGAGGAACCAATTTTTAGCCATAAGAAAATAGAGCTAGTGAAAAAGAAGTAGTTTGAGATGAGAATGCAATAGTTAAAGAAGAAGAAGAAGAAGAAGAGAAAAAGAACAAGAAGAGCATGAAAAAAAAAAGGATGAGAGAGTGTGTGTTTGTGTGTGTGTTTGTGTGTGTGTGGAGAGAGAGAGAGAGAGAGAGAGAGAGAGCGAGAGAGTATAAGTTGACATGATGAGCAACAACAAGTGAAGGAGGAGGAGCCCAGGAGGAGTTGTAAAGCCTATGACAGTTTGTGCTAGTTTGTTCGTGATGGTATGCACATGATGAGTTTTGGCATATGCTAATGATGTGTGAAAATACATATTTTTTAAACATTGACTCCAATCACTGTTCATGAAAAACATTATTTACAACAAATACAAAAACCTTCTACATGGAAGATTTCAAAAATTTTGACAAAAATTCAAAATTCAAAAATGTTTCCCACATAATAAGAAATTTCAAAACCTTCAAATGCAAAACTATGCCTTCATAAAAAAAAGAGAAGAAATATATGATATATATATATATATATGTATATATATATATATGTATATATATATATATGTATATATATATATATATAGAGAGAGAGAGAGAGAGAGAGAGAGAGAGAGAGAGAAAAGTAGTTACAAACTAAAGATCACCTCACATTCAAGATATTTTCAATGTAGATGAAGCTACAAACTGAAGGTCACCACACCTCAACATTCAAGGGATTTTAAAATGTAGATATTGCAAATGAAGTTTCTGACCATGGTGATCTAAGTAGGTTAGGGTTTCATTTCATCGCAAGTTAGGGTTGTACATGACCATACTAGGTTAGGGTTTTTTTAATTATGGACTTGCTTTCATTAAATGCTGACCACAATCCATGCCAAGAAGGTCTATGGATAGAGGTAGTGGCCCTTTGTCCCCAAGCAGAGTTTTGACTTTGGGCCAAGCTAGTGCATATATAACACCTTCGACGAGTGTGCAAGTAACGACCCTGGTAAAAATCAGTTACTAAGCTCGAGCCCTATTAAGAAGTGACTCAATTTGAGCTAACCTAGTGCATCACACCTTCCAGTGTGCAAGTAGCAACCTTGTAGTATTGAGCTTCCCTCTTGTGAAGTAGCTTAGTTCGAAGACGACCCTCCCTAAATCAAAGGTGTGCTACAACCAATGATGCCCATGTCAAATCTTCCCTTCCATAGACTTTGAGGAGGCAATGTTTGGAGAAAAGGAAAGAGGAGAGATTTTAAACTCAACTACATCACTGGAGAAAAGGAAAGAGGGGAGAAATTTTACATCATGCTAATTTCGTTGATTGCCTGATTGCTTCCACATTTATTTTTTGAGTGTGGTGATTAGGTGGCCATGTTGATCAACCTCCGTTTTTCCACCGACACAGCATTTTGAAACAGAGAACAGTACCGCCTACTACCGATCCTCTAGGTAGTAGGAATATTATCTTGACGCGCAAAGCCGAGGTGGACCTGCCCTCTTGGCCCTTGGGAGTGTGGATGAGTACGCAGGCGGCGATTTTCTCAAGATGCTGCGGCCCCGCCCTCTTATCTGTTTCGTGCCCTGGGCCCTGCCAGGCTGCCAGTGCTGGTCCTTCGTCTCATTCATGAAGTGTCCCGTCATTCTAATTTAATTTCTAGCGACGTGGCAAACGTGGAGGGGCCATCTGATAGTGTGTAGATGCCGCGTGTAACTCGCGTCTGCGGTAGGGGAGCTGTATATAAACAGGGGAAGGCGCTTCTGAAATCCCACAGAGCCGTGAGTGTATCTGTGGTGTGTTAGAGTTCCTACGTTCTAAAATCTAAGAGAGCATCATGCACGGGGGAGGCGGACCTGGTGGCCACGGGCCGGGTGGCGGCGGCGGCCACGGAGGGCCGGGCGGAGGAGGCGGCCACGGAGGGCCGGGCGGTGGCGGCGGCCACGGAGGGCCTGGCGGAGGAGGCGGCCACGGAGGGCCGGGCGGTGGCGGCGGCGGCGGTCCTGGTGGCGGCGGCGGAGGCGGTGGTTTCGGAGGGCCTGGCGGCGGTGGGGGAGGCTTTGGAGGTGGTCCCGGCGGCGGCGGGCCTGGTGGTGGTCACGGCGGTGGAGGGCACGACGGACCCGGTGGGGGCGGTGGGCATGGCGGACACGGCGGCCCTGGAGGAGGTGGTGGTGGTGGGGGACATGGCGGCCCTGGAGGGGGTGGTGGTGGCGGGCATGGCGGCCCTGGAGGGGGAGGCGGTGGCGGACCTGGCGGACATGGACCGCGCTAAACGACAGTGTCTTTGCACATGTCAGTATGCAGCTTCAAATGCAAAGGCTACTTCTTGCTATTCTCATGGATAAGTAATGCTTTTAGCAGGAATGGAGTTTTCCTGATTGGCGCTGTTGTAAATCTGTGTTGTTTCACCATGCGAATAAAGGAAATTTCAGCTAAGTATTGTCGGAATTTCAGAAAAGGTTTAATGTGAGAGTGGACTGTAAATTCGAGCGCCCTTCTCCTATTTAGGGTGTCTACTAACGTAATCATGCAAATCGGATAACATAATCATGCAAATTGGATAACATAATCATGCAAATTGGAGGTCGTGTGATTATTCACTGTGATTATTTACACTATCGTCGCTTACAGACCACGTTGTGAGACAAACTGATAACCACCACAAACACCTCACGTACACAATCAACAACATGAACTCCATAACCCTTGCAACCTGTCTCAAATCTGCAATACCTGCACAATCTCCAAATAGCGCGGTATGAAGGTTGCCCGCCCATCCAAGCTTACAGCATCCACCACCAACCAACACCCAACACCACACAAGAGAGCACCTAACACCTATAGCCTTGGATATGGAATTACGAGCTTCCACACCCACGACTATCCTTCATGGGTCTCACATGACGCCTCGAAAACCAACCATAAACATCAACATCACCAATGACACCAATATGCACCCAAAATCTTTTCTTGTTGTCTATAATTAATTAAATCGCGAATCATGTTGGTCATTTTTATTAATTGTGAAGGTTATTGTCGAACATGTATCCTTCTGTACAGATTTTCTCCATTTTGAATGTGGTTGTACACTTTTCCGCTGTTGCAACACTCATCTTTTTCCTGCTCATTTTCGATAGATGCGATCCTTGCGTGGGTCTATTTGCTAGACCTGGTTTCCATGCCAAGATTTCTATTCCGTTCATCCCTATGCTTGATGTTTCTTTTTTGGTATTGCGTGCATATGCATCCATGCATACGCATGCATGTTTTTACGGTTGCATCGATGTTACTAAAAATGATTAATACATTGTTCATCTACTTCCTTTATTCTTGCGTTCTCCTTGATGTTTCTTTTTTATACCTCACTACATATGCATCCATGAATACGCATGGATGTTTCTACAGTTGCATGCATGGATGTTTCTACACTTGCATCGTTGTCAGTAAGCGACCAATACAATTGCATCAATCCATCTTCGTACAATCAAAAGTATGTTGTATTTGTTGAGGATTCAAATTGTTTTTTACACGTAGGTACGTCGTCGTTATGGATTTTTTCTTGCCATACCGTGTTGTCTCATGCTTTTTCTGGACATTGTGACTTCTAGTTCTCGTCTCTTATATAAAGCATGTATGCTTACGATCGGTAGATATAACTTCTAAGGGACGTTGTTCTGCTTATTTAATGACTTCCACTACTTATTTCTTTAGTTAATAAAAATCTACAGTGCTCGTCTTCTCTGGTCGTGATGCATCCTAGAAGAAGACCCTTTCATGACATTGGTAATATAATGAAGATTGATCGATGACCTTGTTCTTCATCTGTGTTTGTCGTCACACGGACCCTAGTCCTTCTTGTATGTCGTTGGTGTGTGATGAGGGTGAACCCTCTACATCCACTATACCGAGGGGTCAGTGCAATCTAGTAGCGTCTAGAATCATAATGCCCCTAGAATTGTAACGCTCTTCGCAATCTACGTGCAGTGAAGCAGAAAGCCCGCTCCTCAAGTGTGAACATCGTCCATGAACCTCTCCCTTGTTGTGTTTTGCACAGTTTAATTGAAGTCTTATTTGCACATTTGTATGTTCCTTATGTTGCAGGTTCATCTGAAGCTGCATAGAAAGGCAAAAAGCCAACAGTGCCATCTTTTGTGGACTCTTTGCCCAATGATAGGAACACAAAATCTGAACCGTCTGTTTACAAGATTTCTAGTTTCCCAACAGACAAAAGAATGAAATTGTTTCAAGTCTTTATGACTGTTGCTATAGGAAACAGAGACATCAATGTTTGCTCATGGGAAGAACCACTAGAAGAATTCGTTAGGATGGAATGCCTCAAGGGTTTGTTTTCCCTCAAAAAGGGGGTACTCTAAATCATCTCCATCTCCAGATGGTGATACTGTGATGGCTCCTTCACTGATCAACATTGGTAAAGCGATCAGACAATACCTAGGATGGGACTTCTGTAAACCAGAAGGTGCCATAGTCATGTGTTGAGGTCTACGGCAGATTCAAATGCACACATTCGAAGGCATGGTCGGTTATTGCATGAAAGACCTCTATAAATCACATTTCAAATTCTTCTCACACAATGTCTCAGAAGAAGAGATAACTAGAGGCAGACAACTGTATGCACTGTGCAGACAAGCTGATCTTAAAAATAAAGTTTGCTTGTCCCCTGTAAATCTTTTTGAGAGAGCATATGTTTTCATCATCAACAACTATGTATCCAACAAACTAGGTGCACCACTTCAAACCACACTTCTCAAAATGGTGCGTATAGGCAAGTACTACCTTGCTGCGTCATGGATAATATCGAAGACAGGGAACGTGATGAGTAGAAGAAGGTCGGTAAAACGATTTGGAAAGTAATGAAAGTGCCTCATCTTACACAATGCATGGACATTGATGAGATTTTCTTTGCGGACACCCCTGGTGGTAGATATTTTGATCCACTGTATCAATATGTAGACAACGATGAAAATGATAATCCAAGGAATAATGGAAGAGATGCTGATATGCAGCATAGAAGTTAGAGCAACGAATTCATTGTAGATGATAATGATGATAGTTTCCCATGCACAATCAGACGACAATGCATCTTATCTGTATGTGTGTAAGAAAACACACAATTTCAAAAAAGCTATCATGGATGGTGATGAGTTTGTCCCACTATCACCATCCATTTGTAAATATATCGGTCTTATAGAGGAAGAGGGTGATTTATGTAGTTCACGTTCAATATGTTGTTGCTTTGGTTTGTTCACTTATGTCATACTTTGCTACACATGTAAATTTACTAATGAATAATTTTTGAAGCTTTTTTCAATAATTTCTTTTGTTTCTTCAATGCTATATGTGAATTTGCCCAGTAATAAATTTGCAATCTTTGTCATGTAAATCTCCACATTCGCACCTTAATTTCAAACCTTAATATATTAAAGTACTTATATTAATTATCTACAGTTATGCAGCTAATTAATGCAAACCAAACAAAAGTTCTGAATATGCATAATACAAGCTGCATAGTATTTTACATCCTTCCAAAATCATATGTGCACGACTGCGTGCGGCACGCCTCGAAACCCCCCAAAACGACTCTCTAATCATTGTTTTTCCATATCACCTCAAGAAGATATCAAGGTTTTTTTTTCCTCCACACGCTCGATTTCAGTAAGATTGCATGTGTTCTAACTTTTTTTTCCAAAAAAGCAACTAAAAGCTATATTTAGCATGCATGGGTGCCCATACTTTTAAGGCTTCTAGACCTAACACTTACTAAAATACATTATGAGCATGACTAAGGCTCCATTACTATGCATCATGAAACATCCATGATCACTATTAGGTTCCTAAAAAACTCCTATCATAGTTCTCTCTCTCTCTCCCCCCCCTCTGCAGCCCCTTAACAAGTCTACAGATCATTCATGATCACCAAGCCATGAGTAATGTATCCAAATCAAAGCAATTCATGTTCTCCTTGGTTGTTAAGGAAGCTCCAGCCAACATCAT
Source organism: Cibotium barometz (assembly GCF_041138505.1). NCBI lineage: Eukaryota > Viridiplantae > Streptophyta > Polypodiopsida > Cyatheales > Cibotiaceae > Cibotium > Cibotium barometz. The sequence continues at coordinate 29,141,866 of NC_141047.1, read as the reverse complement.
CATCATCCATAAACATCTCTTCCTTCATCACCATCATGAGCCTCGAAACATACTTCTTTAGTCAAAAACCATTCACTCTATACTTGTGTGGAGTTCCATCCAAGTCCACTAGTTGGTAGGTACCATTTGCAAACTTATCCAATGCCAAGAAAGGACTTTCCCACTTAATCTAAAGCTTCTTTTGAAATGTATGATTAAGCTTTCTATTGTACCTTAGCACCATCTCACCCTTCTCAACCTTCTTGTCCTTCACTCTCTCATTGATCCTTCTTTGGTTATTCTTTTTCATCTTCTCATATTGCTTATAGGCAAGCACTCTATCCAATTGAACCCTTTGAAGATAAATAAGCCTATCCTTATACTAATCCACTGGTTCTTCACTATGCTTCAAAACCATCTTCAAAGCTAGAATCTCCACCTTAATAGGAAGCAAAGCTTCCTTCCCAAACACCAAATGATATGGCGAGAATGCAGTACCTGTCTTCATTGCAGTTCTATAAGCCCATAAGGCACATGGAAGCTCCAAATCCCATGTCTTCTTGTGTCCCTTCGTCATCTTGGTCAACATTCTCACAAACTCACCATTAAATCTCTCATTCATGCCATTGCATTGTGGATAGTAAGGAGTCATGTACTTGTGTTGAATCTTCAACTTAGCACAAAGATAATCCATGAGTTCCCCCCTAAACTGCGGTCCTCTGTCTAAAAAAATATCCAAAGCCATACCAAACAACTTACATTCTTATAAACAAACATAGCCACCTGTGTAGTGTACCTGTGTTGAATCTTCAACTTAGGATAAAGATAATCCATGAGCTCCTCTCTAAACCCCGGTCCTCTATCTAACAAAAGCTCCAAAGTAGACCAAACTTACAACATACATTCTCTTAAACAAATGTAGCCACATCCTTCACTATAATATGCTTCATTGCTTTTGCTCCTACACATCTAGACAAGTAGTCCATTGCTATAAAGATGTAACACTTCCCTCGCAGTATGTCAAAAGCAAGCATGGTATTCCTCAACTCATCCCTCAACACCCTTTTTCGCATCCTCTGACACTGTAAACAATATTGACACCAATGATGAACATCCTTTTGTTACTAGGCCACACATAGCACTCCATCAAGATTTTTGTGCAAGGTAATCTTCATAGCGAAATGACCTCCACAAGCACCTTCATGGTTTTCATCAAGAATCCTATAGATTTTCTCCTTCTATGGCACCCTTCATAAGCCCTTAAATGCAGTTATAAGGAGGGACCATTATCCCTTGCCTTTCTTGGATGAGATCTTGGATTCAGTTGGCCGGTCATGAGAGGTACAGTGTATGTGATTGTTGTTACTCATGGTATTTTCAGCTTGCTATTGCTCCACCAGAGAATAAGAAGAAGATGACATTTATTACACCTTGGGGATGATCTTGTTATAGAGTGCTTCCTTTTGGACTCATAAATGGGCCAGCCTCCTATCAAAAGAGGATACATTGGGTTTTGGATCCATACTTGGGGAAATTCATCAAGGTTTTCATAGATGATTTCTATGTCTACATTTCTAGGTTGGAGAATCATGCCAAATTGGAGCTGTCTTTTCAGAAGTTGGACGAGTGTGGTGGTGAGTTGAACCCAAAGAAATGTTAGTTGGCTCAACCTAGAGTGAAGCTTCTTGGGCATATGGTGTCAAAGAATGGTATTGAGGTGGACCCAAACAAAGTGAAGGCCTTAATTCTTTTTCCATCACTTGAAGATACCAAGAAATTGATGACTTTCATTCAAAAGGTGAAATACATGTCCAGCTTTATTCCTTTGACCTCTTTAGCAAGTTGCCAAAAGGATCCCTTAGAATGGAGTGAAGAGTGTGGAACTAGATTGGAACAAAGAGTTATTTGTGAACCCTTCAGTGGGTGTAGATGCTATTGGGCTTGTGCTTCTTCAACAAGGGAAGGGAACACATTACATCAGACTTGTTTATTATGCAAGCAGATTGAAGGCTGAAATTGAGAGAGGATGATGGTGAGTGTGGTATATGCATGTAGAAGGTTCAGGTCTTATCTTCTTCCAAAGCCTTTCACTATCATCCTCGGTCTCAATAGGCACCTTACTAGCCATATCCAACTTACTAGCCATATCCAACTTCTTCTTAATGCCTTTCTTCTCATAGATAGTGATAGTCTGTCTCTTCCAATCTTGGATAGCACCCATTACCCTCAACCATGCTCTACCAAGAATGAGTGAAAAAGCACCCAACCTTGCCAGCATAACATGGCAATTCACACTCACTATCACACCAAAGACTTTGATCTCCAATCCTTTGGTGATTCCCAAGCATCTCACCTTAGCATGATTTTCTAGCCTTATTCTGAAACTTGAAACACCTTTCATATTCAACCCAAGCCTCTCAGCACATGTGGGTAATAACATAAACCTAAGAACCATAATCCACATAGGCGTCTCCAATGCTTTGCCCTTGATACCATGCATCCACAATAGGACATATATCCAAAAGCTCATCCACAGCTAGCACTCTCTCACTGATCCCTTCCTTGGCTCCTTCTCTATGGGATTCGCCAACCTCTTCCAATCCCTCCTTAGCTTTGGGCATAGCTCCTTAAATTGTCCAAAAGATATGTACACCTTCTTGTTGAGCATGTCTAACTTAAGATTGTAATCTTGTTGCCCCTCCCCAAGTGGAAAGGAGGCATGATAATGCTTTCTTGGTTCCTCTTCTTCTATTTGGTTGCAACCTCATCATCCCCTTGTACCTATTTCCCCCTCTTCTTGCTAAGCCATGCACCATTGATGCCTTGTTCTCTTGCTAAACTAGCATAACATTAGCCTTTGCTTCCTGAATCTGGATAATGCTTGCAGCTTTCCCTTTCTCTTCTAGAGTAAGACCACGAGGACCTACTCTATCTTTAATATCCAATGCATAGTTATTAGACTTTTTATTCAAATTTGGAGGTAAAGGAAACATATCACCTCCCATCCTTGGAGGCTTATCACACATAGGTCGGGTATGCCCCCACTCACCCACAATTTTAGCATTGATATTTTTCCATCCCACTTCCACCATACATGCCTTTGTCTCTTCATCCGTTCTACTTATTTTGTCCTTGAAAATTCAAATGGATAGGCCTGTGACTCCATATAAGGTCCTCTCCCATACATGCCTCTTCCTCTTCCTCTATCGCTAGCACCAATCATGTTTACGCTCATGTTCTTCATCATGCTCAACATGTCATGCATGTCCTTCGCAATTGATCATCCTCAAAAGACCTAGTTACCTCTTGAGGTAGATGCTCACGTACAGTTTGCACAACCTCTTAAGTCAAAAATTTGGGTTTCTACTCAACTCCAACTTCCATCTTGTACCTTGTCTCCATGCAAATCTATCCCAATCTTTGCATCTTCCACTCTTTCTCCCTTGCTATGGTGATTGCATCATTAAATGTTTGACGCTTCTTGAGCTCCGTCTTCAACCTAAGACTCCCTTTCTTTGAAGCTAGCAATAAACATGTCTTTCTTAAGCATGGCTAGGGGAACTTCATCCCCTAAAGATGCACACCATCTATCCCAAAAATGATTGAAACCCTATAAAAAGGCATCCATCGTTTTATTCTCCCTCTGATCGAGACCCATGATCTTATGCCACAATTTTAGTGAACTTCCAGTTTCTTGTAATGATCCAAAAAAGTAGCCTTAGTTGCATTATACTCCAAAGCCATAGGAGGCCGAGTTGCTTGCTGTGTAGCTTCATACCCCCTAAACCATGTCTAGGCCTCTCCTTTCAAGGGAAAATCAAGAATCATGAACATGATTGTAGGATCCTATTTATCTAAGATGAGACACTTCATTTCCATTCCTTCCTTAAACTACACTGCATCCTCTTCCAGAAAACCATGAAGACTATATAAGAAGTGCCCAAGATCCTTTTTTTCCATTAAGTCTTAGACAAACATGTCAAGTAGTTAAAGCATTGGGATGAAGGCTTTAACCCACCAAGGGTCTCTAGCCTCTCCCACAAGTAGCCCAAGCACTCTTAGTGCTTAGCCAAGGTAGAGAAAGACAAGCTTTAGCAGTAGCTATTAGTGACGCTCCCTCAGAAGAGGTCGGGAGTGAGTCTCAAGTTCAAGGAAGAGGTCATAGCAGTGCCCTAGGCAAGCATAAGGAGAGTAGATGTCAGTAGAAGTCAGCAGATCAAGCCCCACATCATTGTAAAGCATTTAATCCAAAGTAAGAAGAAGCAAATAATCCTCTTCGGAGGGGGCCCTTAAGTGGGTAGTTGGGATCCCACTTGGTGTCATCTCTCTCTATTCTCTACTTTCTACTTTGTCTAATATTCCCTAAAGTTGATAGGCATTTGTATGGTATATGGTGTATGCTTCAAGAGCCGGCAATAAGGAGATATGAAGGTGTGATGTTTTTGTTGTGTTGATGAAGTCAAGTAGGTGTTAAAACTATGGGCTATCAGCATGTTGTGATAGTGGGTTGCTAGCATGAAGATATAGATCTCTTGTACATGATGCTTATGTGTGAGTCGGATATGTGTGTTGTCTTGAGTATTATGCATTAATAAAATCATATTGCAAAGACCTATAGCATCTTTTTTTCAGCCAAGAGCCTTGTGCATTAGTGCCAATGTTGGATATATGTGTGCTTGAGTGTCAAGTTGATGTTATGGGATGTGTGGGATGCTGCAAGAGAAGATAATCATGTTGCTTGCTTCAAGTGTTGTTGCCATTGACCTTGTTGGTAGTTGGCGTGTGCTGGCATTTAGGTCCCTCGCCTTATAATGGTGGTGCTCTTTTTTGTGTACATGGATTGTTTCTCCGGTCTAGGCTAAGGAAGGTGCTTGGGTATTGGGGTTGGTGTTTGGAGTGACTGTTTGCTGCTCTTGTGTGACATGATGATGTGATGAACGTGATAGAAGAGTTATAGAGAGGCAGTGTGAGCTCTACCACTAAAATCTATCATTGTTCCTGGCGAGGAGAGCCATCCTTAATTGATGTGTTTGGATGAGGTTGTAAGCCTGCTTTCTGTATCCATGGAGGAATTCGATTGTTGCAGGAAGTGTTTTGCTGAGGAAATGCTACTCAAGAAAGATGTGTTTTGTTTGGGTTTGAAGCTTGCAGATGTGTGAAGCCACTGAGGAAATGCTGCCTTCAGTTGTGTTGGATGAGATTTGAAGCTTTCTTTGTGTGAAACTACTAAGTAAGACTGGATTTTGTGTTATTGTGGTGATAGTTGTGTGGGTGTTGGAAGGAAATAAAATGTGTTCGGTTGGGTGTTGTAGTTGGGGATTGGTTGTAAGATGCAAGGTTGAGTTCCAAAGGCAGTGAGGCCATGGTTGAATTCCCTTAGCAATAAATCCAGACCAAAGTGTCGATGCTAGTGAAGTGGAAGCGTTTGTTGAGATGTGTGAAGATGGCTCAGGATTTCCCAGAGTTTCATGGTGTGGATGGTGAAGATGTGTAGCGGTTTGTGGAGACCGTTGAATTTGTAATGTTTCTCAAAGGCAAGCATGAACCAGGTATGTTGTTGAAGATCCTACCTTTCTACTTGCAAGGTGATGCACGAAGTTGGTACGAGGGTTATATGTTGTCAATAAGGATGACACCAATGCAATCAGCACAAGTCACTTATACTATGTGAAGCAAGCATGGCTCAATTTGGCAGGCAAAGAGACCCTGAAGCAATATGGTGAGACCTACTCAATCATGTCCAAAGAGAAGATCAAGATGTTGAAGCTTATGTCAAGAGTTTTGTGAAGTTGTGGTGTAAATGGACGATAGCTTTGCACGGTGAAGCACCTCCTATGATGATGAAGCGAGAAAGGTTCATTGCCGGTTTGAGAAAACCTTTGAAGGACAAGTGGAATTGAAGAGACCGAAAAACATTCGAGGAAGTAGTGAAGTTTTCTCAAGCAAAGGATTGGAATATGCACAAAACAGGTTTAATCAATGTGTTTAGTCTACATGGGAAGCAGACTTATGTGCCTTTATATGTTCAACATACCTCTAATGTATCAGTGATACCATGTTAAGCCCAAAATGTATCTACTTTTGATGTATTGATTCCTAAATCCTATCAGCTCAATGATGTATCTTGATGTACTATGATGAAGTCTGTGGAGCCCAAACGAGTATCAAATTGCTTATGCAGTGTTGAAGATGTAACTTGTTGTCCTTTTCCAGTTGTATGTAATGCATGTGTAACTTAGAAGCATGATGAAGAAGCTCTTGATGACATGTCGGAGTCGCAAACCACTAACGAAGCTACTTGATGAAGAAGAACCCAGTGTACACGGGGATGAGGAAAAAGAAGAAGAGGAGAAGCAGATTATTTTTTTGGTGGAAAAATAGGACTTGCAATTGGAAGTTGAGCATGGTGAGATTACAGGAAGCTCATGGCATGAGTTTATGTGTATAGGAAGTTGAAGGAGATATGTTGAGCTCTCGTGATGAGATGTCCAAACACATCTTTGAAAACCAAAAAGGGGGTGGGCATGTACAAAAGGAACCATGTGAAGAGGGAATAATGAAACCTATGGAAGATGACTGCAAGGACTAAAAGGACTATCAAGATGCTCTGTGTTATAAGGAAGCAACAGAGTTTTTGGTTGTGACACAAATGCAAGTTGATTTTTGGACAGGTGTGTACCAAGATGTAAGATTGGATCAATTTACATTTAAGGATGACTATGTGTGGGAACCTTTTTGCGAAATAGGAGCTCAAAGAGGTTTATCCTCATTGGCACTGGGGTTATAAGCATGTCAGCACAAGTACTTGTATGAATGGGACCTTTGCAGGTGCTTTGAATGTGACTACAAGGATGATAGTCTTGCAGCTAGGAGCTTATGAAGATGAGAGATCATATAGACGGCCGTTTGACCGAGGAATACTACCAAAGCTTCAGGCATTACATGGACTGAAGGTATATGATGTAGATGGATGGTGGACCATGTATGCTATGACATTTCCTTTTGATCTAGGGATAGGATGACGAAGATGTAAGGTGATGCTGCTGGACATAAATGTCTGCAAACTGTGGGGTGGGCAAACATATGAAGAGTTTTTGGCAAACCCATTTTGATGCTAGGTAAAACAAGAATGATAGGAGTGTAGATGATGGAGAGATCTGGTTGTGCATACTTGGTGTTTAAGAGAGCTCTTGGGAATTCGGAGGAAGGCTGACTATATGAAAGATGTAAAGAGGATCTCAAGGTAAGCATGGGAATGTGCCTTTGGATGGCATAAGTGGAGGACCTTTGTGTTAGATGGGAATGGGGGATAAGGCCCACTTAAATCTATTTTTTTGTTGCTAAGGTTTAAGCCTTAGGCAATGCTTAATAGGAAAGGTGGCAGCCGCCACAAGCATGGAGGAAACCACGTGCACATGTAGAAGCTGGACTTTGAAAATGCATGAGACGCATGGGCAAGCCCATGAAGAAAAGGTTGAAAGGTGGCTGAAGCTGAGAATAGAAGGAAGGTGGGGAGGGTTGGAAGCCGTCGGCTGTATACGTGTGTGTGGTGATAGTAGGGGTGGTTTGGCCAAGACTAGGGGGGATGCTGCCGAGATGCCCCTGGACTGATCAGAGAATTGAGAAGACCAGGAGGTGGGTCTGCCAAGCCGACACCTTGATCGTGTGGAAAAGAAGAGGAAAAGCCCTTTGAGCAAGTGGCCCCTCCGTCGAGCTGAAGTACAGAAGGCTGATTGTCATGAAGATCAGTGAGATGAGTCTAGAATGAAGACAACGCGGTTAAAAGGCTAGGAATTTTGAGGTTCGTGGACTGCTGACCGTCTGTAGTACGCCGACAGATTGCATGGGGCATCATCAAGAGACGCCCAAGAAGACATCGTGAGACCCGAGGGGCGAAGACATGAATCTAGATCGAAGGAGAAGTGATGAAGACCCAGCGTTGAGGGTTTGGAGGCAATGATGACAGCACAAAAAGCCGACTAGTTATGGTTCGAGAGATGGCTGACTTCAGCTAAAGAAGGTTCAAGGCAATTGAGAGGGTTGTTCCCTTGGTTTTCCCTCATGGGATGCTATCGTTTGTTCTCAGCAGTAAGGATATGTGGCCAACACACAAAGTTGATAGGCGTTTGTATGGTATATGGTGTATGCTTCAAGAGCCGGCAATAAGGAGATATGAAGGTGTGATGTTTTTGTTGTGTTGATGAAGTCAAGTTACAGGTGTTGAAGCTGTGGGCTATCAGCATGTTGTGATAGTGGGTTGCACTAGCATGAAGATATATATCTCTTGTACATGATGCTTATGTGTGAGTCAGATATGTGTGTTGTCTTGAGTATTATGCATCCATAAAATCATATTGTAAAGACCTATAGCACTTTTTTTAAGCCAAGAGCCTTGTACATCAGTGCCAATGTTGGATATATGTGTTCTTGAGTATCAAGTTGATGTTATGGGATGCTACAAGAGAAGATAATCATGTTGCTTGCTTCAAGTGTTGTTGCCATTGATCCTGCTGGTACTGCTGGTAGTTGACATGTGTTTGTGGTTGGGTCCCTTGCCTTACAAGGGTGGTGCTCTTTTTTGTGTACATGCTAGATTGTTCCTCCGGTCTGGGCTAAGGAAGGTGCATATGTTCACGGAGGACCATGTTCATTATGGTCTGTCTTTGGTTACTGCTTCTCTTTCCGATAGTGGTTGGTTGGTGATAGTGTCCTACATGACAGGTTAGAGCTTTCCTTGCACTCAATTTCTTGTTTCACCAATTATTTGTCATGAATTCCAACTTGGTCATGAGGTTTGTGTAGGGGGTTCGAAGGGGTGGATTGAGCGCTACTCTAGAGTATATGACATGGAGATTTGGTGATGGATTGTTACCATGGAGGTTTGGCGATGGATTATTATATTTCAGCACTCCACATATGGTTATGTTGAACAAGAGGGTAGCATGACAGAGTTAATGTGACTTGCTCTTTTAATGCCATATGGTAGTTGCATCATTGTTTCTATGGTGTTATGTAACTGGATTCTATTGTGTGGTTGTGTTTATATGTGTGCCTCGTATGAAAACACAGTTTCAGACTTCTATGATGTATCTTGTTTGCAAAAGAGGGATGTTTGCACCCGCTTTCACTCCTGGAACAAAAAAACCATTGTTTGAGGAATTACAAATGGGAGCCATGGACTCATGTGTTTTGCATTACCTGTTGGTGAGTGGGCGCATTAGTAGTGGAGGATTGGATCTTTGAGGTGGGATAGAGATGAGCCATACATTTCTATCATATTTCTTGGACTTGCTTTGTCATCCCCACGGGGTATTGTCTTGGAGATGGGGTGTGGCACAACACCCACTCTGAAGGCATGCTTCTGTTCAGGGAGTTCATGTGTTTCATTGGACGTAGATGACAAATGTGATGGCATCATCTTTATCTACGTAGATCCGTACTTGTATAGCTACACGAGTGTAGGGTCTTCTACAAGGATGAGAGTGGATGAGCACTTGGAGGATGAGATCGATTCTCATGCGGGGGTGAACCCCTATGATGACTAGTGAGCTTTGACAGTCCCTCTTTGACTTCTTTTGGTCCTTTTTTCCTAAATTTGGGGTGGAGCTTTCTTGCTACACTAACAGAGTCCCATTGTTCATTTTATTTCTTTGTCTCTGTCATATGGAGTATTTCTTGTTCACTATATGTGACACAATCAATGACTATTTTTGTGTTATATTTCAGGTATTTGGCTTGTCCTTGGCACTAGTATTTTGGACACCAACACTTAATTTTATATCAAAATTAGTTTTGTCTTCTCTGTGGCTCTTTTTTTGGTTGTTTGGTTAAATTGGAATTAACAAATATATCCTTAACATTTTGGGATTCAATGTAGGCTTCGTATTGTTGACACATGTGTGCTTTTGTTGTCATTGTAGTGTATTGCCCTCTTATGTGGAGGATAAAACTCAAAGAATGGTTGCTGATGAGACAAGAGGTATAAAATGATGTCATGGGAACATCATCAAAGCATCGTGCTTTTATGTAGATGATGAGTGTGAGGAGGGTTAGATAGTGTGCTAACAACCATCCTCTCGAATGAATACTCTTGCTTTCTTTAATTGTCGAGTCGCATGTTTCCTTGATGTCATTGATGTCATGACATGTACACTTTGAATTTTGTTTGGTTTCTATTGCATGTATTGATAGATTGTCAAGATGAATCAATGCTTGAAAACCACATGGTTTTACAATGAGGAAGCGTTAGTTGTTTCGTCTTTTTTTGTAATCATTTCAGTGCTCTGAGTATGTTACATGATTTGTCTTTTCTAATTGCATGTTGAATTGAGAACTCTTAGATGATAATACATGTTAATATATTTAAAAGCTATTACAAGACCTAGTGGTTTGGATGTATGGATAGATCCATTACCTAGGGCACTATATGGTTTTTGTAGTCACTCAAGTTTGGGGCTTGCTAGTTATGTTCGTCGCTCGGTGTCTTGTAACACTCACGATATAGGTGTAATGGACTTCTCATAATGGAGTCTCATAATTATTTTCTCTTTTATCATATGATTTTTCTAAAGTTTAATGGAACTATCGTGTTTATATCCTTGCTAGCTTTCTTATAATGTTGTTGGTTTTACCATTGGTGGCATTTAGATATACATTATGTTGTTGTTTTTGTCATTGGTGGCATTTGGAGCTGGATTTGCATATGTTGTATTTTGTCGAGAATGTGATGATGGTGATTGTGTGCATGTGTTATCTTACGTATATGTACTAGTGGATTGTGATGTGTGCTTATAGGTTTAGGATCAATATCCTTCTTGCATGTGTATGGACATCCATGGTGGAGTCCAGGATGGTAGGTCTCTTGATAGCCATCAAGAGGCTGTTATGCACTCTCGGTTTGAGTAGGTCCAAGATAGACGAGGATATGGCAGTATTATGTGTTAGAGTGTTGATTATCTGGCTATCGTCAACTCAACTCTCTTGCTCCTTGCGGCCCATAGCCCCTAGAAAGGGTACCTCTAGATCCATCATAGGAGGAGGAGGATCTAGAGCAGAAGCAGGATGTGGCAGCGGAGGATCAAGAGCAAGATGTAACACCATACACCCATATCAGTATGTATAATTTCTACAATTTGCCTCTTTTGAGCTAACATTTATTTAAAAATTTCTATAATAGTTGTATTTGGTCAATTGTACAGGACACAAAGTAGAGGTACATAGGGGCCTGGTGATGTCACCTAGGATTCTCACCAGAGGTATCATCGACATAGGTATGAATTATGTTTTGTATGTTATACTAGTTATTTCAACGTCTAATAACTATTTGTTTTAAAAACAAAATTATAGGAGTGATGAGCATAGTATCATAGATCCGCCAAAGCAGCTAGTCCCACCACCGTTGGTTCCACGATCTTGTATAGGGGATGTGGGCATAGAGTGCTCCATTGATGAGTGGGACACATTGTGGACCAAGATGAAGGCAAGGTTCCCACCATCATTAGCTCCGAGACCTCATGGACCTCTATACGCGAGAGGTCCCCAAGTTATGGGGGGTAAGAGATCTTTGATTGTAATATGAGATGGTTTTAAAATTAAACTAATTAACAAACATAGAGTTTTCTTACCCCCCAAGTTATGGGGGGTAAGAGATCTTTGATTGTAATATGAGATGGTTTTAAAATTAAACTAATTAACAAACATAGAGTTTTCTTTTAAATGGAAGGACCATGACAAGGTCAGCAATAAATTTTTCCTTGCATAGCTAGGAGCAAGAGTTTAGGGCCGGTTGGAGCCACAGTGGTGTTCTATATAGGAGTGCACAATATTACTCAGGCACCGGAGAGGTAACGCATGGTAATAATATGCAATGTTATTTGAAATACTGAGCAGATAAACATACGTGTGATGTTTGAAAGCTGTGAAAGCATGTGACATATTGAAACTAGGGAAATTATTGGAGAAGTAGGATTATACCTGAGTTTCAAAAGGACTAGTCTGGGGAGAAATGTCAATGTAAAAGAGCGTTTCATCTTTGTCCTTGCTAGCTTCTTGTAGTACCTCTTCTGTTAGAGTCCACCCCATGTGGTATAGGTAAAGTTGATGTTATAGGATCTGTTACCTGCTCAATGCCAAAATTAGGGAGGTATTTATTCTCCTCATCCTCATCTTCCTCCTCCTATTCCTCATTTAGATTAGATGGTCTTGGTCTATCTCCTTAAGCAATCACCATCACGCTGAGGTTGGTATTTGTACACTACTTTTTGGCCACTAATGTTGTTGTTATCCTTGAGCAAGGAGGCAAGTGCGCTATCAACAATTCATCACGACCTTGAGGAGTGACTTGCATAATTTGCCACCATGGACTACCATCTGGATTCTTAAACAGAATGCTTGCTCACAGTGCATTGAAAGAAGGTAAGGTTCTTTGCTTGTAGCAGCTTGGAGGAGTTAATAGACCAAAAACCCATGGACTCTCTTTTCACTGTAGCATCTCTACCTCTGTATTGTGTACGGAACCATCGAACCTTCAAAATGACATGTAATAAACATGCTCTTGAATTATCACCAAACACACCAATATGTGAGAGACTCAATCAATTCCTTGTTAATCTATACCTATTTCATAAAACAGTAATAAACTTTATATATTCTTTCTAGATCCACAATGTAACCTAACTTGTCTCGACAAGGTTTGTGTCACAGACACTTGCACGATATTGTTGTTGAAATGATGTAACAATACACGAGTCTTGAGTAAGATGTATATAATCAATCCTTTTGACTTGAAGATGTTATCTATAGGCCCACATGTTGCTATATGCCCGAACCTAAAATCACAATCGTAGAGAATGTTAACATCACAAAAGCATGCACATAGAATATTGGAAGTGTGGTCCATGCTATGTGTTACCTACTTCTGACACCCAAGACTAAGCTTGAACTCCTCACACGTAACTTGCACACCTTCTTCTTGCACTTGTTTTACTTGCTCTTGTATCCATGTCACTTGACATGGTGGGGGTCATCCGTTGCCTCATGGACATTCTTCGTATATTTTGTTGGCATTATTTGTCATGTTCTTTGATCCATTTTTGCATACATTTTGAATTACAGATCATGAAAATACTTAAATTCTCTTGCTCATTCATGATAAAGATGTACTGGGAGTCCCTTTCCATATAACACCTCTTCTGATAATTTACTTGATTCTTCTGCCATCCAAATAGGGAGATCTCCTCATTAACAAGTTGCAAGTACTTAGAGAGATAGTACATGCACTTATGATGTAGGAATCACTCTACTATAGATCCTTTAGGCCTTGCCCTCCGATGCACAAAACCCTTTAGGACTCCCATGAATATTTCAACCCAAAACATCCATCGCGTGCTTACAACTCCAACAAACTCTACCTCCTCAACAAGGAGGATAAGCACACGATTTGGATGTCAAAAAAGGATGTAGGAAATTTTTTTCCATCAAGCATAGGAGCTCTATGTAGTCCAACTTTTTTTGTGTAATCTCCCAACAAGTGTCGACTAAATGAGCTGGCGCTATAACTATGCTAGTCTCTAGAATGGCTGTCACACAGCCTGTAATCCCACTGGCCGCATATCACCCAAGATCTCACCAACCATGCCAGTGGTGTAAGTGTGGGGCCTATCCCCCAGGCGGGTCATCAGTGTCCACCGCCTCACTAGACGAGCTCGATATCTCAACACTCCCCCTCGAGCTCAACTCCATCTCATGTACACCAAGCAAAGCCCTGAATCTGCGAAGCTTCTCTGTACCCAATGCTTTGGTGAAGATGTCAGCTACCTGATCCTCTGTGTGCTGACATAAACAAGGTCAAGGTCTCCTGCCAAGACCTTCTCTCTGACGAAATGATAATGGACCTCTATATGCTTCGTGCGAGCATGAAAGACTAGGTTCCTGGCCAACTGTATACTGCTAATGTTATCACAGAAAATGACAACTTGTCTATCCACCACTGATAGACCCAAATCTGCAAGTAGCTTCCTCAACCAAGCTACCTCACATGCTGCCATAGCAGCTCCTCTGTACTCGGCCTCCTCTGTACTCAATAGACCAACCGTAGGCTACTTCTTGCTGCTCCAAGTAAAACAGCAGCACTCCCCAAAGAAAACATGAATCCACTAGTAGATCTCCTATTTGAGATACTACCAGTCCAATCAGCATCTGTGTACCCATGTACACATATCTCTGTCCCAGTCTCATAGAATAGTCCACAATGCAAAGTAGACCTCACATACCTCAGTATGCGTCTCACTGTATCCAAATGCGGTTTCCGTGGAACCTACATAAACTGACTCATCAACCCAACAGCATAGCTCAAATCTGGTCTGGTGATCGTCATGTAGATCAAACTTCCTACTATGCGCCTATACATAGTAGGATCCTCCAAGATCTCTCCTGAATCTGCACACTCAACTTGCCATTCTGATCCAATGGCACGGAAATAGGATTATAGCCTGTCATACCATACTTGGACAACATGTCCAAGCCATACTGTCTCTGTAGTAATCCAATACCATGTGGTGACCTAATCACCTCAATGCCCAAGAAATATCTGAGCTCCCCCAGATCCTTCATCTCGAACTTCTGTCTAAGCAAGATCTTTACATCAAAGATCTCTGCATCCCGTAATGATCAAGTCATCTACATCGATGACAACAAGCACAACCCCTCTATCACCATGTCTCACATATAGCGAGAAATCTGCATTGGCTACATGAAAGCCAATAGTGACAAGATATTCAGAAATCTTGTCAGACCATGCTCTTGGTGCTTGTTTTAAACCATACAAGGCTTTCTTCAACCTGCAAACATGCTCGGGGTGACCCACATCCTCATATCCAGGTGGCTGCAACATATACACCTCTTCTTGCAAATCCCCATGCAAGAATGCATTCTTTACATCCATCTGATGTAAAGACCATTGCTTTGACGCAACCACTGCTATCACAACTCTCACTGTTGCCATCTTGGCAACTGGGCTGAAAGTTTCCTCATAAAATCAATGCCATATGTCTGCGCATATCCTTTGGCTACCAATCTAGCCTTGTACCTGTTTATGCTTCCATCACTGTTATGTTTAACTTTGTACACCCACTTGCATCCAATGGCTTTCTTGCCTTTAGGCAATTGCACTAAATCCGAAGTTTCATTTCCATATAGTGCATCCATCTCCTCATCCATAGCTTTCTCCCAACACACATTTCCAACAGCCTCATCAATGCATGTGGGCTCTACAACCTGCACAACCTTTGCCATATATGCGTAGTGATGTACCACATAACCATCATATGTAAATCTCTGCACAGGGTTCTTCACTCTCCCTGATCTTCCCAGCTTTTCATTCATGGCTTCCATAGCCTTCTTTACACCAGGTGTTCTCATAGCTGGGATCCCAAGCTCCTCATCAAGGCTCATATCTGAGCTACTAGACTCTCCATCAACATGAGAATGCCCTGCAGAAATGTCAGGCATACCAAGGGGCTCGACCACTTTCTCTTTTCCTTTACGTGATGTATTGATCACATTTGCAGGACTGGTATTATGACGCAGCCTGCCACTCCATGGTCTATCAAACAGACCCACTAGATGAGGACTCCCCTGGTCCACTCAAAGATTGTGATTGCTGACCTGCATTCTGTGCAACCACACTTCCACTCACATCAGCCCCAACAGCTTCTTTTTCAGCAGCATACCAACTGCTCATCTCATCAAAGACAACATCCCTGCTTACCCTCAACTCACGTGTAGCAGGGTTATAACACCTGTATCCCTTTTGCTCAAGGGAATATCCAATAAACACACATTTTTCAGCTTTCGGATCCAACTTAGTTCTCAGCTCATCTGGCACATGCACATATGGAATGCATCCAAAGACTTTCAGATGAGACAAATTTGGTTTTCTGCCAGTAAACCTCTCCTCTGGAGTTACATCATGTATGGCTTCTGCAGTTGGAGTTCTGTTCATAATGTTATTCTTCTCTTCCATCAATGCTCGCGCAATCTCAGCAATGTGCCTGTTTTTCCGCTCAGCAACTCCATTTTGCTGCGGAGTGTATCTGCATGTAAACTATCTCCGAATACCATTCTTCTTCAAAAATTCAGAGAACTCATTGGAGTACTCTCCCCCTCCATTGACCTTAGGCACTTTACATATTTCCCTATTTGCTTTTCAACCAAAACTCTGAAATTCTGAAAGTGAGTGAACACCTCACTCTTCTTCTTCATGAAATATACCCACACTTTCCTTGTGTGGTCATCAATGAATGTCACATAATACCTGCAGCCTCCCATAGATATGGTCTTCGTAGGACCCCATACATCTGAATGCACAACATCTAGTGCATTTCTGCTCACATATCTGTTACGTGGAAATACATGCTTTGTTTGTTTTCCAAATTGACATGCTTCACATATTCTCTGCATACCTTCCACCTTAAATTTTGGCAGCCCTGTCACAATTCCTTTTGTCTGCATAGACTTCATTCTCTGCACATTCACATGTCCAATTCTTTTATGCCATATGTCTGTGTCTGCAACAATTCCTGAACCATTTGCAAACATTGCAGCACTCATTTCAGGCATGTCTACATTCAACGTAAACATTCTGCCCGCCTTTTGCAACCAACCTGCACTTGTCTTTAAAGTCCAACATAACAACCATCAGGGTTAAACCGAGCCTGCAAACCCTGCTCAATCATCTAGCCAACTGAAACCAGATTCTTTGTTATGTTTGGAACATGAAGTACATCTGCAAGGTACTTCACTTTGCCATCCTGCATAGACAATGGCACATCTCCAACATGGGCAATTGGATGAGCAGTGTCATCCCCTGTTTCCACAAAACTTGGTCTTTCCGGGTTTTTCATCTCCTTGAACCAATCTCCATGACTTGTCATGTGGTTCGAAGCACCTGAATCCACATACCATACATTATCTTTTTGTGCTGCATCAACATTTTCAGACATGGCTTTCACGACATGCTGCATAACAAACAACCTTTCATTATCCTCATTATTTTTCTTGAGGATGCATAGTTGTTTTGCTGCACTTTCCCATTTTGCATGTCAGCTTGCTTCTTATAACATTCTGCCTGCACATGTCCATGCTTACCACAATAATAGCATTCAAGTGCATCATTATACTGCCTTTGCCAATTTCATTGGCCTCTTTGACTCCCCCTGCCTCTGAATTTGCCTCTTCCACCTACGTGTTGTTGTTTTTGTTGTTGTGTATTCTGGGACTGTTGTTGCTGCTGCTTCTACTGTCCATAATTCTGATTACCTATTCGGCCACCTCGTTGACTGCGTCCACGGCCTCCTCTACCTCGTCCTCTTCCTGAACTTGTGTAGAAGGCCTGTTGCTCTGAACTGTTTTTGTTTTGTGAAGACTGTTGGTCTTCACCCAAGCTCTTCTCTTCTATAATCAGCATAGACACCAAATCTGTAAAGTTGGGAATGTTTTCCCGAGTCTGAATAGACGTCTTGAACACCTTATATTGTGGCCCGAGACCACGTAGACAGACTTCCACCTTATCATCATCATTGCAAGGGATTCCACAATACCCTTTATCTTCAATGCAGTCATTCACAGACATGCTCTTTTTCTCCACAGTATGAAGTTCGTTCTTCAACTGTATCTTGCGAGCCTTGGTATTTGTTTCATAGAGTTTAACCAAGGTGTCCCACGCCTCCTTGGGGGACTTGGCACCCTGAATATGCCCAATCATGGTGTCTTGTATACTAATGGAGAGCCAATACATTACTTTCCTGGCTCCTTGGTTCCAGTCTTTAAACTCTTTCACATCTGCAGCAGTCGGATTTATGTCCGGTATCTCTGGTGCCTCTTCATGCTCACCTTCTATGTAGTCCCAATAGCCCTTTCCCATCATGAAATTCGTCAACCTGAACCTCCAAGCATGGAAGTTATTCTTATCAAGCTTCTCAGCCACAATCTGGGTTATGCCATCATTTGACATCTTGCCAGATACACAAATTTACCAGAAACAGCACTCTGGTTTTTCTTGCACAAACTGCTGTATTTTCTGCAGCAGTACTGTAGTACTCTCAAATGTCACAACCAGTGACTTCACTGTGCATACATACACCCAATGGCAACTGTTGACCTCTTTGCAGCACCCACAGTGTATGCACAGTCAATCTGTCTTCCTGCAGTTCTTAAAACAGAGTTCTGTAGAGAATTAGTGACTTATCCGCAGTGCTCGAAATCGCCTGCTTTCTGAAAAACGGAGGTCCAGACGCGCCCGAAACGCATTTTTGGCCCAAAATTTTTTGTCCGATAGGACGTCATAGTTGCCCTATAACTTTACTCCCGTGAAGAAAGCTCCTCAATCAAAGATCGTTGCCGGTGCCTCCCGTAGAGCTCCCGACAAGGGTGTAGTCACCAACACAAATAGGATAGAGTAGTTGCAGCTCTTACCCTCGTACCGCTTCCTGTGGTTCTCTTGCTTGCAGCTCAGCCCTTAGCACAAACAAGGCTCTGATACCATGAAAAGATGTAGGGGGGAAGAGAGCTTGAGCTCTTGCAAGCACACACACACTCACAAAACCCTAATAGAGAACACACAAGGTGAGAGGCTGAAAATCTTCTTCTTCTCTACTCAACACTCAACACCATATACAAGATAAGAGTACACATAATATGAAAGGTACTCAACCAATACATACACGGGTTCTCTATAGTGTGAACCCGACTAAATGAAAGGTACTCAACCAATACATAATATGAAAGGTACTCAACCAATACATACATGGGTTCTCTATAGTGTGAACCCGACTAAATGAGCTGGCGCTATAACTATGCCAGTCTCTAGAATGGCTGTCACACAGCCAGTCATCCCACTGGCTGCATATCACCCAAGATCTCACCACAACCATGCCAGTGGTGTAAGTGTGGGGCCTATCTCCCAGGCGGGTCATCAGTGTCCACCGCCTCACTAGACGAGCTCGATATCTCAACAGATTGCACCTAGATGCATGTTATATATCACTTTATCTATCAAGATCATAGATGAAGAGAATGCTAGTTGCATGTCTTCCGACCCAGAGGGGATGAAAGAGGTGACAGCGGGTTGCCGAGTTATAGGTGAGTCTGTTATGGAGAAATAGGTGGTCCCAAGTGCGCTAGAGATGTCGCGGGAGCTTGAGGTTGAAGTTGCTTTGTCAGAGGGTGATGAAGTGGAATCTACAGTTTTTTTGTGATGAAGAGGTGGAGTATGAAGAAGAGGGGTTATCAGAGTTGT
The DNA here is from genome assembly GCF_041138505.1 of Cibotium barometz. Classification (NCBI taxonomy): domain Eukaryota; kingdom Viridiplantae; phylum Streptophyta; class Polypodiopsida; order Cyatheales; family Cibotiaceae; genus Cibotium; species Cibotium barometz. Next base: position 29,122,593 of record NC_141047.1, on the reverse strand, counting down.
CATAGGCTTTGTTGACACAGAGACGTTGAGGATACTGGTATGGTTGGGCAAACCTATGTGTTTAAGTGTATGGATACTGATATGCATGTGGATGCCTTGGTGGATGACGCCTATGAAGATGTCTTTTTCCTTATTTGGAGAACTTGTGGATATAGGTGATGGTGAGTAGGCTGAGGGTCATGTGGATACAAGAGTGATGAGCTTTGGAGTGCTATGATCAGGTTGTGGAGTGAAGAAACTATCGACATGACCAGGACATGTTGCAAGTTGCTGATGTAGGCTCTTTGTACCATAGTGTTGATGAAGGTCTGGCTAGGACATTTTTTGTGATGAGACGAGAGTGTTGCCTCTGCAGATGATAGCCAGTCTTTAGATGTTGACAAGGTGGGTTTTCAATCAGCTATCTGTGTGAAAAATTTGATGATGGCATTCAAGATGTAGAGAATTTTAAGAGGTTGCAATGTTTGGATATTTTGAAGGATGTTTTGTAGGAACAAATGGTAGGTGGATATACTGAACATGTATTTGAAGAATTGAATAGGACAATGGACTTATGAAAGTTGGGTGGGAGTATATATAATTGAGAAAATCTTTGAGTTGGATGAAGGGCTCAACTCTATCAAAAAGGGTGCAGGGTTTGGGAAGAGGTTGGACAAAATGAATGCTTAGATGCGACCAATTGGTGGGGGGAGAACCCTGAAGTTGTTTAAAGATGGTGTGTAGGTTTATGATCAAGGTGGATGGCTTAGTGCAGCAGGATGGCTGTGGAGGAGGGTGAACTACCCTTTTGATCCAAGAGGGGATGAAACGCTAGATCAAGCCTTTGTTGTATATAAGGTTGTATAAAGTTGTGTGAGGAAGAGGGTAGTCTCGAGCATGAAGAGTGGTTTGAAACACATGAATGTGTTTCAACTAGGGGGAGGGCTATATGTGAGGGAAATCTGAGCCCCTCACAAACACGATGGATGTATGTATGGAGTATGTGTATGATAGTGTGGTGTGAATCCAAGATGGCAAAAGGCGCATTGTGACCAAATGGATAAAATGAAGATGCTTAAAAATAAAATAGAAAGAGAGTGGTGAGCTAAGGGAGACAAGCTATGATACCTTCTGGAAGAATTCAAGGCAGCGATGACGGGGCTTGAAGAGGGACAAGGGCGATTAATTGAGGTGTGGTTGATAATAGTGAGGTGGGAGCGACCACCAGTGAAGAATTACAGTTGCGTGGGCTTTTGCAGGTCTCAGTGTAGTAGGATGGAGTTACTTGCATCTATTTCTGGGTCTATAATGAAGAGCCAGATGCACTAAGGGAGAAGTGTTTGGGGTAGAGCGGGGGAAGAGCTGAAGACCAGAGAATTTGCCTTGAGGTGTGTCTTCGGGTTCTGTGTGTGCAACATCACCACCGTTACAGACATGGTCCAAATCTATTCTTCTTTGACTGGAGCTGTTATAAACTAAGCTTTGAAGATATGTTATTGAGATCTTCTTGAGAGAGATCCTTGAGTTTTTTTTTTAATTTCCATCTGATGTGTTTATGCCCAGATCCTAGGGTTTGTAAGGACACTAACACCATTTTAGGGAATTTGGGAAAATCCCAATTCCCACTTTCAAAGATTTGGATTATATTTGTTAAAATTGGCTAGATAAAATCAATAAAATTATCTAGACTTGGACTATATTTATTAAAATCAATTAGAAAAAAGCTTGTATTACTTGTAAATGTAGTCTATATTAGTGAAACTTGAGAAGAATTACCCTTTTGATTTAGACTATATTTCACTAATGCAAGAAGAACATGCTCAACAAATAATAACCTATATTTCTATTGGAGAGATTTTGAAATACTAAAATACAACATAGGTTACAATGTGATTATAAGGATCATTACTTATTAGTAATTCTACTATTCAAAACTATATCAATCAGGACAGTTCCTAAACACTACCAAATTTAAAATTCCATACTATATTTATGAACACATTCATGCCACTTAGGAGCTCGAGTACATAGACATTGAGAACCTCTTAGAAGTAGTGGTGTTGAAAAAAACTATAATTTATAATTGAGATTACATTAGAAAACATAATCAGCAAAAAGTTCATCTCCAGCAGTGATATTCTTCAATGCTTCTACATAAATGTAGCCATAATCATCTACATGTACATTTCTTTCTCTATGCTTGTACCATGGAGGTAATGATGGTGAGAATCCATAACACACATTCTCTTTTTCTTTGTAATCCCTATATCTATTCATTTAACCAACCACATATCCATCTTGAACATCAGCGACAATATAAACTCTGTCCTCCTTAGGACACACACTAGGGTCCTCAATGATCGAGTACTTTTGTGCTCTAGGATTCTCTACACATAATTTTATTTAATTATCATGAGAATATTTTGACCCTCCATAGTGTAACAAGGTCCTTCCAACTTGCACATTTGAATGTATAAACAATCCAAGCCCAGCCCCTTGGATTGATGAAGGTTTAACCGTGTAAGCCACATCTTTAATGTAGACTTTGATAGGTAAATGCGGTGGTCACATTTCATCATCTTTGATATGGTATTCACATATCAAAGATATCTTGATTTTTCTTAAAGCCTTGAATTCTCTGAAAAGAAAAAACACAAGTTAGTCTTTACGTAAACTACATACCATATATAGAATAAATGTTACATGCTTGCTCCTACACATTTGAAGGGTTCATGAAAAAAGAACCTAGTTTCTCCCTGGCTGACATTGATAGAAATCTTTTAATTGCAATATATAACTATTAGCTCCAGCTCCTATGATGAAGCTTTTTTTATACCCTAGTTGAGCATAGAGCATTGCTTCCATGTCTTTTAGTGTCAACACTGGAGGAATTCTTTGCAATATCACTAGTTGTCTACTACTTAGATGAACAGATGGAGCACGAATTTTACTTGTTGTTTCCAGATCAATATATGTTGTGTGTGCTTGACATTGACCCGATGGAGTTTGTCTGCTTGATAAGCTTGAATGAGCATCTTGTCCTCCTTTCCTTGTTATGTTCTTTTTAATCTCATCCCATTCAAGAATCACCTTTTGAAAATAGTCATATAATGAATGACCATATTGCATTGGTTGTTGCCCAAATCTATTGAAGGTTATAACATCAAGCACATCTTTTGCACCATCTAAGTACAATAGATACTGCAAAAACATATAATGAATGACCATATTACAATAGATACTACAAAAACATATAATGAATGACCATATTACAATAGATACTGCAAAAACATATCCTCAATTAAAATGTTATCTCCTTAATCAATATTGAAAGTGGTAGGAAAGATACAATTTTCTGCTGGATTCAAACAACCTTTATAAGGGTTGTCATCAATGAGCAGAGTCCTTTCCACAAAAAACACTTTCCACTCCATTAGCACCATACCTTTAGAAGAGGTTTAAACATTGCTTCAACCCCAATCTTATCTGGCCTGTAAATCTTCTCTTTATCATATTTGTAGCACTCTTCTTGTCCCCAAACCATGAAAAATGGCAAGTCCTTTCCTACATGTTTTGTCAAAGTTTTCACTATAGACAAAACATTCTTTTGCATTGCTGTTGCTGCCAACATGAAATCTCATAAACAATTCATTTAAAAATTCCATGCATCTTGGACGAAACAATCCATTGATTGCCACAACGTAGGCTTGTGAATTTATTTGATCCCATGAAGCAACGCTGCAAAATTAATCCATTCAGGTCCAAGATAATTGTCATCTTTGGTTTAGTTTCGATCAGTGCAAGATCTCTAATTTTGTCTTGTGGAGAAGTTAACACAAGACATGATCTGTTTCACATAGAGATAATTTTCTTATTACAAAGATTTTGAGAATGTTAATACAAACTAAATACATGTACTAAATATAATAAAGGTGATGTCTTTTGATTGAATAGTATGATATATAAACCCATTACAAAACTTCATTTGATATAATAATTGCACATAATTTCTCAAACTAATATGGATTGACATGCACCCCTTGCTTAATAAACGGATTAAAGACAAAGAAATAGCATTTGACTTGAAGTATTGATTTGTATTCTACTACAACAAATTCAGATACAAGCCCATTCCTCTCCTCAAAAAAATTTACCAAGATGGGAGATTTGGACTCAAGTACATATCTCTAGGTATAAAGAAGAGATTTGGATTTGACAAATGTGTTTCAATAAGAAAAACAACTATGTTTCAAAGCACCTAAAGCTAGAAGGAAATTTGGACTTGACTCCAAAACTATAAGTGTTAAGGTGTCAAGGGAGATTTGAACTTCAGTCCAAAATCTCTTTGAGAGGAGATTCGGACTCAAGTCCAAATATCTTTGAATCGAGAGAAGATTTGGACTCAATTCCAAATCTTTAGATATTAAGGGTCCTCTCAATAGCTTGTGTGTAATCTATCCAAATACATATGGATTGACTAACACTTCCCTAACAACACCATAGACTTAGTTTTTATAATAAAATTCACATAATAATTCATCTATAATCAACAACACTAGTCATGTGAGTTATTAGAAACACTAAAATGACAAAACTTCTAATTATTAAATTTATATATTGAATTTCAACTATGTTATCAAATTGCAAGCACTACACAAAACATTATCAAATAATATCTACAAAAAACCTTGTTTCTACTCTAGGAATGTTTTAAAGACCTGAATTCTCCATCTAGTTTTTAAACATCTTGTCAATATTGGCATCTAGGTGGGCCTCTAGGTTTTGCTTTGATGTCTCTGCAAGGGGCTAGAGCATGTGTAGAGCTTTCTTTGTTGAGACTTTCCAAATCTGCACCAATAGTCTTGTGTGGTGTTTCTTTTTCAATGATCCCTGCCCAAGCACTAATGTCTAAGTTGGTTTGTGCATATTTCCAACACAAGGATCCCATTGCCTTCTTCTCTTGCACACTAAGGACCATTGCAATCGTCCTCCTTTTAGTGCCAATGGTTGGCCAGTTTTGCTGCAACTCCAGATGTGAATACATTAAAGACATACTCGTCTTCTCTGCAAAAATCTTCTATAGTTTGTTTAATGACTGATTCTTTTTTTCTCTTTACCAATCTTGCTGCAGTGACTTCAGTATCCACTTCCTCTTCATCTTCAGAGTCCTCCTCATTGTGGAACACAATATCAGCACTGTCTAGTATTGTTGGCTTTTCTACTCTCTCACAGTAGCATTAATGTCATTAAACTCTTTTTCATTGCTGAGACGATTGCTTGTACCAAGTGACTAGACATGGAAAGTCTTAATAACTAGTCACTTGTACCAAGTGACTAGATATGGAAAGTCTTACATAAGTGTCTATTTTATTTTTGAATTCCACGATACCAGTCTCCATCACATACTTGCCAGCCACATTCTCTAAAGCATTCTCCAGTGCATAACCAGTCTCCATCACATACTTGCCAGCCACATTCTCTAAAGCATTCTCCAGTGCATACATCTATTTTCTTGAAACAAAGGCAAGTAGAATAAATAGCACTGAATCAGAGACAATGGACATTAGACCCTTTAGTAGTTGCTCAAAATTCTCAGTGTCCCAAGAGATGTGTGCACCATGTACTACATCCACGACAACAATTCCAACTGCCATGGGATCTTGGTAAATATCATAAATAAATTCAATGTCTTCCATGTTAGGTCCCACTTGAAAGATACTCCATGGCAAAATAGTAGTACCAGAAGATTGACCTAGACTTTCTGTCTGTCCCATTATCCATCTAATGTAACCCTTTGCAGCTCTGGCAACAGTCCTGCCTCTTTTCCTCATGCTAGTTTCTTCTTTATCCAAGTATTACAACAACCAACATTTTTTTCATATAGTTCTAGTGTGATGTTGTAATACTCCTCACACTCCTTCCAAGATCTTTGAGCTTCATCAACTGAATTTGCATTAATAAATGGCACCAGCTCATCTTGCAAGACCTTGTCTTCTTTCATTTGCTTTGATCTATTGGCCATGTCAATGTTATCAATGTCTGATTTGCTCTTTACCAATATAGTTTTTCCATTAAGGATCTCCCCCTTCGATTACTCTAATCTGCTCCTCATCCAACCCTTGTATCCAATTTTTGAACACATCATCAGTAGATGTGATCATGTGTGAGTCCTTTGTAGTAGCAAAGCCATCCTCAAAAGCCAGCTTTCCAGTCTCCAAGTATCTCTGTTACAAAAATACCATACTATTACATGAATATTGATTGTTTACAAACTATTTTGTAGTTTAAGTCCAAATCTTCCTTCAATGCCGAGAGATTTGGACTCAAGTCTACATCTTATTTCAATCCATGTAGATTTGGACTCAAGTTTAAATCTCTTGTGATTAGAGAGACTTATATTCAATTCCAAGTCTATAGGCATTGGAAGGAGATTTGGACTTGAGTTCAAATCTTTTAGTGAAGGAAACTTTGGTAAATTTAAGGGGATCAAAGGAAGATTTGGACTTAAGTCCAAATCTAGAGAGATTTTAAAGTGAGATTTGGACTTAAGTCTAAATCTTCAAGCCAGAAGGGGATTCTTAAACTTGAGTTAAAAAAAAGTAGTGAACTTCCATCCCATTGTGCTCGTGTGGACTCCCCTTTGCCAAGCCTTGTTGTGCTCTTAGTGGTCTTTCAAAAGCTATCCATTGATCTCTTACTTGTTTTAGAATATCTATATAGGCTGATTGCCCCCTCATAATGTTCTGTGATTCCAAGTTTGCCATCAATGATATTTCAACACATTCTTTAGGTGGACAATTTATAATAATCCTTTATTCCCTAGTCTTGTAGTAAATTTTTCGTTCCTCCATGGCTAGATCTGGGTTACTGAAATGCCTTCGCAGAGCAAAGTATCCAATACTGATATGTCTCTATCTTTTCCCTGACTACATTCTCCAAGGGTATGCATTTTCCACACCAACTTTATGAAAGGGCATAAGATTTGCACAAGAAGCTGGAGATTGAGAATTGATGCCAAAATCCAAAGCCATCCTCTTCACATGCTCTATGTTTAGCCTTCTATATACATATTGTGCAGGTGCTTGGAAACAATTAACCACAGGGATGTGGAATTTTGCTTTTGATCCCATGAAGTAGTATTTCTCATACTCTACCAAGCTTGATCTACCGGCACTACTCTTAGAAGATAGGTTTTTCTTTGTTTGATAAAAGTTGAAAGACAACACAGTGTTAGAAATAGTTATTGGCATGGATATGCTTGACCTAGATCCTCCTTCAACCACCTCCTTTGGCACCGGAATATATTTCGTGTCCTCCTATCCATGGTTTCTTTGTTGGGTTGGGTGAATCTCTTGAATGAGCATCGGGCTTGAGCTTTGCCTTCACTTTAGCATAAGAATCAATTATTTGCTAGATTGGAGCTTCCTCACCATCATCATCCTAATGTTGTCATACTGTAGGTGTTGTCTGCCTTCATTTGTGTGTCATCATAAGTATTAGGATGAAGCAAAAAAGCCTTGTCTTTACCCACATCCACACGGACACATGGTACACCTTGCTCTCCAACAGATCCTTCTTGTAATCCAATCACAGACCCTTCATATTTGTAGGTTTAAGTGTTAGGCTTAAGCTCACAAAAAGTTGGATGTTTTGCATTCGTTTTCCATCTTTATTATGAAAATCCAAGTACCAATCCCAAGAACTGTCATCAGTAACTCCATCATAAAATTGGATTCTTCCTTCTATTGAGTCACATGTCCTTTTAGTCATGTTTGAGGCCTGTCAATATCAATAAAAGATAATAAGATAGAATTACATACATAATCATATTCTCATTAGTAAGAATTACAATGTTAAGAGATTTGAACTCAAGTCCAAATCTTCAAGAGATTTGGATGGAAGTCCAAATCTATAGACATTGAATGGATATTTGGACTTGAGTCCAAATCTCCTAGCCTCACAGGGAGATTTAGAATTGAGTCCAAATCTCTAATTGAAGGGAATCCAAATCTGTATATGTACTGAAAGAAGATCGGGAGATTTCAACTTAAGTACAAATCTAAAGTCATTGTTGGAAGGAGATTTGGACTTGAGTCCAAATCTTCTAGCCTCACAGGGAGATTTGGACTTGAGTCCAAATCTCTTTGCCTCACAACAACGAGATTTAGACTTAAGTCCAAATCTCCTAGCCTCATAGGAAGATTTGGACTTAAGTCCAAATGTCTTTGCCTCACAGGTAGATTTGGACTTAAGTCCAAATCTCCTAGCCTTACAGGAAGATTTGGACTTGAGTCCAAATCTCTTTGCCTCATGGGCAGACTTGGTGGACTTGAGTCCAAATCTCTAAGTGAATGGAATGAAAATCTATAGGGCCGGGCAAGGATTTGGAATCAAGTCCAAATGTCTAAGTGAAGGGAATCAAAATCTAAAGGGCTTGGAGAAGATTTGGACTTAAGTTCAAATCTTTAGGGAAGATGGAGAGATTTAGACTCAAGTCCAAATCTATAATCATTGGAAGGATATTTGGACGTAAGTCCAAATCTCTAAGCCTCATGGAGAGATTTAGCGTTGACTCCGAATCCCTATCATGTCTTAATCTATTTGGACTAAAGTCCAATTCCTAAGCCTCATGGTGGGAAGATTTGGAATCCAGTCCAAATCTATAAGCATTGTTGGGAGATTTGGACTTGAGTCCCAATCTCCCAACCTGGCAAGGAGATTTGGACTCAATGAGGCTAGGAGATTGGGACTCAAGTCGAAATCTCCCAATGAAGCTAGGAGATTGGGACTCAAGTCCAAATCTCCCAACAATGCCTAGGCATTAAAGGAAGAGTAGTTGCATCAAAATCTTTAAGTCTCATAGGAAGATTTAGATTCAAGTCCAAATCTTTAGGGAAGATGCAGAGATTTGGTCTTAAGTCCAAATCTTTAGGGAAGACAGAGAGATTTGGACTTAAGTCCAAATTTACAAAATTGGAAGGATATTGCAACTTAAGTCCCATTTTATAGAAATTGGAAGGATATTTGGAAATGAGTCCAGACTCCAAATACCTATCATATCCAAATCTATTTGGACCCAAGTCTAATTCTTACGCATGATGAGAAGATTTGGATTCAAGTCCAAATCTTTAGGCATCGAAATGTGATTTGGACTAGATTCTAAATCTCCAAGTCTTAGAGGGAGATTTGGAATCAAGTCCAAATCTTTTAAGCCTCATGGAAGATTTGGATAATAGTACAAATGTACACAGGCATTGTAGGGAGATTTGGACCCAAGTCCAAATATGAAGCCTCATGGGAAGATTTGGGCTCAAGTCCAAATCTATAGCATTGGAAGGAGATTTTGACTTGAGTCCAAATCTCCAAGCCTCATGGGAAGATTTGGACTCAAGTCCAAATCTATAGCATTGACAGGAGAATTCGACTTTCGATTGTTTAATTAAGTTTCAAAATAAAATTATGTCTTTTTTAATTAAGAAGCATGCTAGTTAGATTAATAAGAACATAGTGTTTAATATTTTTATTAGAAGATTAGAAAAACAATTTAAAAAGCTCTGTTTTGTTCAACCAGATTAAGAAGAAGAGGAGGAGAGAAAAAGAGTGAAGAAAAAAAAAGAAGAGTGGGGAAGAAGAAGAAGAAGAGAGAAGGGAAAAAGAAGAAGAAGAAGAGAGAAAGAGATAGAGAGCACCTGCTAGGGTTTTGTAGCGCGTTTGTGTTCCCTCTTGCTAGGGTTTCATGGTGCGTCTGTGTTCCCTCCTGCTAGGGTTTTGCACGGCATGACTGTTTTGATGACCTCGGCCAATTCGCCTCGACGACCTCCTTTCAAGCGTTGGCCTGGCTATTGGCTATGGTACCTTAAAGAAACTTTAGGGGCAAAATGTCAAATAAGGGGAAATTCTCGCAATAGAAAACGAGCTCATTGAGCCCTGTGCGCGGGTGCTCTTTGAGGTTTCATTAAATCTCATAGAGATATGGTGTTCGATTCATTTGAGATTTTCATTAAATCTCATAGAGCTAGACAATGTCCTCACTGGTGGCTTGTGTTAGAATTTCATGGTGCTCATGCTAGATCAAATATGTGGAGGAGAGAGACTCACAAAATACAAGAAAAGATCTTGTTAATTAAGTTGCTCAAAATACAACTAAGCTTCTTGCTCATAAAATGTCTTCTAGCTCCACCTTAAATAGGTGAGCTAGTGGACCATAAGTCCATTCACACACACCCTTCTCCTCCCCTTTTACAAAACCTTAGTCTCTTAATACCCCCCCTCAATGCCAACTATGAAAGAAAATTAGAATAGGTGGTATTGGACATAGGTTGCCTTTATAACATTAGGCTTACAAGGTTAGGAATATAGGTGTGGTTACATTAAGATTTAAAACAATTTCTCAGTGGAGTTAGAGGCTGATACAAAGTTAGCCTCTGACTCTTGTTAGGACATTTAGAAGTGATATGTCCTGTTTGTTTACACTTGTTACATTTCATTTTGTTGGGATATTTGATCCAACAATTATTTGCCAAATGACCCCCTTTTTGCAATGGACACATCTTACTCTAATCACTTGATGTGACAAAGCTTGTTCGATATTCGATGAAGTTGTTGCATTTGAAGATTCTGCTCCTCCCTTTGGCCTCTTTTCTTCATCAAGACAAGATTGAATGACTCCTTCAAGGGTGAGATTAGGTATGTTCTTCAGGGTGGTGACTAAGGTGGGGTACACCTTCTTGACTGCTTTTAGCAAAACAGCCACTGCATCAAGACAAGATTGGATGACTCCTTCAAGGGTGAGATTAGGTATGTTCTTCAGGGTGGTGACTAAGGTGGGGTACACCTTCTTGACTACTTTTAGCAAAACAGCCACCACTGCATCATCTTCATCTCACTCTGATGCAAGTTGAGCCATAAGGCCCTTCAAGTGAGAGATGAAGCTCCAATGCCGTCTCCCTCTTTGAGTTCCAAGCTGAAAAATTTAATTTTAAGTGAGATCTTGGAATTCTTACCACGAGCTCCATAGAGCTTATCAAGCTCATCCCATTTCTCCTTTGTAATCGGAAGCTGGTCCACATGGTGAATGAGAGCCTCATCAAGATGAAGCATGATGATGGCTTGTGCCCTCTCATCATCTTCAATATCTTCATCCTTAGTTCGATCAATAACCTTAGTGCCGGAGATGAATGGCCAAAAACCTTTGGACATCATCTTGTACTTGACAAGGACTTGCCAAGTGTGGAAGCCCTCTCCTGAGAACTTTTTAATTTGGGTGTTGTCCTTTGACATTGGGTATTGAAGAAGATTACTAGAGTGTAATGGGCTGATTTATGAAGAAGAAAAAACGAGAAATTTGTGATGTTTTGGCTTAAGTAGAAAGAGAAAGGCTTATGAGAGTGCAACAACCATTAATCAAGCCAAGGATGTTGCATAAAAAAGGAGATTAAGATGGTGAAGCTTATGGTTTAGCACTTAGGGTTTGTGCCCAACCACTAATTTTGATGGGGAGAGCTTCATTAGTGTTGATAAAGAACACTTTGTTTGGTGATTAAGATCACCCATTAGTGTTTAGAAACATGATTAGTGCTTAAGAGCACATTTCTAGCATCTAATGACACTTGCATTGGTGATTAGATTCACCATTAGTGTTTAAGAACACTCTTAGTATTTAGAAACACTTTGAAATGGCTCCCCTCTGTTGGATTAGTAGCCTTATTAGTGTTAATCAACACTATTAGTGTTTATGAACACTATTATAACAAGCTTGAGCAAGCTTTCATGGAGAAGAGAAACAGTAGGCGCCTAGTTTTTTCACTCCCACAATTGATTCAGCCCGCCATTAGGACTAAGATTTGAGATATAGGATCTTGAGACCATGGGCTTCAAAAGCCCTAAGCTCTCTAGGCCTGCAAACAATCGCCTACACACAGCGAGTGGTCGTACGGCATCAGCAGCTGCGTAGAAAAACGACGCCGGCCTGCTCAGAGGTCAATGCCGCGGCGTCCTGAGAGTGAGCCTCACAATTGATTGTACGAGGCTGAGCACCCAAGAGTCTTCTTCATCTTCCTAGTTGATAGCACGTTGAGATCTTGCCTCCACGAGTTGCTAGAGCTCCTCCACTGGCAGGAGGTTCAGCTCCACAAAAGAAAAGGGGATAAAATTGACCTATTCTACACCACAAAAATGACCTAATCTTGCCAAGCTCTAGATACCATGTTAGAATTTCGTGGTGCTCATGCTAGATCAAATATGTGGAGGAGAGAGACTCACAAAATACAAGAAAAGATCTTGCTTATTAAGTTGCTCAAAATACAACTAAGCTTCTTGCTCATAAAATGCCTTCTAGCTCCACCTTTAAATAAGGGGAGCTAGTGGAACATAAGTCCATTCACACACACCCTTATCCTCCCCTTTTACAAAACCTTAGTCTCTTAATAGCTTGGTTGTTGACAACCTCCTCTCATGCGCTAGCCTAGCTGTTGGCTATGGTACCTTCTTATAGAAACTTTAGACAAAACCTAAAAGAAACTTTAAGCAAAACCTGAAAGAAACTTTTCGTTCTCTTCTTTTCTTTGTGCGAAGCGATTGCTGCCCATTTTTTTATGTTCATCGCTTTTCTTTTACGTTTTAGTACTAATTAATTAGTATATAATATAGTTAATAATTAGTATTTAATTAATATATAATATATATATTATAATTAGTTAATATATCATAGTATATAGTATATTATAAATTATATGGTATAATAACTTATTAGTATAATAAATATTTAATAATTAATCAAAATATCAATTAGTTAGTATACAATATAGCAAATAATTAGTATAATAATTAATTAGTATATAATATATATATATATATAGCATATAACATGGCCTTCTTGTAAGATACATATTTTGGTGTGCAAGGAGGAGCACAAATTTTATGCATTTTCAACATGTGTGCTTGCTAGTATGCTCGATTTCTTCAACGATTGGGTGATCGACTCTCATATTGGTCATACCCCATCAAGGGCATTGCCCCCCAAACCCCCCTGGGGGGCTATCGCCCCCCCGGACCTCCCCACTATCAAGGGGCTGCCGCACCTGAACCCCCTACTATCGCACCCCCCAAACCCCCCACCTTGCGTGGCACCTACTACCAATCCACCCATGAGAATAAGTTTTTTCTCCTTGAACAAGACTAGAAAGGATACAAGTGTAGGATTCTAGGTTAAAGGTCTGTTTGGTACACTTGGGTACCAAACAGACTAGAAAGGATACAAGTGTAGGATTCTAGGTTAAAGGTCTGTTTGGTACACTTGGGTACTTGCGGTTCACAGTAGGTTGAGAGCAACAATTGGAGCCAGGGATTTTGGTTCACTTTGAAAATTTGGACTTAACTCCAAATCTCCAGTAATTGGAGAGAGATTTGGACTTGAGTCCAAAACTCTAGGAATTGGAGGGAGTCCAAATCTTTACAAATTATAGAGGAAATATTTGGACTTCTATCCAAATCTTTAGGTATAGAGGGGAGATTCAAACTTGAGTCTAAATCTCTAGAAATTCGTGAGAGAGATCTCTAGGAATTTGACGGAGATTTAAACTTAACTCCAATTCTCTAGCGATTAGAGGGAGATTCAGACTTGAGTCCGAATCTCTAAGTATAGAGAGGATATTTAGACTTAATTCCAAATCTCCAGGCATTGGAGAGAGAATTAGATTTGAGTCCAAATCTCTAAGCCTCCCAATGAGATTTGGACTTAGGTCTAAATCTCTAAGCCTTACAGAGGCAAACCTCCAAGCCTCCCAAGGATATTTGGGCTAAAGTCCAAATCTCTAAGCCTCCCATTGAAAAATTATGGATTTGTACATGGTAAATTTGTACTCAAACAAATTTATAAGACTTGACTAATAATTTATGGATATATTAAGAGTATGAAACTCCATCCTAAAACAATACTGATTTTTTATAATGGTTTCCATTCTTATGCAGGTGAAATGGCCCTTCAATTTCAATGCAGAGAATGTGTTGACATGCTCATCAATGGAGATATAATAGCTAGTGGGAGAGTCCTTTCAATTGAAGAGCAAATGATTATTATCAAGGGGAGCTTCTTGGTCATGGCAATGCGTTAGTTTCTATAGACAAATGCTTTAACAAGGATGTGGCCCTACCATTTCCTACAATGGATGCAGTCACGATATGTGAGGCAATTGGTAGCATTGTCAAGTGGGATAAGCAATTGGTAGCATTGTCAAGGGGGATAAGCAATGCTTGCAAAGGTCACCAAATGTATTAGAAAATTTTGAAAAGACCATGGAATTTGAAGGTGAGAAGAGCTTGGTTTCATATGATGATATTAATATTCGAGAAAGTTGGAGAGAGAAGAGTGTTTTGCTATGGTCTGAGGACAAAACTAATTGCATTGATAGTGGAGTCATTCTTTTGGTCTTTCCATATGAGGTAGTGAACTTTAAAGTGCTTGGAGAAGAAGATGTGGGTGTGGTTATTGAGCAGGCATGTGAAACTAGCTCCTCAACATTGCCTACAATGGAAAGTGTTAACCTTGTGAGATGGCCTATCAAAAGACTTACTTTCGAAGATGGATCACCATTATTGGATGAAAAAAATGCAAGCAGAGCATATAGCCAACAATGGGTTCAATGGGAGCCTTGCTTCCTTGCCTATCAAAAAGAGAAGATATTTTATGGTAAAAAGGAAGGGTAAGGAGGTGTCGACAACAACAGGTTCCTCTACAAGGATATCATTGGACATAGTATCCCTATTGTCCACCATATATTGTTATGAAAAGAAATGTTGTCAACTTGCAGATCGTGGAATGGTCTTGAATTTACGTAAAAAAAATATTGGGGACAATGCTTGCAAGCTAGAACTAACTATGTGTATGACTCTCTCATCATGGCATGTCGTACTGATGCTATAGGAACAAGGCAATATAGGTTTGCAAATGAATGGTGAGAAGATATGCTCTAGAGCATGGTATGAGATGCATGGTATTCCAAGGACATTGTTCTATCGGTATAGGGGGCAATTCGAGAATGGTATGCAAAGAGCTATGCATGGCAACAAGGGTATAGTCAGAAAGGGATGGGATCATACAGAGTTGGGTAGAGAAATAATTCGAGATTTTGTGCAAAATAACTGAGGGTAAGCCTATATTGCCAAGAGGGGAGCCATGTTTGTTACCAATGTTTGAGTACATTAAAGACCACTCAAAGGTAGCAAGGGAAGCAAGGATTAGACAAATATTGGCAAAGATGGTCAGATGACCAAGGACCAAAAGCAGCTTTCATGTTGTACATCAAACCTGATCGAGTATTGGAAAACCATGATGCAAGAGCTTCAGAAGCCTAATGTAGAACAAGTTGGTTCGTATGCAGATTTCTGGCCACTCAAAGGTAGTCAAGGGAATCAAGGATTAGACAAATATTGGCAAAGATGGTCAGATGACCAAGGACCAAAAGCAGCTTTCATGTTGTACATCAAACCTGATCGAGTATTGGAAAACCATGATGCAAGAGCTTCAGAAGCCTAATGTAGAACAAGTTGGTTTGTATGCAGATTTCTGGCCAAGAACACAAAGGATAGATAAAGAGAATTCAGAGGAGAATCTTGATGATGACTTGGGAATGGAAGAATTGGATGATCACTAACTGTGGTCCAATTAGTAAAAAGCCTAAGGAAGCATTTCAACCAGTGGGCTGATGTTAGGAAGGGAGATTTTGTACTTATTCGGCCAGTAGATCCAGTCTACCCAATTTGGCTAGGCATAGCACAAAGTAACATTGATGTGAACAGGTCATCTGAGAGCTACAATAAAGTTTTGATACAGTATTGGGCACCAGTTAGTAAACGAAGAAATGCAAGTGATGCTGAGGTTTATGCCAATTGTTGGAATAAGTTTGCATGGGTTACAAAGGGACAAAGGGAAGATGTTAACTCAATAGTGTTTGCATGGGTTACAAAGGGACGAAAGATTTGCATGCCAACTCAGTATGTATATTTTTATCTCGGGTGAGAGATGAAAATCGATAAAAGTTCTCGGGTGAGATAATTATATATTTATCATATCTCGGGCGAGATATGTAAATCGAAATAATTATATATTTATCATATCACGGGAAAGATACACAAATCAAAATAATTATATATTTATCATATCTCAGGCGTGATACATAAATCAAAATCATTATACATTTATCATATCTCGGGCGAGATACATAAATCAAAATAATTACATATTTATCATATTTCAAGTGAGATACGTAAATCAAAATAATTATATATTTGTCATATCTCAAGCAAGATACATAAATCGAAATAATAATTTATAGTTTTATCATATCTTGGGTAATATATGTAAATCAAAATAATAATTTATAGTATTATCATATCTCGGGTGAGATACGTAAATCGAATTAATAATTTATATTTTTATCTTATCACGAGTGAGATATTGAGAGTGATGCCACACGTATCTCACCCGAGATAGCTGTACCCTAAAATTCCTAAACTTTTCTCTTTCTTTCATTTTCTTGCATCCTTTCCTCATAATTTTTATGCGTTGCTATCGCCATCACCAGATCTTGAGCAAGCTGTCGCCATCACCAGATTTTTTTGCATCCTTTCCTCGTAATTTTTATGCGCTGTTGTCGATTTTTTCGATGTCACCATCATCGGTGGGGACAGGGATCTTTCATGCTACCACCGCTCCTTTGTACTCGACAAGGTAACTATGGGTTGCTTCTTTCTGCTCCATGTCACAACATCACTCCCGAATGAAAACATAAATCCACTAGTAGATCTCCTATCTGAGATACTATCTGCCCAATTTGCATATGTGTACCCATGTAGCTCCAATGGTACACCTGCTACATAAAATAATGCATAATCAATAGTGGCCCTCAAATACCGAAGTGTGCATCGCACATTGTCAAGGTGTGGTTTGTGTGGAACCTACATATACTGGCTCTTTAAGCCATAGTGTAACTCAAATCTAGACTGTTGATCATGACATAAATTAAACTCCCCACAATCTAGACTGTTGATCATGACATAGATTAAACTCCCCACAATCTTCCTGTACATAGTGGGATCCTCTCCAACACATAACCTGCATCCGTACTAAGCTTGCCATTTTGATCTAATGGCACTGAGATTGAGTTACAATCAGCCATCCCATACTTGGACAAGATGTCTAATACATATTGTCTTTGTGATAGCCAAATACCATCAGGTGTGCGAATGACCTCAATTCCCAAAAAGTAGCGTAGATCTCCCAAATCCTTCATCTCAAACTTTCTTTTGAGAAGACTTTTCACATGCTCAATCTCATCCAAGTTGTCACCCCCAATAATAAGATCATCTACATAGATGGTGATGATCACAATACCCTTATAACTCTTGCACACATACAAAGAGTGATCTTCATCTGTCATATGAAAACCAATAGTGACAAGATACTCAGCAATCTTGTCAAAGTTGAGATTCAAGCTTGATGTCAGCTTATGCCAGTTGCACTATGTACTGGCATGTTAGGTTGTAGTAACATGTGTGAGACATAAATGACTGCGTCCAGCTGGTCATAGTGTGTGGACATTAGCTAGGTTTAGCGGTGTGTGGACACAACACAAGTAGTGTGTTGTAGATTATAGATTATGGCTTTATGCACTGTGTGAGAAGGGAGATGGCTACCCTCTATGGTTAGGGTTTGCTTAATACATTAGGGTTAGTAGTGTGTGGACACAACACAAGTAGTGTGTTGTAGATTATGGATTATGGCTTTATGCATTGTGTGAGAAGGGAGATGGCTACCCTCTATGGTTAGGGTTTGCTTAATACATTAGGGTTTTCTCCTCTATGTGTGTCTCCTCTCCCTCTACCTATTTTTCAACATGGTATCAGAGCCTAGCCTAGAGTCTATCAAATGTATGAGCCCGTTATCTTGCTAATCACCTAGCTAATTAGGATTAATAGATAATTAAGTTTTTACCTCTTTTTTCAATTAGTCTCTGTACCCCCAGCTGGTGGAGGAGCTCTCTCTCCCTTCATACATAAAATTAGCCCAAACCACTTTAGCCAAGTGTTAGACATTTTTCTGAAAGGTGTTTTGGGTCTGTGTACATACAGGATGCATGGCATGTGTGGAGAGTTTGGCTTTGAATGCATTGGCAGATGTACAGGGTGGACGGTTTTGCTGTGCGAGCATGTATAGGCTTGTCCGGAATGTGGTCGGCTGGGGATGATGTTAGCTGTTTGGCTGCTCTGAATGTGTGGGTGTCCCAAGTACAACGGGCACTCGAGGTTGCAATTGAAGCTGGTGGAGAGCGTGGGGAGCAGTTAAAAGATTATGGGGCCAATGTTGCCTTTAAATTGGTGAAATGGAAGAGAGAAAGAGCGGCTACATGTGGATAGGGATGGCACAAAATCTTTGGTATGAAATGAGGGTATTGGGGATGGCCATCTTCTAGGCCTTAGGAATAAAATTAAAAAAATATATATAATACCAACGTGGCCAATAATTTTGGAGGCCACATGGGAGCTTGCATTGTTGCCAGCGTGACGTTCAGGAAGGATTGCAAGAAGGTTGGCGAGCTGGCGGATGGAAAAGATGACGGGGGGGTGGAACGAGTAGAAGAGGAGACGGCCGGCTAGAAAAAGGTCGCACGGCCTCTGTTGCAGAGATAGGCTGGGGAGCACAAGCTACTAGGAGAGGCTTCTTCAGAGACAGCTGCAGAGCTGCAGAGGCACGGGTGAGGTGCTTTTGTTAGGTGGCCGTCTCGTGTTAAGGAGGGGGTCGCTTTGGAGAGAGCATTTTGGCTTAATCCTCTACTAGACTAATTGCTATTGATGGCCTTGAAAGGATTTGAGCTCATTTGAACTCTAAGGCCCCAGATCTGGACTCCCCGCATACTCTATTTTTTGCACACAAAACAGAGGATTAATTTGCTAATCAATGATTAATTAGCACTAATCACTATTTTTTGGTGCAATTGAGGGTTCAAATTAACCATTAGGTATGTGATACAGATCTCTATAACTTTAGATTGTAATTCGGAGATGGTTTGACACTCCAACCATTCGGTACATATTTGTTACCCTTGGTTTAATATAATTTCTGGTAAAATTAGGCTGATAAATTTGTGGTAATCATCACCTTGCATTTAACCCACACACAAATTCAAGTTATTCACAACTAGAGTTGCATTTGGGAAAGTGCATAAGAATGAATGCTATATGCATTATGTATTGGGCACATTACATCATTGTAAAAATGGGATCAGACACTACACTTGTCCAGAATAAGGCAATAGGCAAGACCTCCCACATAGATTTGGGTTTGCATTGCATAATAACACAGATAAAAAATTAAAAGCCCAAAAGAACTGTCAACAATACATCAAAACATGTTGCCCACATGGAGCAAGAACTGAATGTCAAGCTCATGGCCCCAGCCACCCATGAAAGAAGAAGAACATCTCTTTCCAAGAGGAAGATCAACACCGAGAAGAAGAGCTAGACGAAGCATTGAAGGAAGACATGGACGCATGAAGAGAAGCTGTCACGACAAGAAGACTAAAGACAAGAGAAGATGTGAGGCTCCAAGAAGTGAGGAGCCATGTGAAAATATCTGAGAGAGAGAGAGAGAGAGAGCGAGAGAGAGAGAGAGAGAGAGAGAGAGAAAACCCACAACCCAATGTAACTTGCCCCAACAGAGTGAAACCACCTCTGAGCCACCGATGATGTAGGCCATGTGGTAGATGTATATGTGATCACTTTAGTCAAGGTCATAGGCACTTGTAGTAGCCTTGGACACATAGAGAGAGAGAGAGTGTCAAGGACTATGCGTTTAGGGACTTGAGGCACTGGTCACAGACTATCAAGTACGAAGGAAACTTGGTATAGGGTCCAAGTGTGCTAGGATTATTCACTTAAGGGGAGGTGTGCTAGTAGGCACTGGTCACGGCCTATCAAGTAAGAGGGAAACTTGGTATAGGGTCCAGGTATGCTAGGAGTATTCACTTGAGGGGAGGTGTTGAAATATACAAGTGAATAGGGTGTGTATGGGAACAAGCCCTTAGCAAGATGCTATAAAAGAGAATCTATAAATGTGAGAACCTGTGAAAAGGTGAGAAGTATTTACTAGGAGAGAATAAAGGATAGCATGAGGAGATTTAGGAGGTGTGCAGATATTCTGGTGTGAAGAGGTGGAGAGAATCAAGCAAAAGAGGTGGAGTGAATCAAGGAGACATCAGTGGGATTAGATGCTTGGATGTAAACTCTATGAATTGAGGCATTGGCCTAATGAGAATTTGCTAGTTTTTTATTATCCATGCCTACATTAATCTATTAGTTAATTGCTCACTAATTATCATGCCTACATTAATCTATTAGTTAATTGCTTACTAATTATCATGCCTACATTAATCTATTAGTTAATTGCTCACTAATTATCATGCTTATATTAATCTATTAGTTAATTGCTCACTAATTATGTCTTAATTATCATCTAAACTCTTTGTTAAAATGATGTTGATTCTAGCATTTGATCTACCATAGCTCATCACATTGCTGCAAATTTAACAAGGTACAAGGTGTAAGCTAATGAGTACACCTTTGGAGCAGAATGTGAAGGTGCGCGCTGATTTTGGTGAAGAGTTGGATGATCCATCTATGTATAGAAAGGTGGTTGGCAGTCTTATTTACATGACTATCACACAACTGGATCTCAGTTTTGTTGTGGGGCTAGTAAGCCAATTTATGCAAAGTCCCTGAAAATCTCATTTGGATGCAGTGAGATGCATTATGCGCTATGTAAAGACCACTGCACATTATGGTCTTCTTTATGAGCATGGTAAAGGCTTAGATGTACACAACTACACAGACGCAGATTTGGCAGGTAGCTCGTATGATAGGAGGTCTACTAGTGGTTTATGCCTTTACATTTGGAAGTGCAGTGGTGAGTTGGAGCAGTAAGAAGCAACCTACTGTTGCTTTATCTAGTACAGAGGTTGAATACAGGGGTGCAGCCATTGCTACATGTGAAGGAGTATGGTTAAAGAGTCTCTTGGCTTATTTGGGTGAGCCTATGATGGCAAGGTTGAAATGAGCAGCATACAGTTGGCCAAGAATATAGTTTTTCATGTGCAGACCAAACACATAGAGGCAAGGTTGTCATTCATTGTGACAACATGAGCAGCATACAGTTGGCCAAGAATATAGTTTTTCATGTGCGGACCAACACATAGAGGTCCACTATAATTTTGTTAGAGAGAAAGTGTTGGATGGTACAGTGGATTTGCAGTATGTGAAGACTGAAGAGCAGGTGGCTGACATCTTTACAAATCCAGTTAGCAGGGAGAAGTTTGAGTACTTCCATACTATGTTGGGAGTACATGGGATGAGCTTGAGGGGGAGTGTTGAGAGCTTTGATAGCCCAAGCTCATCTACATCTTCATCTATGGGGGCAGTACATCATGAGCTTGAGAGGGGCTGTTGAGATTGAAGCTCGATGTCAGCTTATGCCAGTTGCACTATGTGCTGGCATGTTAGGTAGTAACATGTGTGACACATAAATGACCGCGTCCAGCTGGTCATAGTGTGTGGACATTAGCTAGGGTTAGTGGTGTGTGGACACAACACAAGTAGTGTGTTGTAGATTATGGATTATGGCTTTGTGCATTGTGTGAGAAGAGAGATGGCTTCCCTCTATGGTTAGGGTTTGCTTAATACATTAGGGTTTGCTCCTGTGTGTGTGTCTCCTCTCCCTCTACTTGTTTTTCATCACTCATGCCATGCTCTTGGATCTTGATTTAGTCCATACAAAGCTTTACGAAGTTTACATACATACTCCAGGCAACCTGTAACCTCAAAACAAGGTGGCTGATCCATATAGACTTCTTCTTGCAAGTCACCATACAAGAACGCATTTTTTACATCCATCTAATGTAAAAACCAACCTTTAGCTACAACCATCGCAATCACAGCTCTCATAGTTGCCATCTTTGTAACCGGGGCGGCAAATGTCTCCTCATAGTCAATCCCATGTGTCTGCGCATATCCTTTGGCTACTACCAATCTAGCCTTGTACCTGCTTATGCTACCATCACTGTTATGTTTCACCTTATACACCCACTTACAACCAATATCTTTGTTGCCTTCTGGAAACAAAGCAATGGCACCAAACCCCAAGTCTCATTTCCATACAATGCATCCATCTCCTCATCCATACATTTCTCCCAACACACATTTCCAATAGCCTCATCAAAACATGTGGGTTCTACAACCTGCACAACTTTTGCCATATAAGCATAATGATGTGCCACATAACCATCATAAGTCAACTTCTGCACAGGGTTTTTGACTTTTCCAGATCTTTATAACTTTGCATTCATGGCTTCTATATCCTTCTTAACACTAGGTGTCCTCATTGTTGGAATCCCAAGCTCCTCTTAAGGCTCATCTCCGAGCCACTAGACTCTTTAGCAATAAGAGAATGCCCTACACAGAAATATCAAGCATACCAAGGGGCTCAACCACTTTCTCTTTGCCTTTATGTGATGTACCAACTACATTTCGAGAACTAGTATTATGACATAGCTTGCCACTCCATGGTCTATCAATAGAACTGTTAGATGAGGACTCTCCTAGTCCACTCAATGACTGTGATTGCTGACTTGCGTTCTATGTAACCACATTTCCACTTACATCAGCCCCAACAACATCTTTTTCAGCAACATACCAACTACTCATCTCATCAAATACAACATCCATGCTTGCCCTTAATTCACGTGTAGCAGGATTATAGCATCTGTATCTCTTTTGCTCAAGGGAATACCCAATAAAGGTACATTTTTTTACCTTTGGATATAGCTTGGTATGCAACTCACCTGGTACATGCACATATGCAATACATCCAAAAACTTTCAAGTGAGACAAATCAGGTTTCTTGCCAGTAAAATTCTCCTCTAGCATTACATCATGTATGGCTACAGTAGGAGTCTCGTTCATGATATAAACTAATGTAGACACAGCCTCAGCCCAATAGCTATGCGGCATATTCTTTTCTGCCATCAATGCTCATGCCATCTCTACAATGTGCTTGTTTTTTCACTCAACTCCATTTTCCTGCTCTACAGAGTGTATCTACATGTAAATTATCTCTGAATGCCATTCTTTTGCAAGAATTCAGAGAACTCATTGGAGAAATATTATCCTCCATCTGACCTTAGACACTTCACATGCTTTTCTGTCTGTTTTTCAGCCATCACTCTGAAATTCTGAAAAATGCATGAACACTTCACTCTTCCCCTTCATGAAATACACCCACACTTTCCCCTCATGTGGTCATCAACAATGAATGTTACGTAGTAGTACCTGTAGCCACCCATAGACATAGTCTTCACAGGACCCCATACATCTAAATGCACAAAATCTAGTACATTCTTTCTCACATTTCTGTCATGTGGAAATACATGCTTTTTTGCTTTCCAAATCGACATGCTTCACATATTGTCTGCATACCTTCAACCTTAAACTTAGGCAGCCCTGTCCTTATCACAAGTTCTTTAGTCTCCATAGACTTTATTATTTACACATTTACATGCCCAATTCTCTTATACCAAATGTATGTATCTGCAACAACTCCTAAACCATTTGCAAACATTGCAGCACTTACTTTAGGCATATTTACATTCAATATAAACATTCTTTCCACTCTATTTCCTTTTGCAACCAACCTGCACTTATCTTTAAAGTCTTCTACATAATAGCCACCATCAAGGTTAAATCGGACCTGCAAACCCTGCTCAATCATCTAGCCAATTGAAACCAGATTCTTTGTAATGTTTGGAATATGAAGTACATCTGCAAGGTACTTCACCTTACCATCCTGCATAGACAATGGCACATCTCCAACATGGGTAATTGGATGACCAATGTCATCCCCCCTGTTTCAACAAAACCTAGTCTTTCAAGACTCTTCATTTCCTTGAACCACTCACCATGACTTGTCATGTAGTTTGAAGCACCTAAATCTCGGATGAGCAGTGTCATCCCCCCTGTTTCAACAAAACCTCATCTTTCAAGACTCTTCATTTCCTTGAACCACTCACCATGACTTGTCATGTAGTTTGAAGCACCTGAATCTACATACCATACATCATCCTTACATACTGCTACATTATTTCCAGACACAACATTAACTACATGTTGTATAACAAACAACCTCTCATGTCCTCATTATTTCTACTAGATGACGCATAGTTATTTTGCTGCACTTTTCCATTTCATATGTCACTCTATTTCTTATAGTAATCTACCTACACAACATATCTAGGCTTACCACAGGAAAAATAGCCTCATGTATCATTATGCTACCTTTTCCAATTACCACGACGTCATTGACTCCCCTTGCCTCTAAATTGGCCCCTTCCACCTGTGTGTTGTTGTTGCAAATCCTAGGACTGTTTACTATTGGCTAACCATAATTCTGATTATCTATTTGGCCACCACCTTGGCCACATCCACGACCTCTACCTCATCCTCCCTCTATCTACACTTGTGTAGAAGGCCTGTTACTGTGAATACTATTGATCTTCACCCAAATTATTCTCTTCAATGATCAGCATTGACACCAAATTATTCTCTTCATCAATGATCAACATTGACACCAAATCTATGAAGTTGGGAATGTTCTCCCGAGTCTGAATAGATGTCTTGAACGCCTTGTATTGTGGCTGAGACCACATAGACACACTTCCACCTTATCATCATCATCAAACAGAAACACCAATTCATGCAAGGTATTCCACAATGCCCTTGATCTTCAAGGCATAATCATTCATATACATATTTTTCTTCTCCACTGTATGAAGCTCATTCTTCAACTGAATCTTTCATGCCTTTTGGTGTTAGTTTCATATAGCTTTACCAAGGTGTCCCATGCCTCCTTAGGTGACTTGGCATCCTGTATATGCCCAATCATAGTGTCCTATATGCTGATAGAAAGCCAATACATAACTTTCCTTGCTCCTTGATTCCAATCCTTGAATTCTTTTAAATCTGCAGAGCAGTTGGATTAATCTTTGGTATCGCTGCTGGTGCCTCCTCATGTTCACCTTCAATGTAGTCCCAGTAACCTTTTCACATTAGGAAATTTGTCAATCTAAACCTCCAAGCATGGAAGTTATTCTTGTCAAGCTTCTCCACCAACAGTCTGGTTTATTCCATCATTTGACATCTTGTCTACAACACAAATTTACCAAAAAAGAGCACTCTTGTTTGACCTACACAAACTGTTGTATTCTCTATAGCGGTACTATACTACACCCAAACTGTCACAACCAGTGACCTCAATTTGCATATATACACCCAATGGTAACTTTAAGACCTCTTTTTTACAGTACACACAGTGTGCACAACCAGTCACCCAGTCACCCTTCCTGTAGTTCCAAAACTAGAGTTCTACAGAGAATTGAAACTTACCCTGCAGTGCCCGTGAACGCCTGTGCACTGAAAAACAGAGGTCCAAACGCACCTAAAATGCATTTTCGACCCAAAAAACATTGTCCACCAAACAATATAGTTTCCCTATAGCTCTTCTCCCATGAAGAAAGCTCCTCAATTGGAGTTCGTTTGCCGGTGCCTCCGAATTGTAATCTGAAGTTATAAGGATCTATATCAAATACTAATTGTTAATTTGAACTCTCAATTGTACCAAAAAATAGTGATTAGCATTGATTAATCGCTGACTAGCAAATTAATCCTCTATTTTGTGTGCAAAAAACAGAGTATGCGAGGAGCCCAAATCTGAGGCCTTAGAGTTCCAATGAGATCAAATCCTTTCAAGGCCATTAATAGCAATTAGTCTAGTAGAGGATTAAGCCAAGAAACACAAGATTTGACCAAACATTGAATGCTTAATCTCTGTTTTACCAAGTAACCTCTGCAGATTTGATATGAAGAGCTTGGATCTCACTGTAGACTTGATCAAATCAAAATCTATCTTCACCAGCTTGTAGAGCACCCTTGAAAACCCCTAGGGCTAAGAGGAATTAGAGCAATTTGATCTGGTGTAAACAATATCTCCAATTTCTTCAGAAAAAAAGACGCTAGAAAAAATGCAAATTTTTGCAGCTTCAGTAGGCGGTTTCGCAATTCGTCTTCACTGGCTTATGTGTGGGGATCATGGCTATATATGTGGCTAGAAGCATTGGGCCTAATGTTGAGGATGGAGGGAGATCAAGCACCTCCACCAGCTAGGGGTGCAGAGAATAGTTGAAAAAGGCTTTAAAAATGTGATTAGCTATTAATCATGATTAGTAAGATAATCTGTTGCTTAAAAACTAGATGAGTCCTAAGCTATGGCTCTGATACCATGTTAAAATGCAAGCATGAGTGATGAGCTATGGTGGATCAAATGCTAGAATCAACATCATTAACAAAGAGATTAGATGATAATTAAGACGTGATTAGTGAGAAATTAATTGATAGCTTAATGTAGGCATGGATAATCAAAAATCAATAAATTCTCATTAGGCCAATGCCTCAATTTATAGAGTTTACATTCAAGCATCTAATCCCACTGATTTCTCCTTGATTCACCACCTCTTTTGCTTGATTCTCTCCACCTCTCCCAGAATATCTCCACACCTCCTACATCTCCTCATGCTACCCTTTATTCTCTCCCAATAGATACTTCTCACCTTTTCATAGGTTCTCTCACATTTATAGATTCTCTTTTTTCAAACCACTTGACAAGCACTTCCATACCTAGACAAGCACTTTCAAACCACTTGACAAGCACTTTTAGTGTCGCTTGGACAAGGACGAGGAAGAGGCAGAGTAGGAGGAAGGACCTTCACTTGCCACAAATGTGGAAAGCCAAGACACATGGCAAGAGACTGCTACAACAAACCCAGTGGAGAAGGAACGACATCGGCAAACTTCATGGAGGCTGCAAAGGAAGTGGAGTCGGATCATCTTTTCTGAGAGAGAGAGAGAGAGAGAGAGAGAGAGAGAGAGAGAGAGAGAGAGAGAGAGAGAGAGACCCCACAACCCAATGTAACCTGCCCCAACAAAGTAAAACCACCTCTGAGCCACCGATGATGTAGGCCACGTGGTAGATGTATGTGTGAGCACTTTAGTCAAGGTCGCGGGCACTTATAGTAGCCTTGGACACATAGAGAGAGAGAGAGTGTCAAGGACTATGGAGTTTAGGGACTTGAGGCACTGGTCGCAGGCTATCAAGTAAGAGGGAAACTTGGTATAGGGTCCAGGTGTGCTAGAGAGTATTCACTTGAGGTCAAGTCCAAATTTTCAAAGTGAACCAAAATCCCTGGCTCCAATTGTTGCTCTCAACCTACTATGAACCACAAGTACCCAAGTGTAACAAACAGACCTTTAACCTAGAATCCTACACTTGTATCCTTTCTAGTCTTGTTCAAGGAGAAAAAACTTATTCTCATGGGTGGATTGGTAGGTGCCACGCAAGGTGGGGGGTTCGGGGGGTAGCAACCCCCCGCCGATAGTAGGGGGTTTGGGGGGCGGCAGCAGCCCCCTGATAGTGGGGGGGTCCGGGGGGCAACGCCCCTGATGGGGTATGACCAATATGAGAGTCGACCACCTAATCATTGAAGAAATCGAGCATACTAGCAAGCATACACATGTTGAAAATGCATAAAATTTGTGCTCCTCCTTGCACACCAAAATATGTATCTCACAAGAAGGCCATGCTAGGTGTTGTGTTGAAATTTGAGCATTGTGATGAGCTATGGTGGATCATACACTAGAATCAACATCATTAACAAAGTGATTAGCAAATGATTAAGACGTAATTAGTGGTGGGCAAATAGATTAATGTAGGCATGGATACTCAAAAACCAGCAAATTCTCATTAGGGCTATGCCTCAATTTATAGAGTTTACATCAAGCATCAAATCCCATTGATTTCTCCATGATTCACTCCCAGAATATCTCCACCTCTTGCTTGATTCTCTCCACCTCTTGCTTGATTCTCTCCACCTCTTCTCTTTTCCCAGAATATCTCCCAGAATATCTCCACACTCCTGAATTCTCTCATGCTACCCTTTATTCTCTCCTAGTAGATTCTTCTCACCTTTTCACAGGTTCTTTCACAATTACATCTCCTCTTTTATAGACTCTAACCAAGAGCTTGTTCCCGCACACACCCTATTCACTTGTATATTTCAACACCTCCCCTCAAGTGAATAATCCTAGCACACCTGGACCCTATACCAAGTTTCCCTCTTACTTGATAGCCCGCGACCAGTGCCTCAAGTCCCTAAACTCCATAGTCCTTGACACTCTCTCTCTCTATGTGTTCAAGGCTACTATAAGTGCCCGCGACCTTGACTAAAGTGCTCACACATACATCTACCACTTGGCCTACATCATCGGTGGCTCAGAGGTGGTTTTACTTTGTTGGGGCAGGTTACATTGGGTTGTGGGGTCTCTCTCTCTCTCTCTCTCAGAAAAGATGATCCGACTCCACTTCCTTTGGAGCCTCCATGAAGTTTGCCGATGTCGTTCCTTCTTCACTGGGTTTATTGTAGCAGTCTCTCGCCATGTATCCTGGCTTTCCACATTTGTGGAAAGTGAAGGTCCTCCCTCCTACTCTGCCTCTTCCTCATCCTCGTCCTCGAGAGAATCCTCCTCGCGTGAAGAATGCTTTTTCCTCTCCTGCTGTTGAGTCGAGCCCTTTCTTCACTTTGCCTCTGCTCTCTTGCTCTAGTAGAGCTGTTTCTATCTCGTGTATCTTCAATTCAGGTACATTCTTTAGTGTTGCTACAATGTTTTCATAATCTCCTTTGTCCACACTCTTCAAAAGTACAGCTAATGCTTCATCATCTTCTACCTTTTTGCCAATAGCTGCCAGCTGTTGCTTAATGCTTTTATATTTGTTCAAGTGTGTG
This sequence comes from Cibotium barometz, assembly GCF_041138505.1. NCBI lineage: Eukaryota > Viridiplantae > Streptophyta > Polypodiopsida > Cyatheales > Cibotiaceae > Cibotium > Cibotium barometz. Next base: position 29,093,683 of record NC_141047.1, on the reverse strand, counting down.
ATTAAAGGTTCACTTTCCTTCATGTCCAATTTGTAGAATTGCATTAACAAATTTATCTTTGAATTTTTTGCTTGTGTACCAAATAATTTATTGAGTTCATCCCATGCATCTTTTACCCACTGTATCCCTGTGATATGATGAATGATTTCATCATATCATTTAAACTGAGTGCAATAAGTCCCAATGCTTTTTCATTCCTACTCTTCCACTCATTTTCCCCTCTCTCTGGGCATTCATCTCTCCCTTCAACTAATCCCCACAAATTTTTCCTCATCAGCAAATACATGGTTTTTGTCTGCCATGTATAAAACTGTTCCCCATTAAATTTGGCTATTTCCTATGCTGAACTCATGGTGATGTGAAGGGGGTCTTACCTCTTGATCCAATTTCAAGATTTAAGGGCAGTGTCTACCCTTTTACAACTCAATCTGGTGTTTAATAGATGATTACAACAATTTTATCAGCATAAAATCACCAGAAATTACACTAAATTAAGGGTAACCAATTTGTACGGGATGGTTGGAGTATCAAACCAACTCCGATTTGCAATTTGAAGCTTTAGGGATCTGTATCAGATACCTAATGGTTAATTTGAACCCTCAATTGTACCAAAATATAGTGATTAGCACTGATTAATCACTGATTAGCAAATTAATGCTCTGTTTTGTGTGCAAAAAACAGAGTATGCGAGGAGTCCAGATCTGGTGCCTTCCACTTCAAATGAGCTCAAATGCTTTCAAAGGCATCAATAGCAATGAGTCTAGTAGAGGATTAAGCCAAGAAACACAAGATTTGACCAAATATTGAAAGCTTAATCTTTGTTTTACCAAAGTCACCTACAGATTTGATGAAGAGCTTGGATCTCACTGTAGACTTGATGAAACTCAATTCTGTCTTCACCAGCTTGTAGAGCATGCTTGATTACCCCTTGGGCTAAGAGGAATTAGAAGGATTTGATTTGAGCAAGGAGAAATCTTCAATTCCCTTTAGAAAAAATGCACCGGCCAAATCGTTGATTTCTGCTTCCTCCGTTGTTGGCGGTTTGCTGCACCGTCTTGCTGAGGATGTTGGCTAGCTTGTGTTAGAAGCTTGTGCCCTAATTTTATGTGTGCAAGGTGCTAGAGATCCTCCACTGGCTAGGGGTGAAGGGGAAAGTGAAAAACTCACTAAAAATTTGATTTTTTACTAATTATCGACTAATCTTAATTAATTAACTAATGGTCTCATAAACGTGATTGATTCTAGGCATGGCTCTGATACCATGTTGAAATTTGAGCATTGTGATGAGCTATGGTGGATCATACACTAGAATCAACATCATTAACAAAGTGATTAGTAAATTGATTAAGACGTAATTAGTTTGGGTAATTAGCAAATAGATTAATGTAGGCATAGATACTCAAAAACCAGCAAATTCTCATTAGGGCTATGCCTCAATTTATAGAGTTTACATCAAGCATCAAATCCCATTGATTTCTCCATGATTCACTCCCAGAATATCTCCACCTCTTACCTGATTCTCTCCACCTTTTCTCTTTTCCCAGAATATCTCCACACTCCTAAATTCTCTCATGCTACCCTTTATTCTCTCCCAGTAGATTCTTCTCACCTTTTCACAGGTTCTTTCACAATTACATCTCCTCTTTTACTACAGACTCTAACCAAGAGCTTGTTCCCGCACACACCCTATTCACTTGTATATTTCAACATGTTGAAATATACAAGTGAATAGGGTGTGTGCGAGAACAAGCCCTTGGTTAGAGGCTATAAAAGTGGATGTGTAAATGTGAAAGAACCTGTGAAAAGGTGAGAAGAATCTATTGGGAGAGAATAAAGGGTAGCATGAGAAGATTTAGGAAGTGTGGAGATATAATGGGAGATATTCTGGGAAAAGTGAAGAGGTGGAGAGAATCAAGCAAAAGAGGTGGAGATATTCTGGGAGAGGTGGAGTGAATCAAGGAGAAACCAGTGGGATTTGATGCTTGGATGTAAACTCTATAAATTGAGGCATTGCCCTAATGAGAATTTGCTGGTTTTTGATTATCCATGCCTACATTAAGCTATTTGCTAATTACTCACTAATTACTCTCACTAATTATTTACTAATCACTTGTTAATGATGTTGATTCTAGTATTTGATCCACCATAGCTCATCACATTGCTCTAATTTCAACATAGACCCCACCCTCACTTGCAAAGTTTGGTCACCACATCGGAGCACATTTGCTTGCAATGTGTGGGCCAAAGGCCCAATTTCGAGGGGACTCTCTAAAGCCATGACGTATTGAAAACCAGGCAAATGTGTCACACATGCAGCCAAATGTGCTCTAATGGTGAACAAACTTTGCAAGTGTGTATCTGTGGACCTCATATATACACTTAAAATTTTTGATCACCATCGGAGCACATTTGGTTTTAATGTGTAAACAAAAGGCCTAATTTTGAGTAGGCTCTCTAAGGCCACGACACATTGAAAACTAGCGCGTCTAGCATACACATTGTAACCAAATGTACTTTAATGGGGTGACCAAACGTTATAAGTGTGTATATGTGTATTGGCATATATTCTATGAGTTATGCCCCATATGATATGAATAGTGCCACATGTGAACATGGGCTAACCAAGGGCTCTTTTCTCCCTTTGGGTTTTTTCCCTCAGATATTAGGTGTGAAAGGACACCACACTTATTATGTATTTTGATATTGTGGAGTCAACACTCCAGCTCCATACTTTTGTATCCTATCTTCTTTGAGCATCAATCACCATCTCTCACTCTCTTGAGAGAGCTTGGTGCTATGCATCTCTTGTTTCTCTGTTTTCTGTGCAACCCTAACCTAACAGTGGAACCAGAGTTGGGTTACAGCCTTCTGGTCATGCAGTTCTCGACGCCTAGCTTTTGGCGAGTTTTCGTCTGTCATCTCTTCTACATTTTTTCGTGCTACCCAGTCCGTCCGTCGCCTACATGTTTTTGGCTACGCTCCTTGCCGCATGTCCTCTACTCGGCTTCGCTCCTTGCCGCCAATGTCCTCCGCTCAATCGGCATTCTGTCGCCCATTCTAGCTAGGCGGCTCTAGTGGGGAGGGCTCCACCATCGCCCCGCCCACATGTGGCATGCTCGCACCAAAGAAGGTGGCCCTAGGCGAAGCTTAGCCCCACTTTGGGCTTACGTGGAAACTACCAAAAATTTGCTAATTTTTGGGCCTTCCTTCAGTCGACGTATTGGTTTCGTTTGACAACCCTTGCCATCTGACAAGTCGCCATCTGCCAATGTCACCATTGCTGACCCTCGCTGTCCCACACCCAACCTTCAGCTTTGCCCTTTCTAGCATCGTCTACAGTACACTTGAAGCCTTTTGTGCTCCGTTGTCTACACGCTGTTGTCTATGCCAATTGCTGTAGTATCTCTTCACCTATAGCTCCTGCCAGTGGCAGCACTGATGCCTACAGTAGTCCATGAGCAGCTCCCACCTGTAGAGCAGCATTGCCCTCGACACTAGTAGATCCCATGTCTGTAGGCCCGACAGCAAATAGTTTTTAAAAATTAGGGTTACAACTTTACAAGTAATTGATTTTTTGTTAGATCTATGGGGCTTTTGTGAATTTATTACTTCATTGCAAAAATCAAGTGCAAGCAATAGTGCAGGGCAACATTAGGGTGCAGGATTTAAGAAAAATTTGGGGATTTTCTAGATTTTGGGAATTTTTCAGAATTTGCACAATTGTAAGTGTAGGACATAGATAATTTTATAGCTTTTCTAAAATTAGTGCTTATTTGCATAATTAAAGCTCATTGTACACAAATTTTTAGGGCTTTTGTCAATTATGTGCAATTGACACATAAATCAGCCCATTGGTGTTGCTCAGAAATTTGGAGATTTTTAGCATTGCTTATCTCCAGCCTTGTATTCCGGGGAAAAACATTTGCACAAGACTTTGTGGTTGCCTCGCATTGCACTTCGGTTTGTTTGGGATTTTGCATGCAAGTGATTTTTATAGCATATTTTGTTGCACATGTTTGCATCTCTCTTGCAAGAGGTTTCAGCAAATGGCTGGAAATACGACTGATATATTCGGGGTTTCATCCCAAGAGGACAAATTGGATGGCAATAATTACTCCCTATGGAGTTTCATGGTCGGAAATCTTCTTGTGGTGGCCAAAGGATTATGGGGTTATGTGTCAGGTGAAGATGTACGCCCTGTTGACATAGAACCTAATGCACCTAGTCATGGCGCTCAACAAGTTGCAATACCCACTCCGCCCTCACAGGAGCAGAAGAGATGGGATATTCACGATGGCTTTGATTGCTTTGTCAGTAAAGTGATCAATCATACCGCATATTTGATCTTGCAAGACCTCATAGAGAGCTTGGGATGTACTTGAAACCATCTATCAGGCAAAGAATGAGGCCAGGGTTGCATTTCTCACGAAAGATCTTGAGAACTTGGACATGAATGAAGGTGATAGTATGGTTGATCATCTTATGAGGATCCAGGATCTTCAGGAGTAGCTACTCAAATAATATTGATGAGGTCATTTCTGAAAAGGAGTTGGTTTCACACTATCATCTTTGCCAGAAACCTACTTGAACTTCCACATATCGTTCACTCTATCTATCCAGGGAAACCCGAAACCAATCTTGTTTGAAGAGTTGGTTGGTTTGTTACTACAAGAGGAGGAGAATCGGAAGAAAAAATCTTCCAGCATGTGTTGTAGTGATGGGGCTTTCAGCCAAAGGCTGATTCGGAATATCCTTCACAAAGGGCTAAAAATGATGCAGGAAAGCCCAAGACAAAGGGTAAATTTCACTACTACAAGAAGCCAGGTCATTACTTGAATGAGTGTGCAAGAAAAGGCTTGTAAAAAGGAGAAGAAAAAGGAAAGTGGCATGGCTATAGATTCTTCTTCATCACCTACAGGGAAAGATGATGCATCACTTAATCTCATGCCGGATGAGTGGCCTTTTCTTACTTGCAGTTATGATGCATCATTAGAGAATATGTGTCTTGGTGTGTCAATGAAAGACACCACGTGGTACTTTGACAATGGTGCTTCTAACCACATTACCTCATGGAGGGATTTTCTTAAGAATCTTATGGCTACCCCTAAAGACAAGCAGCTAACATGTGCAAACAATTCTTCTTAACTAGTTCAAAGTGTTGGTGAGGTGATCCTCACAACAGAAGATGGTGCAGAATTATATCTTCCAGATGTATTATATGTTGGATTAAGAAGAACTTAATGTCTATCTCTGCTTTTGCTAAAAGAGGATATGCATTGAACTTTGAAGATGACAGATGCACAGTGAAAGATCGTGAAGGTGGCTATGCATTGGTCACTTCCGGCACATTGTACCATGGGTTATATCAGCTTGATAGGTTTGATAGGAGAGAGCATGATGCTCATGTGGTTACCACTCTTACACTTTCCATGCATGAGGTAAAATTGTGGCATGCTAGGTTTGGGCATGTGAACTATGGCAGTTTGATGCTATTGCAAAGGCATAAAATGGTACAGGATCTATGTAGAGCTGCCACCAAAACATGTATAAGAAGGGTGCATATTGGGTAAGATGCACAGAAATGCATTCCCAAAAGATGGATTAACAAGGGTTTTCTCTAGAAATTATAGCTTGTGCATAGTGATGTGGGTGGTCCTATGTGGACACCATCTTTTGGAAAGCATTATTACTTTGTAACCTTTATCAATGATGACTACTCCAAATTTGCTTGGGTGTATCCCTTGAAGGCAAAATCTGATGTATTTGCATGTTTTCAACATTTTGTGTGGCACAAGTTGAAAATCAAATAGGTTGTAAAGTGCATACCCTCCATATACAGATCAAGGGGGGGAATACATGTCCATTGCTTTCAAAGATTTTATGGTAGAAAAGGGCATAAAGCATCAATGCACGATGCCATATTCTCTTTAGCAAAATGGTGTTGTTGAGAGAAAGAATGGGTCTTTTATGGAAATGGCTAGATGCATGGTTAAAAGCAAAGGATTGCCTCACAAATCATAGATGGAGGCAATAATGTGTGCTACACATGTGTTGAACGGATACCAAGGCCTTGAAAACCATAACGTCATATGAGGCCTAGCATGAAAGGAAAACTAAAGTTGATCACTTTAGAGTTTTTGGATGTATAGCATATGTGTTGAGATATCGAGCTCATCTAGTGAGGCGGTGGACACTGATAACTCTCCTAGGGAATAGGCCCACACTTACACCACTAGCATGGTTGGTGAGATCATGGGTGATATGCGGCCAGTGGGATGTCAGGCTGTGTGACAGCCATTCTAGAGACTGCTGGCATAGTTATAGCGCCAGCTCATTTAGTTGGGTTCACACTATGGAGAACCCTAGTATGTATTTGGTTGAGTACCTTTTCATAGTGTGTACTCTTATCTTTGTATATGGTGTGTTGAGTGTTGTGTAAAGAAGAAGAAGAAGATTTTCAGCCTCTCACCTTGACATGTGTTCTCTTTTAGGGTTTTGTGAGTGTGTGTGTGCTTTGCAAGAGCTCAAGCTCTCTTCTCCCTTGCATCTTTTCATGGTATCAGAGCTTGGTTCATGCTAAGGGCTAAGCTGCAAGCAAGAGAAGTATAGGAAGCGGTACGAGGGTAAGAGCTTCAACTACTCTTTCCTATTTGTGTTGGCGACTACACCCTTGTTGTCGAGAGCTCTACGGGAGGCACTGACAAATGGTCTCTGATTGAGGAGCTTTCTTCGCGGGAGTAAAGCTATAGGGAAACTATTCTGTCTTATAGGACCATGTTTTTCGGACCGAAAATACGTTTCAGCCGCGTTAGGACCTATTTTTCAGAAAGCAGGCGATTTCAAGCACTGCAGTAAGTCATCGATTCTCTGCAAAACTCTATTTTAAGACAGATTGGTTGTGTGCAGACATTGTGTGTGCTGCAAGGAGGTCAACAGTTGCCATTGGGTGTATGTATGCACATTGAGGTCACTGGTTGTGACATTTGAGTGTAGTACAGTACCGTTGAAAATACAGCAGTTTGTGCAGGACAAAACCAGAGTGCTGTTTTTGGTAAATTTGTGTGTCTGACAAGATGTTAAATGATGGCATAAACCAGATTGTTGCTGAGAAGCTTAATAAGAAAAACTTCGATGCTTGGAGGTTCAGGTTGACAAATTTCTAGATGGGAAAGGGTTACTGGGACTACATAGAAGGTGAGCATGAAGAGGCACCGGAGATACCAGAGATCAATCCGACAGCTGCAGATGTGAAAGACTTCAAGGATTGGAACCAAGGAGCCAGAAAAGTTATGTATTGGCTCTCTATCAGTATACAGGACACCATGATTGGGCACATACAGGATGCCAAGTCCCCCAAGGAGGCGTGGGACACCTTGGTAAAACTCTATGAAAGGAATACCAAGGCATGAAAGATACAATTGAAGAATGAACTTCATACTGTGGAGAAAAAGAGTATGCCTGTGAATGACTGCATTGAAGATCAAGGGTATTGCGAAATCCCTTGCATCTATTAGCGTAGATGATCATGATAAGGTGGAAGTTTGTCTACGTGGTCTCAGGCCACAATACAAGGCATTTAAGACGTCTATTCAGACTCGAGAAAACATTCCCAATTTCACAGATTTGGTGTCTATCATCATCATCAAGGGTAGATGATGATAATAAGGTGGAAGTTTGTCTACGTGGTCTCAGGCCACAATACAAGGCGTTTAAGATGTCTATTCAGACTCGAGAAAACATTCCCAATTTCACAGATTTGGTGTCTATGTTGATTATAGAAGAGAAGAGCTTGGGTGAAGACCAACAGCCTTTACAAAACAAAAATAGTTCAGAGCAACAGGCCTTCTACACAAGTTCAAGAGGAAGAGGACGAGGTAGAGGAGGCCGTAGACATGACAAAGAAGGGGGCCGAACAGGTAATCACAACTATGGCCAGCAGAGCAGCAACAACAACAGTCCCAAAATTCACAACAACAATAACATGCAGGTGGAAGAGGCCAATTCAGAGGCAGGGGGAGTCAAAGAGGTCGTGGAAATTGGCAAAGACAGTATAATGATACACGTGGATGCTTTTATTGTGGTAAGCCTAGACATGTGCAGGCAGATTGTTATAAAAACCAGGCTGACATGCGAAATGGAAAATTACAGCAAAACAACTATGCATCCTCGAGCAGAAACAATGAGGATAATGAAAGGTTGTTTGTTATGCAGCATGTCACTAATGCCATGTCTGAAAATGTTGAAGCAGCACATAAAGATGATGTATGGTACGTTGATTCAGGTGCTTCGAACCACATGACAAGTCATGAGGAGTGGTTCAAGGAGATGAAAAACCTTGAAATACTAGGTTTTGTGGAAACAAGGGATGACACTGCTCATCCAATTGCCCATGTTGGAGATGTGCCATTGTCTATGCAGGATGGCAAAGTGAAGTACCTTGCAGATGTGCTTCATGTTTTGAACATAACAAAGAATCTAGTTTTAATTGGACAAATATTGAGCAAGGTTTGAAGGTTTGGTTTAACCCTGATGATTGTTATGTGGAAGACTTTAAAGACAAGTGCAGGTTGGTTGCAAAAGGCAATAGAGTGGGCAGAATGTTTACATTGAATGTAAACAAGCTTGAAGTGAGTGCTGCGATGTTTGCAAATGGTTCAGGAATTGTTGCAGACACAGACATTTGGCATAAAAGAATTGGACATGTGAATGTGCAAAGAATGAAGTCTATGCAAACTAAAGGAATTGTCATAGGGCTGCCAAAGTTTAAAGTTGAAGGTATGTAGAAAATATGTGAAGCATGTCAATTTGGAAAGCAAGCAAAGCATGTATTTCCACGTGACAGAAATGTGAGCAAAAATGCACTAGATGTTGTGCATTCAGATATATGGGGTCTTACAAAGACCATGTCTATGGGAGGCTGCAGGTATTATGTGACATTTATTGATGACCACACAAGGAAAGTGTGGGTATACTTCATGAAGGAGAAGGGTGAGGTGTTCACTCATTTTCAGAATTTTAGTGTTATGGTTAAAAAGCAAACAGGGAAATATGTAAAGTGCCTAAGGTCAGATGGAGGGGGAGAGTACTTCTCCAATGAGTTCTCTTAATTTTTGAAGAAGAATGGTATTCGGAGACAATTTACATGCAGATACACTCCACAGCAAAATGGAGTTGATGAGCGAAAAAATAGGCACATTGCTGAGATTGCGCGAGCATTGATGGGAGAGAAGAATATGCTGCATAGGTATTGGGCTGAGGCTATTTATACAATAGTTTACATCATGAATAGGACTCCAACTGCAACCATACATGATGTAACTCCAAAGGAGAGGTTTACTGGCAAAAAAACTGATTTGTCTCATCTGAAAGTCTTTGGATGCATTGCATACGTGCATGTGCCAGATGAGCTGAGAACTAAGCTGGATCCAAAAGCTAAAAAATGTGTGTTTATTGGGTATTCCCTTAAGCAAAAGGGATACAGGTGTTATAACCCTGCTACACGTGAGTTGAGGGTAAACAGGGATATTGTTTTTGATGAGATGAGTAGTTGGTATGCTGCTGAAAAAGAAGTTATTGGGGCTGATGTGAGTGGAAATGTGGTTGCACAGAATGAAAAGATGCAGGGGGGAAGAGAGCTTGAGCTCTTGCAAGCGCACACACACACTCACAAAACCCTAATAGAGAACACACAAGGTGAGAGGCTGAAAATCTTCTTCTTCTCTTCTCAACACTCAACACACCATATACAAGATAAGAGTACACACAATATGAAAGGTACTCAACCAATACATACACGGGTTCTCTATAGTGTGAACCCGACTAAATGAGCTGGCGCTATAACTATGCCAGTCTCTAGAATGGCTGTCACACAGCCTGTCATCCCACTGGCCGCATATCTCCCATGATCTCACCAACCATGCCAGTGGTGTAAGTGTGGGGCCTATCCCCCAGGCGGGTCATCAGTGGCCACCGCCTCACTAGAGGAGCTCGATATCTCAACACTCCCCCTCGAGCTCAACTCCATCTCATGCACACCAAGCGAAGCCCTGAATCTGCGGAGCTTCTCTGTACCCAATGCTTTGGTGAAGATGTCAGCTACCTGATCCTCTGTGCTGACATAAACAAGGTCAAGGTCTCCTGCCAAGACCCTCCCTCTGACAAAGTGGTAGTGGACCTCTATGTGCTTCGTACGAGCATGAAAGACTGGGTTCCTGGCCAACTGTATACTGCTAATGTTGTCACAGAAAATGACAACCTGTCTATCCACTGATAGACCCAAATCTGCAAGTAGCTTTCTCAACCAAGCTACCTCACATGCTGCCATAGCAGCTCCTCTGTACTCGGCCTCTGTACTCGATAGAGCAACCGTAGGCTGCTTCTTGCTGCTCCAAGTCACAGCAGCACTCCCCAAAGAAAACATGAAGCCACTGGTAGATCTTCTGTCTGAGATACTACCAGCCCAATCAGCATCTGTGTACCCATGTACACATATCTCTGTCCCAGTCTCATAGAATAGTCCACAATGCAAAGTAGACTTCACATACCTCAGTATGCGTCTCACTGCATCCAAATGCGGTTTCCGTGGAACCTGCATAAACTGACTCACCAACCCAACATCATAGCTCAAATCTGGTCTGGTGATCGTCATGTAGATCAAACTTCCTACTATGCGTCTGTACATAGTAGGATCCTCCAAGATCGCTCCTGAATCTGCACTCAACTTGCCATTCTGATCCAATGGCACAGAAATAGGCTTACAGCCTCTCATACCATACTTGGACAACATGTCCAAGCCATACTGTCTCTGCAGTAATCCAATACCATGTGGTGACCTAATCACCTCAATGCCCAAGAAATACCTGAGCTCCCCCAGATCCTTCATCTCGAACTTCTGTCTAAGCAAGATCTTTACATCAAAGATCTCTGCATCATGGTCCCCCGTAATGATCAAGTCATCTACATAGATGACAACAAGCACAACCCCTCTATCACCATGTCTCACATACAATGAGAAATCTGCATTGGCTACATGAAAACCAATAGTGACAAGATATTCAGAAATCTTGTCAGACCATGCTCTTGGTGCTTGCTTTAAGCCATACAAGGCTTTCTTCAACCTGCAAACATGTTCGAGGTGACCCTCATCCTCATAACCAGGTGGCTGCAACATATACACCTCTTCTTGCAAATGCCCATGCAAGAATGCATTCTTTACATCCATCTGATGTAAAGACCATTGCTTTGACGCAGCCACTGCTATCACAACTCTCACCGTTGCCATCTTGGCAACTGGGCTGAAAGTTTCCTCATAATCAATCCCATATGTCTGTGCATATCCTTTGGCTACCAATCTAGCCTTGTACCTGTTTATGCTCCCATCACTGTTATGTTTAACTTTGTACACCCACTTGCATCCAATGGCTTTCTTGCCTTCAGGCAATTGCACTAAATCCCAAGTTTCATTTCCATATAGTGCATCCATCTCCTCATCCATAGCTTTCTCCCAACACACATTTCCAACAGCCTCATCAATGCATGTGGGCTCAACAACCTGCACAACCTTTGCCATATATGCATAGTGATGTGCCACATAACCATCATAGGTAAATCTCTGCACAGGATTTCTCACTCTCCCAGATCTTCGCAGCTTCTCATTCATGGCTTCCATAGCCTTCTTTACACCAGGTGTTCTCATAGCTGGGATCCCAAGCTCCTCATCAAGACTCATATCTGAGCCACTAGACTCTCCATCAACATGAGAATGCCCTGCAGAAATGTCAGGCATACCAAGGGGCTCAACCACTTTCTCTTTTCCTTTACGTGATGTACTAATCACATTTGCAGGGCTAGTATTATGACGCAGCCTGCCACTCCATGGTCTATCAACAGACCCACTAGATGAGGACTCTCCTGGTCCACTCAAAGACTGTGATTGCTGACCTGCATTCTGTGCAACCACACTTCCACTCACATCAGCCCCAACAGCTTCTTTTTCAGCAGCATACCAGCTGCTCATCTCATCAAAGACAACATCCCTGCTTACCCTCAACTCACATGTAGCAGGGTTATAACACCTGTATCCCTTTTGCTCAAGGGAATATCCAATAAACACACATTTTTCAGCTTTTGGATCCAGCTTAGTTCTTAGCTCATCTGGCACATGCACATATGCAATGCATTCAAAGACTTTCAGATGAGACAAATCTGGTTTTCTGCCAGTAAACCTCTCCTCTGGAGTTACATCATGTATGGCTGCAGTTGGAGTCCTGTTCATGATGTATACTGCTGTAGAAACCGCCTCAGCCCAATAGCAATGCGGCATATTCTTCTCTTCCATCAATGCTCGCGCAATCTCAGCAATGTGCCTGTTTTTCCGCTCAGCAACTCCATTTTGCTGCGGAGTGTATCTGCATGTATACTGTCTCCGAATACCATTCTTCTTCAAATATTCAGAGAACTCATTGGAGAAGTACTCTCCCCCTCCATCTGACCTTAGGCACTTTACATATTTCCCTGTTTGCTTTTCAACCAAGACTCTGAAATTTTGAAAGTGAGTGAACACCTCACTCTTCTCCTTCATGAAATATACCCACACTTTCCTTGTGTGGTCATCAATGAAAGTCACATAGTACCTGCAGCCTCCCATAGATATGGTCTTCGTAGGACCCCATACATCTGAATGCATAACATCTAGTGCATTTCTGCTCACATATCTGTTACGTGGAAACACATGCTTTGTTTGCTTCCCAAATTGGCATGCTTCACATATTTTCTGCATACCTTCCACTTTAAATTTTGGCAGCCCTGTCACAATTCCTTTTGTCTGCATAGACTTCAATCTCTGCACATTCACATGTCCAATTCTTTTATGCCATATGTCTGTGTCTGCAACAACTCCTGAACCATTTGCAAACATCGCAGCACTCATCTCAGGCATGTCTACATCCAACGTAAACATTCTGCCCACTCTGTTGCCTTTTGCAACCAACCTACACTTGTCTTTAAAATCTTCAACATAACATCCATCAGGGTTAAACCGAACCTGCAAACCCTGCTCAATCATCTGGCCAACTGAAACCAGATTCTTTGTTATGTTCGGTACATGAAGTACATCTGCAAGGTACTTCACTTTGCCATCCTGCATAGACAATGGCACATCTCCAACGTGGGCAATTGGATGAGCAGTGTCATCCCCTGTTTCCACAAAACCTAGTCTTTCCGAGTTTTTCATCTCCTTGAACCACTCCCCATGACTCGTCATGTGGTTCGAAGCGCCTGAATCCACATACCATACATTATCTTTTTGTGCTGCATCAACATTTTCAGACATGGCATTCACGACATGCTGCATAACAAACAACCTCTCATTATCCTCATTATTTCTGCTTGAGGATGCATAGTTGTTTTGCTGCACTTTCCCATTTTGCATGTCAGCTTGCTTTTTATAACATTCTGCCTGCACATGTCCAGGCTTACCACAATAATAGCATTCACGTGCATCATTGTATTGCCTTTGCCAATTTCCATGGCCTCTTTGACTCCCCCTGCCTCTAAATCTGCCTCTTCCACCTGCGTGTTGTTGTTGTTGTTGATTCTGGGACTGTTGTTGTTGCTGCTGCTGCTGGCCATAATTCTGATTACCTGTTCGGCCACCTCCTTGACCACGTCCACGGCCTCCTCTACCTCGTCCTCTTCCTGAACTCGTGTAGAAGGCCTGTTGCTCTGAACTGTTTTTGCCTTGTGAAGACTGTTGGTCTTCACCCAAGTTCTTCTCTTCGATAATCAGCATAGACACCAAATCTGTAAAGTTGGGAATGTTTTCCCGAGTCTGAATAGACGTCTTAAACGCCTTGTATTGTGGCCCGAGACCACGTAAACAGACTTCCACCTTGTCATCATCATCTACTGACACACCAATAGATGCAAGGGATTCCACAATACCCTTTATCTTCAGCGCATAGTCATTCACAGACATGCTCTTTTTCTCCACAGTATGAAGTTCATTCTTCAACTGTATCTTACGTGCCTTGGTATTTGTTTCATAAAGCTTTACCAAGGTGTCCCACGCCTCCTTGGGGGACTTGGCATCCTGAATGTGCCCAATCATGGTGTCCTGTATACTAATGGAAAGCCAATACATTACTTTCCTGGCTCCTTGGTTCCAGTCTTTAAACTCTTTCACATCTGCAGCAGTCGGATTTATATCCGGTATCTCCGGTGCCTCTTCATGCTCACCTTCTATGTAGTCCCAATAGCCCTTTCCCATCAGGAAATTCGTCAACCTGAACCTCCAAGCATGGAAGTTATTCTTGTCCAGCTTCTCAGCCACAATCTGTGTTATGCCATCATTAGACATCTTGCGAAACACACAATTTTACCAGAAACTGCACTCTGGTTTTTCCTGCACAAATGCTGTATTTTCTGCACAGCGGTACTGCAGTCCACTCAAATGTCACAACCAGTGACCTCAATATGCATACATACACCCAATGGCAAACTGTAGACCTCTTTGCAGCACCCACAGTGTCTGCACAGTCAATCTGTCTTCCTGCAGTTCTTAAAACAGAGTACTGCAGAGAATCGATGACTTACCCGCAGTGCTCGAAATCGCCTGCTTTCTGAAAAACGGAGGTCCAGACGCGCCCGAAACGCGTTTTCGGCCCGAAAATTTCAGTCCCGCGAAGAAAGCTCCTCAATCGGAGATCGTTTGCCGGTGCCTCCCGTAGAGCTCCCGACAAGGGTGTAGTCACCAACACAATAGGGAAGAGTAGTTGAAGCTCTTACTCTCGTACCGCTTCCTGTGGTTCTCTTGCTTGCAGCTCAGCCCTTAGCACGAACCAGGCTCTGATACCATGAAAAGATGCAGGGGGGAAGAGAGCTTGAGCTCTTGCAAGCACACACACACACTCACAAAACCCTAATAGAGAACACACAAGGTGAGAGGCTGAAAATCTTCTTCTTCTCTTCTCAACACTCAACACACCATATACAAGATAAGAGTACACACAATATGAAAGGTACTCAACCAATACATACACGGGTTCTCTATAGTGTGAACCCGACTAAATGAGCTGGCGCTATAACTATGCCAGTCTCTAGAATGGCTGTCACACAGCCTGTCATCCCACTGGCCGCATATCTCCCATGATCTCACCAACCATGCCAGTGGTGTAAGTGTGGGGCCTATCCCCCAGGCGGGTCATCAGTGGCCACCGCCTCACTAGACGAGCTCGATATCTCAACACAGAATGCAAGTCAGCAATCACATTCTTTGAGTGGACCAGGAGAGTCCTCATCTAGTGGTTCAATTGATAGACCATGGAGTGACAGGCTACGTCATAATACCAGTCTTGCAAATGTGATGAGTACATCACATAAAGGCAAAGAGAAAGTGGTTGAGCGCCTTAGTACGCCTGACATTTCTACAGGGAATTCTCATGTTGATGGAGAGTCTAGTGGCTTAGAGATGAGCCTTGATGAGGATCTTGGGATACCAGCTCTATGAGAACACCTGGTGTAAATAAGGCTATGGAAGCCATAAATGCAAAGCTGCAAAGATCTGGGAGAGCGAAGAATCCTGTGTAGAGGTATACCTATGATGGTTATGTGGAACATCACTATGCATACATGGCAAAAGTTGTACAGGTTGTAGAGCCCACATGCATTGATGAGGCTGTTGGAAATGTGTGTTGGGAGAAAGCTATGGAGAGGAGATGGATGCACTATATGGAAATGAGCCTTGGGATTTAGTGCAATTGCCTGAAGTCAAGAAAGCCATTAGATGCAAGTGGGTGTACAAAGTAAAACATAACAGTAATGGAAGCATAAGTAGGTACAAGGCTAGATTGGTAGCCAAAGGATATGCGCAGACATATGGCATTGATTATGAGAAAACTTTCAGCCCAGTTGTCAAGATGGCAACAGTGGGAGTTGTGATAGCAGTGGCTATGTCAAAGCAATGGTCTTTACATCAGATGGATGTAAAGAATGCATTCTTGCATGGGGATTTGCAGGAAGAGGTGTATATGTTGCAGCCACCTAGTTATGAGGATGTGAGTCACCCTGAGCATGTTTGCAGGTTGAAGAAAGCCTTGTATGGCTTAAACAAGAGCATGGTCTAGCAAGATTTTTGAATATCTTGTCACTATTGGCTTTCATGTAACCAATGCAGATTTCTCGCTATATGTGAGACACAGTGATAGAGGGGTTGTGCTTGTTGTCATCTATGTAGATGACCTGATCATTACAAGGGACCATGATGTAGAGATCTTTGATGTAAAGATCTTGCTTAGACAGAAGTTTGAGATGAAGGATTTGGGGGAGCTTAGATATTTCTTGGGCATTGAGGTGATTAGGTCACCACATGGTATTGGATTACTATAGAGATAGTATGGCTTGGACATGTTGTCCAAGTATGGTATGACAAGCTGTAAGCCTATCTCAATGCCATTGGATTAGAATGGCAAGTTGAGTGCAGATTCAGGAGAGAGTTTGGAGGATCCTACTATGTATAGGCACATAGTAGAAAGCTTGATCTACATGACGATCACCAGGCTAGATTTGAGCTATGATGTTGGGTTGGTGAGTCAATTTATGCAGGTTCCTCGATGCATTGAGATGCATACTGAGGTATGTGAGGTCCACTTTACATTGTGGACTATTTTATGAAACTAGGACAGAGATATGTGTACATGGGTACACAGATGCTGATTGGGCTGGTAGTATCTCAGATAGAAGATCTACTAGTGGCTTCATGTTTTCTTTGGGGAGTGCTGCTGTGACTTGGAGCATCAAGAAGCAACATGTGAGGTAGCCTATGGTTGCTCTATCCAGTACTACACAGAGGCTGAGTACAGAGGTGCTGCTATAGCAGCATGTGAGGTAGCTTGGTTGAGAAAGCTACTTGCAGATTTAGGTCTATCAGTGGATAGACAAGTTGTCATTTTTTGCGACAACATTAGCAGTATATAGTTGGCCAGGAACCCAGTTTTTCATGCTCGCATGAAGCATATAGAGGTCCACTACCATTTTGTCAGAGAGAAGGTTTTGGCAGGAGACGTTGACCTTGTTTATGTCAGCACACAGGATCAGGTCGCTGACATCTTCACCAAAGCATTGGGTACAGAGAAGCTCTGCAGATTCAGGGCTTTGCTTGGTGTACATGAGATGGAGTTGAGCTCGAGGGGCCCGAGTGTTAAGATATCGAGCTCATCTAGTGAGGCAGTGGACACTGATGACCCACCTGGGGGATAGGCCCACACTTACACCACTGGCATGGTTGGTGAGATCATGGGTGATATACGGCCAGTGGGATGACAAGCTATGTGATAGCCATTCTAGAGACTGGCATAGTTATAGCGCCTACTCATTTAGTTGGGTTCACACTATAGAGAACCCTAGTATGTATTTGGTTGAGTACCTTTTCATAGTGTGTACTCTTATCTTTGTATATGGTGTGTTGAGTGTTGTGTGAAGAAGAAGAAGAAGAAGATTTTCAGCCTCACCTTGTGTGTTGTTTTTTAGGGTTTTGTGAGTGTGTGTGTGCTTACAAGAGCTCAAGCTCTCTTCTCCCCTACATCTTTTGAATGGCACTAACACTTAGGTTAGAGTACCACCTCTATCATTTGAAGAATTTAGTGCACATGTACCTCAGCAGTTGTTGAGAGGTAAGCTTGAAGACAAAGCGACTAAGTGTATATTTGTGGGTTATAGCAGTGGCAATAGAGGCTATCGCCTCTTTAAATATTTACAAACCATTGGGCTGAATTTTTTGGACAGCCACCTTCAGGCCCATATAACATGTTTGAAGGACTTCTCCCATTGGGAATTGATAGCACAACAGATCACCCATCAACTTTGCCTAATGGACAGCATTTGGGTGCTCAAAATCAGCCCATGAATGAGCTCATTACACCTCAAAATGTGGTGGAAGTAGTGGAGAAATAGCAGATAGAAACGGAAGAGGCTAGAGTTGTTCCTCATTGGCTACTCCATACTTTACAGAAAAGCAAACTTTCAAGTCCACTTCGTAGCAGGACTCTGGCTACTTCACGTAATGTAAGAGAACACGTAGATCTTTCTTGCATGAGTACACTTTGTGGTGCACAGATGAGCTTGATTCATTTAAAGAGGCTCATGAAGATGAGCATTGGATGCAAGCCATCCAAAATGATATGCATTCTAACCATAAAAATAGCACATGGGATTTGGTAGACTTGCCTGCTGGCAAGAATCCCATTGGCACAAAGTGGGTTTACAAGTTGAAAACAAAGTCTAATGGTACCACTGACAAGTATAAGGCCAGGCTAGCGGCGGCCAAAGGATATGCCCAACAAAAAGGCATTTGTGATGAGACTTTTACACCTACTTCTTGTATGGCCATAGTTAGATGTGTTGTTGCACTGGCTGCCCATCATGGATGGAATTTGCATCAGTTGGACATAAAATCAGCTTTTCTCAATGGGGATTTTCAAGAAGAAGTGTATGTAAATCAGCCCATTGGTTTTGTGATGCATGATCATGAAAACAAAGTATGCAAGCTTCGAAAAGCACTTTCTGGTCTCAAACAAGTTCCTCGAGCTTAGTATGAGAAGATACATACTTATTTGACCACACACGGATTTTGCAATAGTCCAACGGAGAGCACCCTCTACGTCTATGTGAAAGAGGATCATGGCACTTTGATTATGCTCATTCTTTATGTGGATGACATGTTGCTAACTGGGAATGATATGGATAAAATTTCAGCATTAAAAGCTGAATTTAAAATGCCATTTGAGATGACAAATTTGGGATTGTTGCATTATTATTTAGGCATACAACAGATGTTGGGATTTATGTACACCAATCATAGTACATTCAAAAGCTGTTGCACAAATTTGGCTTCCAATATTGTAAGCCCATCTCTACTCCAATGGAGCTAGGGCTGAAAGTGAGCATGTATGATGTTGGAGAGACTTTTGATATGAGTGTTTACAGCCAAGCAGTGGGCTACCTAATATACTTATACGATACATGCTCGGATATTCGGTTTGGGGTTCTCCAATGTAGCAAATTTATGCACAGCTTAGGTACAAAGCATTGGCAAGCAGTGAAGCGAATCTTCCACTATCTTCAGGGCTCCCTGGATCTTGCGTTGGTATATCCCAAGGGGGGTAGCTTGTAGTTACATGCTTACAGTGATTCCAACTAGGCTGGTGACTATGATACACGGCAATCCACCAATGGGAATTGTTTCTTTTTGGGGCATTCATACATATCATGGGTGAGCAAAAAACAACCTACTGTTGCCACATCTACTTGTGAGGATGAGTACAGGGCAGCCTTTATAGCCACAATAGACTGTGTATGGTTGAGGAGATTGATGACTAATCTTTGTGAGTGTCAACACACTCACCACCATACTCATTGGCAGTCAGAGTGCTATAGCCATGGCACGAAACCCAGTGTTTCATGCACGTACTAAGTGATAAAAAACAGAAGCAGGAGAGAGCACACACAAGAGAAACAAACCCTAATCCATATCCATCAATCATAAAGAAGGAGAGAAGCCATAGTCATCATCTCTCTCTCACACACAAAGGAGAACACAACATAGTGTTATGTCCACACTACAAAGTAAACCTAATGTAATGTCCACACCACACATGACCAGCTGGATGCGGTCATAAACACACCACACGATATCTATCTACCATACTGTCACTCTGTCAGCACCCATGTCCAGCTGGATGCGGTCATAAACACACCACACGATATCTATCTACCATACTGTCACTCTGTTTATGACCAGCTGGATGCGGTCATAAACACACCACACGATATCTATCTACCATACTGTCACTCTGTCAGCACCCATGTGCTATCCTCCAACTGTATACGAGCTTGACATTTCAACACTCCCCCTCAAGCTCGACATGTCCATCTCTAGGACTCCCAATCTGGTACGGAAATACTCGAACTTATCCTTACCAAGTGCTTTGGTAAAGATATCTGCAACCTACTCATCTGTCTGCACATATGTCAAATCAACATGCCCATCTAGCACCTTCTCTCTGATGAAATGATAGTGGACCTCAATATGTTTAGTCCTGGCATGATAAACTGGGTTGCTAGCAAGTTGAATACTACTCATGTTGTCACAATGAATGACAACTCTCATATCACTCTGTAACCTGACATCATCTAGCAACTTCTTCAACCACATAGCCTCACATGCAGCTATGGCTGCTCCACGATACTCTGCCTCTGTGTGGTAGATAAAGCAACTGTAGGTTGCTTTTTACTGCTCCAACTCACAGCTCCACTACCAAGGCTGAAAACATAGCCACTGGTAGACCGCCTGTCATATGCACTACCGGCCCAATCTGCATCTGTATATCCATAGACATGCATGTCTTTTCCTGCCTCATAGAAAAGACCATAATGCACGGTAGTTTTGACGTATCTCAGAATACGTCTCATAGCATCCAAGTGAGGTTTACGAGGACTTTGCATAAACTGACTCACCAAACCAACTGCATAACTGAGATCTGGCCTCGTAATAGTCATGTAGATAAGGCTACCAACCATTTTCCTGTACATGGTGATATCATCAAAATCTCATCACCCAAATCAGCCCTAAGCTTCATGTTTTGCTCTAATGGTGTCAACATTGGTTTGCATGCTGTCATACCATACTTTGCCAGCATGTCAAGTGCATATTGCCTTTGCACCAACCATATACCCTTGCTTGTTCTAATCACCTCAATGCCAAGAAAGAACCTTAAATCACCAAGGTCTTTCATATCAAACTCTTTGCATAAAGAGGCCTTAACCTCATCAATGCCTTTCCCATAATCACCTGTGATAATCAAATCATCAACATAAATGACTATCATCACGATACCATCATGTGTCTTCTTCACATAAAGTGAAGAGTCTGCATTTCCAACCACAAATCCAATACTGACAAGATATCTGCTGATCTTGTCACTCCAAGCACGAGGTGCTTGCTTCAAACCATAGATTGCTTTCTTTAACCTGCAAACAAAAGTCGGATATTTTGGATGTACATATCCTTCTGGCTGTTCCATGTACACCTCTTCTTGTAGTTCACCATTCAAGAAAGCATTTTTTACATCCATTTGATGTAAAGCCCAACCTTTTTGTGCTGCTAGTGCAATGATAGACCTCACTGTAGCCATCTTAGCCACTGGGCTGAAAGTTTCATCATAATCAAGACCATAAGTTTGTGCATATCCTTTAGCGACCAGCCTTGCCTTATGTCTCTCTAGGCTGCCATCTGACTTGCACTTTACCTTATACACCCATTTGCAACCAATTGCATTCTTTCCTTGTGGTAACTCAGCCAATTCCCATGTATCATTTTTGTCCAAAGCATCCATCTCTTCATCCATGGCTTTCTGCCATACATGCTCTCCAATAGCCTCTGTATAGCATGTAGGTTCCACATGCTTTACCATAGATGTCATGTATGCATAGTGCATAGCAAAATCTCTATATGTCAATCTTTCCACTGGATATCTGACTCTCTGGGATCTCCGCAATGCATGCGGGTCACTCTGTACACCTGTAACTCGAGCATGTGGTGGCACATATCTGTCCTGCCTAGCACCAGGTGTGCGTAAAACAGGTATACCGAGCTCCTCATCCAAACTCTCAGAACTAGAGGACTCATAACCTGTGATCCCAATTCCCTCGACTTTCTTCTTGCCTTTATCCATAGCACTACTCCCAGTGCTCACACTCTCATGCCTCAAACGTCCTGACCATGGACATACACTGCTACTCTCAGCTTCTGCTGTGCTGGCCCAGACATAGTAGTAGAACTAGAACTTGCTTGTGATGGCAAGTTCACAAACACATCTGCCTCAAGTGAGTCAATAACTCCCTCATCTTTTGCTTTGTACCAACTAGCAAGCTCATCAAACACCACATCTCGTCAGATGACTACTTGTCTAGTTTGAGGGTTATAACATTTGTAGGCCTTTTGATCCTGTGTATATCCAACAAATACACATTTCTCTGCCTTAGGATCCAACTTCCGTCTTCTTTCATCAGGCACATGGACATAAGCTACGCATCCAAAGACTTTGAGATGTCCAATGTCTGGCCTGTAACCTGTAAGCCGCATCTCTGGCGTGCTTCCATGAATGGCTGCTGTAGGTGTTTTGTTCAGGATATACACTGCAGTAGCACATGCTTCTACCCAATAGTAATCTGGCATGCTCTTTTCATTGAGCATTGCCCTTGCCACTTCACATATGACTCGATTCTTTCTCTCAGCCACACCATTCTGCTGAGGTGTATACCTGCATGTCAACTCTCTTCTTATCCCATGCTTCCGCAGGAAATGCTCAAAAGCTTTTGAGGTGTATTCACCACCTCCATCTATTCTCAAACATTTAATCCAACAGCCATATTGCTTTTCTACAAGAGCTTTGAAATCCATGAACTTTTCCAGCACTTCACTCTTCTCTTTCAAAAAATATATCCATGTTATCCTGCTGAAGTCATCTATAAATGTCACATAGTATAGACTTCCTTTGATAGATGGATTTTGTGCAGGGCCCCATACATCACTGTGTACTATCTCAAGTGGCTTGTTACTCATATTTCCTTCTCTAGGAAACCTCAACCTTGCCTGCTTTCCAAACTGACAGGCTTCACAAACATGCATATGCCCATCATATTTGAATCGAGGCAATCCACTGACAATGCCTCTTGTTTGCATGTTCTTTAATCTCTGTATATTGACATGTCCAATCCTCTTGTGCCACATGTCAATGTCCTGCACAATCCCATTGCTCTTTGAAAACATGGCTGAGCTCAATTCTGGTATTCCTGCATCCAATTTGAACAACCTTCCTTCCTTCTTGCCCTTGGCAATCAATCTACAGCCATGCTTAAAGTCTTCCACAAAACAACCATTCTCATTGAATCTTACTTGTAATCCCTGTTCAACCATTTGGCCCACTGATGATGCCAAATTCTTTGTGATGGATGGTACATATAACACTTCTGACATATTCTTCACATTTCCATCATGCATCCTCAAAGGCACACTGCCAACATGTGTTATAAGATGCTGAGTATCATCTCCTGTGACCACATAACCATTTGTATCCAATGGTTGCATCTTCTCAAACCACTCACCATGACATGTCATGTGGTTTGAGGCACCTGAATCCATATACCATGACTCATCTCCTGCATTTTGAGAATCCATTGTCCCCATAATGTGCTTCATTGCAAAAAGGTGATTTGAACTCCCATCATTGTTACTAGTAGATGCATAATTTCCATGTTGTGGTCTTCCATTCCTCATATCATTCTGCTTTTTGTAACAATCTTTTGCCATATGTCCAAGTTTGCCACAATAGTGACATTCAATCCCATTCAAATTTTGTTGAGGACCTTGCCATCGTCCTCTACCACGAGCACCTGTTCCAAATCTCCCCCTATGGGATTGAAATCCACGACCTCCACGTGATCCAAATGATGACTATGAATTCTGAAAATTCTGATTTGATTGTGGTTGAGTAGACCTGTCATTCCAACCACGTCCTCCACGGCCTCGAGGGGTAAATCTCCCCCTGCCTCGAAAGCCTCTAGATGAGTAAAAAGCCTGATTCCTTGCATGTTCATCATTGCTTGATGAGGATGCACCACCTGTAACACTCATACCACCAAGGCCAAGCTTCAATTCCTCCACAATGAGCAATGACACAAGCTCATTAAAGTCTGGCATTCCTCCCAACCTTACTGAGATGGAAGTATCAAAAGATTTGTATTCTTTGCCTAAACCACGCAATGTGAGAGCAACCAAATCATCATCATCCATCGGGGCATGGATTGATGACAAGGAATCTGCATAATCCTTGATTTCCTGAACATACTCATGTATACTCCTATTCCTTCGTGTTACACTGTGAATCTGTTGCTTTAGACAATTGTATCTTCCTTGCACCAGTGTCTGTCTCATACATTCGGCACAATATACCGCATGCTTCTTTCGTTGTATCTGCATCTTGGATGTGAATAAGCAAGGCATCTGTTACACATATTGAAAAATAATGCAACACTTTCGAAGACCGCTCTACCCATTGCTTGTGAGCCAGTAACTGAGCATTATTTGGTTGAGGAGGTAGGTATGGCTCCGGGTCTTCCTCCGAAACAAGAATCCATAAACCTTTGCCTTTCAAAAAACTGTTCATTCGAAACTTCCACACTTGAAAGTTAGTGCGGTCAAGCTTCTCTCCAACAATCTTTATCGGACCATCTCCCATTGTTGCAAAAATATAGTAGATGTACCCCTTTGACAAGTTGTATGCCGGACCTGTAAAAGCTTCAAATCTCTCCAAATCAAATCAAATGCTTGCAAATTGTGTGCATTAACATCCCACAATGATTCACCAACAATGTACACTCGATCAAAGTTAAAACCAAATGATACTTCTTCACAAAAAAATTTCTGGTTTTTTTCTCGCCAGTAATTTCTCGCCAGTAACCAGTCAAGATTATGCTCTAAATCCTTCAAATCTTGTCCAAATTCAATGATTCAACTTGAATTGGCTTCCCAACACATTGCTCCAACATATCCTAGAAGGGTTTGATCAAATTCTTCAAGGTGAATGAGAACCACCAATTTTTGTAGCTCCCTGGTTTGCTTTTTTCTGCATCTGTCAGGTACCACCTCTCACTAAAAGTGCTCTATCTCCTTCAAATCTTATCCAAATTCAAAACTTTTTGAATCAAAAGTTTAGAAACTCATAGGACTTTACTTGTACCAAAGGAATTAGGCCAATTTGATATAGACAAGGATTAATGCCTTGATTAAAAATGCTCTGTTTCTGGACAGACTTTCTGCAAACCTGCAAACCTCTGCTAATTGAGTTCAATGAGCTCCAAATACATCAAGTGAGCTGCCCCAAATGTTATCTTGCTCTCAATAACACTTTTGCTAAGTACTCCAAGCTTTAAAGGATCCAATTTGGTGTCCAAATGAGGGAATTAGGCCATAATCTTTGAAACCTGTCCAAGAATCTGCTCCATGATGCGCCGCCTGCTCCTGGGGGCTGTAGAAGAAGGGCAAATGCTCATTGACATCATCAGCACCTTAGCAATGACCTAAACTAACATGTGCTTGAAGGGTTTGGCTCAATTCTTCCTCTAGCTTCCGCAATCCTCCACGGGGGGTATGTCCACTGTTTTTGTGAAAAACCAGAAACTTTTGCATAAGTTCACTTCCACTTGATTTTCCTCAAATCTGTATGCATCAATCTGCTTCAAGATTCTGTATGTTGCTTGTGCCCACTTTGCTAATACATGTGCTAGTTCAAATACACGTGCCTTTGTGTATACATTTGCCAAGAGTACATTCACTTCAAGCTTTCCATGAAAGCTTAGAGAAAAACCAGAAATTTTCTGCTTGCTTTATGCACTTCAATCTTCACTGAACCTGCATTTTGGCACCTGCAATCCGCTCAAGGAAGTTTTGCTACTCTTACCAGTTAGGCCAAGCTTCAGATCTGTAACCGAGGTGAGCTCCACAGCTTCTCCTTTGCTCCAAGCTCCAATGGCTTCCTTCACAGCTTTTTTTTCTTCTTCCCTCTTCTCTCACTCACTCTCACAACACAGCTAATGAGCTCTAGGCTCTGATACCATGATAAAAAACAGAAGCAGGAGAGAGCACACACAAGAGAAACAAACCCTAATCCATATCCATCAATCATAAAGAAGGAGAGAAGCCATAGTCATCATCTCTCTCTCACACACAAAGGAGAACACAACATAGTGTTATGTCCACACTACAAAGTAAACCTAATGTAATGTCCACACCACACATGACCAGCTGGACGCGGTCATAAACACACCACACGATATCTATCTACCATACTGTCACTCTGTCAGTACCCATGTGCTATCCTCCAGCTGTATACGAGCTTGGCATTTCAACACTAAGCACATAGAGATTCATTGTCACTATGTCAGGGAGAGGATTCATGCAGATCTCATTATCTTACTGCTCTACACAGAACAATGTTGCAGATCTATTCATGAAGACGTTACCTCGAGAGAAGTTTGAAGCTTTTCGCAAAGCTTTAGGCTTACTCTCCTACTGCTCAGACCTTATACAGGTTCACATTACCACTACAAGGGGGATTTATTGGCATATATGCTATGAGTTATGCCACATATGATATGAGTAGTCCCACATGTGAACATGGTGGGCTAACCAAAGGCACTTTTCTCCCTTTGGCTTTTTCCCCTTGGATATTAGGTGTGAAAGGACACCACACTTATTATGTATTTTGATATTGTGGAGTCAACTCTCCAGCTCCACACTTTTGTATCCTATCTTCTTTAAGCATCAATCACCATCTGTCACTCTCTTGAGAGAGCTTGCTATTGTGCATCTCTTGTTTCCCTGTTTTCTGTGCAACACTAACCCAACAATTATGTGGACACTTGACCCTCAATTTTGCAAATTTTGGTCACCACATCAAGAGAACATTTGGTTGCGATATGCAAGGGGGCTCTCTACTAAGGCTATGACACATTGAAAACGACGTTTGGCATGTACATTGCAACCAAATGTGCTCCGATGGTGACCAAACTTATTTCTGGACACCACCCTCACTCTTGCAAAGTTTGGTCACACCATTGGAGGACATTTGGTTGTAATGTGCGAGCCAAAGGCCCAATTTTGAGGGGGCTATCTAAGGCCATGACACATTGAAAACTAGGCAAATGGTTCGCACATTGCAACCACATGTGCTCTGATATGGTGACTAAACCTTGCAAGTGTGTTGTCATGTAGGCTGTAATGCCTGTGATGACCGACGGCAGACCGGATGGCCATATCCAAGGTTCAGTGGGAGAGGACGCCCATGCGGAGTCATGGGCGGCCAGGCTAGTGTGGATGGCAGGCCACACACTATATAGCCTGGGGGATGAGGGGCAATCCACATTCTTCCTCTATGGCTGGGTGGTGAGCCAGAGGCCGTCCCCTCTCGTGGTAATGCCCGTAGTGGCGTTACGGATATCTAACACCGGTATCAGAGCGTGGTTCGAGGGGATCGTGAGAGTCCGCGCGCGAACGGGGGACCGCCCACTCGTGGTTTTCATCCACAATCTTCTCACCCTTATCTCCACAAGGGAATGTGTGGAGGGAGGGGGGGCCAAGATTTTTTGAAGGGAAGAACTCTTTCTCTCTCTCTCTCACTCTCTCTCCCCGTCACACATAGCATCGCAGGTAAGCAAAATTTTTGTTTGTTTTCTTTTTGTTTTTTGCGTTGAATGGCTACAAATGCTGCGCAAAACTCTGCGTTGAAAGGCTGTGAAAGGATTTGAACGTGTGTGTTGAAGTGGGGGGGGCGCAGACCACCCCCACGACCAGCCCCTGTGTGTGGGGGTGGGGCGGCGAAGCCCAGTAAGAGTCGTAGCTGAATGGAAAACGACGGCTGAAACGCACTGCTGAAACGCCTGGGGTGGGGGGGCGAAGACCAGCCAGTCCCACGACCTCACTGTATTCGGTGTGGCGTTGTTGTGCGAAGGGGGGGGCTTGCCTTGCAAAAAACGAAGGAATATCCAGCGAAAACCACTGTTTGAAAATGCCGGTGCTGGTGCTGCTGCCTAGACAGTTAGCTTTGGACATCGTGTGCAGGGGAGCGAATGCCAGCCTAGCGACCTGCGTAGAGACCGGGGGGTAGGCGCCTTCGCCTATGTGACCCAGCCAGCCAAGCCGGCGGCGGCCAGCCAGGCCGACCAGCGGCGACGGCCAGCCATGGGCGGCCGGCGGCGGCGGCGGCGGCCAAGGGCCACAACGGCCAGCACACGCCAGCCAACCCACCAGCGGCGGCCAGAGACAAAAAAAAAGAATTTTAAAAAAAAAATTAAAATTAATTTTCATTATTCATTTCTTGAAAATTAAAAATCAAAAAATTCAAGGAAACCCTCTCTCTCGGCTGGGGAGGAGAATCATCCCCGCAAGAAATAATCCCGGCAAGGCACCTCTCGATCATTTAAATTCTTGTTATGAGTTGCAGGCATTTTTCTCGTGGATCGGAGCATCCCGGAAGCATCCTTGTAGAGGCCCGCAACGCACAACAATTCGACAGGCGACCGTAAAGGGGGGTGACTACCATTCTCTCTCCACCATTGCTCATTTTTATTAGCGTTTTTTTTAAGTAATTTCCGAGTTCTCGCATTATTTTTTGCAAGAATTAAAAATGTCTGCTAGGCGTAGTGTGTCCCCACCGCCTTCTACTTCTCTAGGTTTTTCCAGTCTCTTGTCCTCGGTCGCGGGTTTGACCCCGATCGAATTGTCAGGCCGTACACGCCCGACTGTTGTTCGGTCCGGAGTGCGCTTTTCAATCACTCGTGATCCGCCAGTGCCCTCCTCGTCTATTGACCCCGTCTTAGGACCCAGCGAGCCCGCAGCGGCCGCATTGGCTGATGACCCCTCTCTGGCCGATGAGCCAGAGGACATGAATACTGACATCGTCGAGGGGACCGAGGAGGACCTCTTGGATTATGACGACGACGACTATGACCTATTGGACCCTGCTGATGTCCTGACAGAGACAGAGCTCTCTAGTGGACTGTTTAAATATCTTAATGCCAAATTGAACACTATGGGTAAAGTCCAGGCTGATTTAGTCACGATGCTACAGAGCATCTCCACACGGTTAGATGCACTGATAGCCGCCTCGGCTAGTACTCCGACTCCTCATGGTAGCCGAGCTCCTGTGGCACGGGTCAGCGTAGCCTCGCCAGTAATTGCAGGGGGGCCGTCCGTTGCGACAGCTTCGTCGTTGTTAAAAGACTTAAAGCCGCCTAGTTTTGGTGGCGAGGAAAAGGAGAGAAACAAGGACTCAGTCAATATGTTCCTAGCGAAGTGGTCAGATTTGCACGGGCTGCGAGACAGCAGCCTAGCCGTATACAGCCCGTAGAGGCTAGCCTCTCATTAACCTGCAAAGCGTACAAGTGGTGGATGAGTTTGACAACTCGCCCTACCACTTGGACGGAATTTGAAACAATGTTTCGAAAAGAATTTTTGCCTGTTAATGAGGCAGAAAGAAGCTGGGAGTTATGGGACAAGTGCTCGATGGAGAACAAATCCCTAACTCAGTACATCTCAAACTACAGGGAGATAGTACTCAAGCTAAAGGGAATCGATGCATTCTAGACATTGCGAGGCTTTAAGAGAGGCCTCAAAGATGATTACCTTGAGTACGTAGAACCCCTACAGCCTAAAGACTTAGCAGAGGCAATTCAATATGCACAGATATTCGATGACATCAAGCGCCGTAGTGCGCGTGGTGGTTCTAGCAGGGCCGAGGGTAGTGAAAAGAGGAGGTCAGGCCTCAAAAGAAAAGGGTTCCGCAGTGACAAACAAGGGGATAGGACGGACCAGGAAGGACAGGGTGGTCATTGGTCTAAAAAACCGCGACCATCCAGGAAGAAAAGAGACACCGAAAACCAAAAGAAAGAGCAATATATTAAAGCGCGAAAGGAAAATCGATGCTTTAATTGCAATGAAGTAGGACACACGAAGGCTGAGTGTCCAAAGCCTAAAGCCAGCACGAGTGGCAACGAGCCCAAAAAAGATGGTAAATCTTCTAGGCAGTTGCATACAGTGCAGAGACTCCCTCTCAGTTCCGCAGAGTTCAGAGAGGTGACAGTGTGTCATTGTGATGAGCATCATGCTTGTTCAGTGACACCAGCGATGTGGCAGCCTACTGTAGGTCCGCATGACATGGTGCGCATGTATGGCACCATAGGTGGCCGTAGAGTCACAGTTTTTATTGATGATGGAGCTAGCCACAACTTCTTGAACTACTCGTTAGTCAAGAAGTTGGGATTGACTGAGACCCGGAGTGATCATGAGTATACTGTTGGCCTAGCCAATGGATATGACAAAACGGTATGGAATACCGTAGTATTGGGGGTCCCATTATCTATGCAGGACTACGAGGCTCCGCTTGACTTTCAGGTCATGCACTTAGCCAGAGCAGACGTATATCTAGGCAGGGAGTGGCTGTATGGCTTGGGCCCTAGTCTAGCTCGGAATTACTTACATAATATGCTATGTTTTGAGCATGGAGGTAGAGTCATCACCCTGCAGGGCGACCGTACTGTCCCTGCCACACCACTTATTTCCTCCATGGAGCTGTGTACAGCGGTCCGCAGAGACCAGATAGCAGAGGTATATGCTTGTTACCCTCTTTTGAATTCTATTTCCGTAGATGAAACGATAAATGATGTTTGCGTAGACAAACAAGAAAAACAAAATAACCTTGGACGAGACCCACTGTTTGAAAACCCTGTTTGGCATGCATGTGATTCAAACAAGAAAAAATCCAAGGTGAATGAGACATTAAAGAAAAAGTACGTAGATACTTTAACGAATTTATTAGAGGAATTTCAGGATGTTTTTCCTGATGATTTACCAAATGGTTTACCACCATCTAGAGAAGTAGACCATGGCATCGAAGTTATGCCAGGATCAAAACCTATAAGCAAACCTGCTTATAGATTAAGCCACTCCGAGGCACAGGAGGTGGAAAAACAATTAACGGAATATTTAAACAAAGGCTTTATTCGGCCTAGTTCAAGTCCGTGGGCATCGCCTATTCTTCTAGTAAAGAAGAAAGACGGATCTATGCGGATGTGCATAGACTATAGGGCTCTTAATCAGATAACGATTAAGATGCCATGCATGGATGAGTTGTTTGATCAACTCTATGGATCGAGATACTTCACAAAAATAGACCTGAGATCTGGGTATCATCAGGTTAAAATTAAACAAGAAGATGTTGTGAAGATAGCATTTAGGACCCGTTTCGGGCATTTTGAGTTTTTGGTTATGCCATTTGGGCTAACCAATGCTCCAGCGACGTTTATGACGCTAATGGATAGTATTTTACGTCCATATCTAGGAAAATTCGTAGTAGTTTTCCTAGATGATATTCTTGTGTACAGTAAAACACAGAAAGAACACATAGAGCATTTGTGTCTAGTGTTCGAGTTGTTGCGAGAGCACAAACTATTTGCGAAGAAAAGCAAATGTGAATTTTTTGAAACAGAAATTCACCACCTTGGCCATATTATATCCGCCGATGGTATGCGGATGGAGCCAGAAAAAGTAGAGGCTATTCTTAAATGGCCAGCACCGAAGAATCTCGAGGAACTGCAGATTTTTCTTGGCATGTCGGAGTTCTACCGACAGTATGTGAAGGACTACACGAAGATCGCAGTCCCGTTGACTAACCAGTTTACGATCAAAAACAAAAAACATTAGTTGGGGGGACGCCCAACAGAAGAGCTTTGACAAGCTCAAGGTGACCGCTGCACCTGTTTTGACAATTGTCGATCCAAATGAGCCGTTTGTTTTGGAAACAGACGCTAGTAATGAGGCCATTGGGGCCGTACTTATGCAAAGGGGACGCCCAATTGCATTTGAAAGTAAAAAGTTAGATCGTGCATAGCGTAACTACTCGGCTTACGAGCGAGAGTTACTAGCGATAGTTTATGCACTGAAAAAGTGGAGACACTATTTATATGGTGCCACTTTTGAGGTCCGGACGGACCATGAAAGTCTGAAATGGCTTTCAAGTCAAAATGAACTCAAGGGTAGAAAAGCTCGGTGGGCGGAGATCTACATGAGTTTGACCTTCAGATACGTTACCAGAAAGGTAAGTATAACGTGGTGGAAGATGCACTTAGTCGCATGCCACGGATTAATGAACTTAGTTTCACAGTCTTCAAGAATGATTTCTTGGAGTCCCTGCGTGGTTTATGTGAGCACGATCCATCTTTTACAGAGGTCTGGTGCGCTGTACGCGTACGCACTTCTTCACAGACGCGACCACCTCCCTCGTTGGCACGTATTGCTAGTCCGGAGAGACTGGCCGAAGGTGCAACGAGAAGGGAAGCGAGAGTTAGTCCGGAGAGACTAGCCGTGTCTTCTAGGTATAGTTTGGAGCCGGAGAGTTCTGACGTAGGCCCTTCATCACCTTTGACTACCACGGCTTCAAAGGGGAGTGATAAACTTCGTCGGGGGGAGAAATATGCTAATTACTCCATTGACGATGGGTACTTACTCTACAAGGGTAGAATATGTGTACCAACTATTGGTGACTTTCGGGCCCAAATTCTTAAAGAAAGTCATGATAGTCCAAGTGCGGGTCATCCTGGGATTCAGAAGACCTATGCACTAGTAAAAAGACAGTTTTATTGGCCTAGTTTGTTTAGGGACGTCCAGACTTATGTGCTGAAATGCAATAAGTGCCAGGTCAATAAACATGAACGTCTTAAGGTTGGAGGACTACTCCATCCGTTGGATATTCCTCAAGGGAAATGGGAAAGCATTTCCATGGATTTCATTACCGGTTTACCCAAGACGAGTCGAGGGAATGACTCGGTGTGGGTGGTAGTGGACAGGTTAACTAAAATGGCAAAGTTTATCGCCACGAAGAAAACTGTTAAAACGCCAGAGTTGGCAAAACTCTTTATTGAACATCTCTACAAGCTATATGGCCTGCCCGCAGATATAGTGTCGGATAGAGATAGAAAGTTCAACAGTCATTTTTGGAGGGAAGTCTTCAAAAAGTTGGATACTACTCTGAGTATGAGTACGGCAGATCATCCGGAGTCTGATGGTCAAACTAAAAGAGTTAACCAAATTCTAGAGGATATGTTGCGTTCTTATGTTAGTAAGAAGCAATCTAATTGGGAAGAGTACTTGCCCTTATTGGAGTTTGCCTATAACAGCTCCAAACACTCAGCGACGACTGGATTTACACCATTCATGTTAATGTATGGATTCCAGCCGAGATCTCCGATGGCTGTAGGCCTAGAAAAGGAGAAGATTCAATCTGTCAAGGATTTCCTTGAAGATATGAGTGATATGCTCAGAGCCGCACGTGAGAGCATTCGTAGCGCCCAGGATCGCGCTAAAACTTATGCGGATAAAGGACGAAGAAAGGTGACCTTTGCAGAAGGTGACTTTGTATTCCTCAAGGTTCCTGCACAGTCAGAAACCATGAAAACGGGAAAGTGTAATAAACTTTCTCCGAGATATTGTGGTCCTTTTAAAATCCTTAAGAAGATTGGGGACGTAGCATATAAACTTGAGTTACCGGAGAGTTCTCAAGTCCATCCTGTCTTCCATGTCAGTAAACTGAAGAAATCAGTTCACAGGTTAGAGAACGCAGTTTCTCCAGAGATTTTGGTGGACTTGATAGAGCCACCAAAGATACCACATGAACCTGAAAAGATTCTACAGTATCGTGATAGACAAACCCGACATAAAGTGTACCAGGAGGTACTTGTTTAATGGACAGATAGGGATGAGGAGGTAGCAACCTAGGAACGCCGTAGTGCAATTTCCAAAAGGTTTCCCCAGTTTGTTTTCGAGGACGAAAACTCTTCTTAAGGGGGGGGTAATGTCATGTAGGCTGTAATGCCTGTGATACCGACGGCAGACCGGATGGCCATATCCAGGGTTCAGTGACCGGATGGCCATATCCGGGGTTCAGTGGGAGAGGACGCCCATGCGGAGTCATGGGCGGCCAGGCTAGTGTGGACGGCAGGCCACACACTATATAGCCTGGGGGATGAGGGGCAATCCTCATTCTTCCTCTATGGCTGGGTGGTGAGCCAGAGGCCGTCCCCTCTCGTGGTAATGCCCGTAGTGGCGTTACGGATATCTAACATGTGTATATGTAGACCCCACCCTCACTCTTGCAAAGTTTGGTCATAAGATAAGATTTTCCTTATTCAATTGGATGATTATGAATTGATATATAAATATGCATAATATCTTTAGTTAGGTTTTTAAAATGTGAATGAATTTATATATATATATATATATATATTAAAATGTTTTAAAATAATAATTATAAAAAATAAATAAAATTATTTTTAAAAGAAGAATGCATAAATTATATTTATTTTAACTATAAAATAATATATTATTCTATTTTTATATGTTATTTATTTTTAAAATTAAAATTTATTTTATGAGAATAAAAAATAATTTAAAAATACCTTTAAATTATGTGTGTGTGTGTGTGTGTGTGTGTGTGTGTATAACATAAATTAACAAATAGTGTTTTTAATGATTTTTTAAATCATAAAAGTCTAATAATATTTTTTTAATTCATGTATATTTTATTTAAAATTTTAGATATTATAAGAGTATTTTAGATACATATGCATGGATTATCTATAAATTAAATATATATTTTTTACTATAAATTAAATATATATTTTTTACATGTATGCATGGATTATCTATAAATTATGTATATATATTTTACATGTATCTAAAACTATGAATGGATGCACCCATGCATAGGGTGATGGTGACATGGAAACTTGAGTTGATCATGTGGCAAGGAAGATTATTAATGTGGCATACAAATGTGTGACATGTGGCACCAACTCAAGCTGATGTGATATATCCATGGTGGATGTTTTAATGACATAGACTAATGATGTGGCAATTTGAATGAGGTGGTAGCTCTCTCTCCTTAATGATGTATTAACATATGTGACATGACATCTAATGAGGTGGCATCCTGTCAATAATGAGGTGGCATAGTGAGGTGGCAGCCATGTCATCAATAATGAGGTGGCATAGTGAGGTGGCAGCCATGTCATCAATAATGAGGTGGCATGTTGTGATGGCACATTGAGATGGAAGGCATGCTAGGTGTAGGTGGCATGTCAGACACGTGGGCACATGTATGGCCACCTTACAATTCTCCACCTAGGCTTGTACACTACCTAACCTGGGTTCCCAACCCTCGTTAGGCTTGGAAGGGAAGAAACTACTAAAGTAGAGCTATTTTCACATAAAATGGATGAAAATAAACATTTTCTTACTCAAATTAAACCAAATTATTTTTCATAGATTCATCATGATTAGGGATACTTTATCACATAAAATTATTGTGCAATCATGTAAGAATGATTTTTTATAATTAATTTACTAATTATGCTCAACTGCTCTAGGACTTTGAAGTAAATTTTTGTAAGATTCCTCCCCAGCCCCTCAAGATGTCCAGTCTCTTCCCCTGTAATCAATCCGCTTTTCTGAATAATAAAAGATCTTGTTTCTACCTGTTTTGGCTTAGAGAGAGAAAATATTCTAGAGAGAGATAATTCAGTTTTTAGATATCTTTGGATGGAAAAATATCCCTTCTTATTAAAATAAATTCCCCCGAAACAGACGTTTAAAAAGAAATTCCTAAGGTACATTAGAAATAAATTATAATGTGCACAAAAGACCTTAGCCTAAGGGTAAAGATTTTCTCAAAATTTTGGATTATGGTCCAATTAAGGTTCCTATGGACCAATAAGATTAATCCAAATTCAGGAAGGAGATAAACTAAAGAATAAAAGAAAAACCCCCCAAAAATGAGTAAATGCTCACATAAGATGAAGAGTGGACTAAGGACCAAAGAAAACAATTAAAAAATTAAATTTTGACACCTTAGAGTGGGGATCTCTCCTCATGAAGTAGGCACCTTTTTCTCATCAATATCCCCAATTTTTAATCAATAAAATGAGATATTTCATCTCTCCTCTCTCCTAATTCAAGTCTAGTTCCAAAAAGTGAGCTGAACTGACCCAAAAATGGTCAAAATTTGACCAAATTGATCTGGAAAATTTTAGAATCAGTTTGCTTGGTTAGAGGCTCACTTTTTCATATAAATAGAAGCCTCCCCCTTTGTAAAAGCTTTGTTACTCTACTCTTGCCCTGAGCCATCTACATTGAATTATTTAATAATTCAATTGTTTTTGGCCTAATCCTCTCCATAGTGAATTGGTGGCCACTCTTGCTTCAAACAAGAGTAGAGCCCTCAATCCCTCAAGCCAAAAAAGAGCTTACAAGCTCCATGTAAGCTAATTTTCTTACTTGTTTAATGAAAAATCTATGGTTTTCTTAAATTTTATGTTTTGCAAATGTTTGAATTAAATTCAAATGCTATGCCTTTGATAAAAATGCCACCCCCTTCTCTTCTTTACATTCCAACCTTTGTCAATGCTAGAAAGATTAACTAAGGGATTAATTAAACTCCTATTGTTTACTCTCCTGAATTTAGAAAATTGTGTAGATTAGAGTTCTATAAATCTAATTTGGATTAATTTAAGTTAAATAAAGAATGATAAAAATAAAAAATGGTCAGCCATACAAAGGAGGTTATGGCAAAATTTTCCAGAATTTTATGGAAAAGAAAGTTTGGTTTTATGTTATTCCAAAAGAGTAATTCCCACCATTTTTACATCTAAAAGAAATATTCTAATTACTCCATGTACATATTCACCTATAAATATGCATGGATATCACTGATATTAAATATTAAAATTGATTTCTATGCATAGAAAGATAGATAATGGAAATTTTTTTATTATAAAAGTGTTATTCTCATTAAATTTGATTTTTATGCTTAGAAAGATGCATAATGGAAATTTTTTTATTATAAAAGTGTTGTTCTTATTAAATTTGATTTTTATGCATAGAAAGATGCATAAAGGAATTTTTTTATTACAAAAGTGTTATTCTTATTAAATTTGATTTTTATTCATAGAAAGATGCATAAAGGAATTTTTTTATTACAAAAGTGTTATTCCTATTAAATTTGTTTTTTATGCATAGAAAGATGCATAAAGGAATTTTTTTATTACAAAAGTGTTATTCTTATTAAATTATATTTTTATGCGTAGAAAGATGCATAAAGAAAATTTTTTATTACAAAAGTGTTATTCTTATTAAATTTGAGTTTTACGCATAGAAAGATGCATAAAGGAATTTTTTTATTATAAAAGTGTTATTCTTATAAAAATTGATTTTTATGCATAAAGCAATTATTTTTTATATATAAAAGTGTTATTTCCATTGAAGTTGATTTTTATGCATAAACAGATTCATAAAGAATTTTTATATCAAAATTAGAATTCTCTTAAATTCTATGTTTAAACTCTATGAGTATTTGATAAATGAATTATTAAATACTCTAAGAGAGAAATTTCTATCGTTTTATATTCACACCGATTCTAAAAAGAAAATTCAAGAAATCTATCAAGATCGAAATATTCAATTAAATGATTAATTTATTCCTCATGGGAATTCATAACTAATTTAGAAATCAGTTAAGTGAATATTCCAAAGAAAGAAATTCAGTAAAATAGTAACTGAATTATCAAACCTTTTCGAGAAAGATAGTTCAGGAAAAATCTCATCTGACTCGAACCTTGAATCAGACTATGATCAAGACCAAACTCTTTCGTCAGTTTTGAGGAAAGAAGATGTGACCAGTTTAGAAAAATACACTCAAAACTCCCGCTAGATCTGAAACTAAGTTTGAGACCCTTCGAATTGATTTGTGGATCAAGGTTACAGAATTTGAGGAGTTTTGGTATGAAATTCAGAATTCCGTTCAAGAAGTTTTGGGGATACTGATTCAAGAAATACTCATTGTATTCAAAAGAAAATCAAACTGAAAACTTGCATAGAAACCCTGTTTTCTTAAAGGACTCTTACGCTAGAATGTTGGCGGAGGGAGCATTTGGTATATGTTTTTCTAAGGGAAGTTCGGTTGTAACAGCTAGCCGGGAGTGTTCAAAGGATAGCTCACGCGGCAAAGCCTGCCCAGGTCTTGACCAGCCTTAGTATGGTTGAAAAATGGTGCACTTCCGGGTAACGATGGATGAGGGCCGACGAAGCGGTCCCTGAGTGAAGTGCCAGGACACCTAAGGAGGATCCTGGAGGGTTCTGACCAGGCAATACACGGGCTCGTGGTGCCTAGAACACCCATGCATATGTCGTGGAAGATATGTATGATGGACGAAATGATTATTGTAATCTGTTACTGGATCTTGTTGCTTGCCCAGGTCTTGATGACTAGCCTTAGTATGGTTGAAAAATGGTGCGCTTTCGGTAACGATGGACGAGGCCCGACGAAGCGATCCCTGAGTGAAGTGCCAGGACACCTAAGGAGGATCCTGGAGGGTTCTGACCAGGGAATGCACGGGCTCACGGTGCCTAGGACACCCATGCGTATGTCGTGGAAGATATGTATGATGGACGAAATGATTATTGTAATCTATTTACAAAATATTCAATTAAATGATTAATTTATTCCTCATGGAAATTCATAACTAATTTAGAAATCAGTTAAGTGAATATTCCAAAGAAAGAAATTTAGTAAAATAGTAACTGAATTATCAAAACTTTTCGAGAAAGATAGTTCACAAAAAATCTCATCTGACTCGAATCTTGAATCAGACTATGACCAAGACCAAACTCTTTCGTGAGTTTCGAGGAAAGAAGATGTGACCAGTTTAGAAAAATACACACAAAACTCTCGCAAAATCTGAAACTAAGTTTGAGACCCTTCGAATTGATTTGTGGATCAAGGTTACAAAATTCGAGGAATTTTGGTATGAAATTTAGAATTCCATTCAAGAAGTTTTGGGGATACTGATTCAAGAAATACTCATTGTATTCAAAAGAAAATCAAACTGAAAACTTGCATAGAAACCCTGTTTTCTTAAAGGACTGTCTTACGCTAGAATGTTGGAGGGGGCATTTGGTATATGTTTTTCTAAGGGAAGTTCGGTTGTGACACCTAGCCGGGAGTGTTCAAAGGATAGCTCACACAGCAAAGCCTGCCCAGGTCTTGACCAGCCTCAGTATGGTTGAAAAATGGTGCGCTTCTGGTAACGATGGAAGAGGGCCGATGAAGCGGTCCCTGATGAGTGAAGTGCCAGGACACCTAAGGAGGATCCTGGTGGAGGGTTCTGGCCAGGCAATACACGGGCTCATGGTGCCTAGGACACCCATGCGTATGTCGTGAAAGATATGTATGATGGACGAAATGATTATTGTAATCTGTTACTAGATCTCGTTGCCTGTTGACCATCCTCAGCATGGTTGAAAAATGGTGCACTTCCGGTAACGATGGACGAGGGTCGACGAAGCGGTCCCTGAGTGAAGTGCCAGGGCACCTAAGGAGGATCCTGGAGGGTTCTGATCAGGCAATGCACAAGCTCATGGTGCCTAGGACACCCATGCGTATGTCGTGGAAGATATGTATGATGGACCAAATGATTATTGTAATCTGTTACGAAATATTCAGTTAAATGATTAATTTATTCCTCATGGGAATTTGTAACTAATTTATAAATCAGTTAAGTGAATATTCCAAAGAAAGAAATTCAATAAAATAGTAACTGAATTATCAAACCTTTTCGAGAAAGATAGTTTTAGGAAAAATCTCATCTGACTCGAACCTTGAATCAGACTATGACCAAGACCAAACTCTTTCATCAGTTTCGAGGAAAGAAGATGTGACCAGTTTAGAAAACTACACTCAAAACTCTCGTCAAATCTGAAACTAAGTTTGAGACCCTTCGAATTGATTTGTGGATCAAGGTTACAGAATTCGAGGAGTTTTGATATGAAATTCAGAATTCCGTTCAAGAAGTTTTGGGGATATTGATTCAAGAAATACTCATTGTATTCAAAGGAAAATCAAACTGAAAACTTGCATAGAAACCCTGTTTTCTTAAAGGACTGTCTTACGCTAGAATGTTAGAGGGAGCATTTGGTATATGTTTTTCTAAGGGAAGTTCGGTTGTAAAAGGATAGCTCACGCGGCAAAGCCTGCCCAGGTCTTGACCAGCCTCCTCAGTATGGTTGAAAAATGGTGCGCTTTCGATAATGAAGGACGAGGGCCAACGAAGCGGTCCCTGAGTGAAGTGCCAGGACACCTAAGGAGGATCTTGGAGAGTTATGACCAGGCAATGCACGGGCTCGCAGTGCCTAGGACACCCATGCGTATGTCGTGGAAGATATGTATGATGGACGAAATGATTATTGTAATCTGTTACTGGATCTCATGCTGATGACCAGCTAGTCTCAACGGAGAGTCCAAAGTGATACTATTTTTTTGAGAAACAAGAGACTCGATAGAAATTTTGAGTTATGATATCTGTAACCAATAACTGTTTGCCAATGGATTATTTTATATGTTAAAGTTTTAAAGAGGAGTGTGTGCGTATCTGTATTCGAAAGCAAAAGTTAAGAAAGGCATTCAATTATGGGTGGGTGAGTAATGTGTGGTTCTACCGATTCCAGTGGTTGGGTGGTGGCTAACTTATGGGCCAGATGGGGTTAGGCTGGAATCAGTGGAGTTTTAATAATTAAATTGAAATAATAGGAATATGCTTAGAATTCGAGTAGTTAAATAAAAACCTGAAGAATTTCCTCAAATGATTAGATCAACGATTGCCTGATTTTGGTTAGGAAAATAGCGTTGATTTTTTCAATTTAGTGATAGTTTTCCTTCTATCTAGTTTAATCAGATGAAGGATAGTTTAGTCTCTTGACCCCGTTAGAAAATTCGTTAAGAAAATCAAAAAGGTGGAATCGCCCCCATTTTTCAGGCAAGGGAAATTTTTTTGGTTTCGGTTTCGGAATGACCACGAGATTAGTCTCGTGTCCGGACATTCAAGGGCGAGACCCCGAGTGGGAAACCCTGCCCCCCGCACAAGAAGAAGCTATTGAAAAGATGCAGGGGAGAAGAGAGCTTGAGCTCTCTTCTCCCCTGCAAGAGCTTAAGCTCTTGCAAGCACACACACACTCACAAAACCCTAAAAGAGAACACACAAGGTGAGAGGCTGAAAATCTTCTTCACCAACACTCAACACACCATATACAAAGATAAGAGTACACACATATGAAAAGGTACTCAACCAAATACATACTAGGGTTCTCTATAGTGTGAACCCAACTAAATGAGCTAGCGCTATAACTATGCTAGTCTCTAGAATGGCTGTCACATAGCTTGTCATCCCACTGGCCGCATATCACCCATGATCTCACCAACCATGCCAGTGGTGTAAGCATGGGGCCTATCCCCCAGGCTTCATTAGTGTCCATCGCCTCACTAGATGAGCTCGATATCTCAACACTCATGTACACCAAGCAAAGCCCTGAATCTGCGGAGCTTCTCTGTACCCAACGCTTTGGTGAAGATGTCAGCGACCTGATCCTATGTACTGACATAAACAAGGTCAATGTCTTTTGCCAAAACCTTCTCTCTGACAAAATGGTAGTGGACCTCTATATGCTTCGTGTGTGAGCATGAAAAATTGGGTTCCTGGCCAACTGTATACTGCTAATGTTGTCACAGAAAATGACAACTTGTCTATCCACTGATAGACCCAAATCTGCAAGTAGCTTTCTCAACCAAGCTACCTCACATTCTGCCACAGCAGCACCTCTGTACTTGGCCTCTGTACTCGATAGAGCAAAGAAAACATGAAGCCACTAGTAGATCTTCTATCTGAGATACTACTAGCCCAATCAGCATCTGTGTACCCATGTACACATATCTCTATCCCAGTTTCATAAAATAGTCCACAATGCAAAGT
Organism: Cibotium barometz; assembly: GCF_041138505.1. Lineage (NCBI taxonomy): Eukaryota > Viridiplantae > Streptophyta > Polypodiopsida > Cyatheales > Cibotiaceae > Cibotium > Cibotium barometz. Next base: position 29,052,226 of record NC_141047.1, on the reverse strand, counting down.
AGACCTCACATACTCAGTATGCGTCTCAATGCATCCAAATGCGACTTCCGTGGAACCTACATAAACTAACTCACCAACCCAAAAACATAGCTCAAATCTGGTCTGCTGGTGATTGTCATGTAGATCAAGCTTCCTACTATGCGCCTATAAAAAGTAGGATCCTCCAAAATCTCTCATGAATCTGCACTCAACTTGCCATTCTGATCCAATGGCACTGAGATAGGCTTACAGCCTGTCATACCAACTTGGACAACGTGTCCAAGCCATACTGTCTCTGCAGGAAGGTGTATATGTTGCAACCACCTGATTATGAGGATGTTAGTCACCCCCTGAGCATGTTTGCAGGTTGAAGAAAGCCTTGTATGGCTTAAACAGATCCTCATCAAGGCTCATCTCTGAGCCACTAGACTCTCCATCAACATGAGAATGCCCTGCAGAAATGTCAGGCATACTAAGGCGCTCAACCACTTTCTCTTTGCCTTTATGTGATGTACTAATCACATTTGCAGGATTGGTATTATGACGCAGCCTGCCACTCCATGGTCTATCAATTGAACCACTAGATGAGGACTCTCCTGGTCCACTCAAAGACTGTGATTGCTGACTTGCATTCTGTGCAACCACATTTCCACTCACATTAGCCCCAACAGCTTCTTTTTGAGCAGCATACCAACTGCTCATCTCATCAAAAACAACATCCCTGCTTACCCTCAACTCACGTGTAGCAGGGTTATACCACATGTATCCCTTTTGCTCAAGGGAATACCCAATAAACACACATTTTTTAACTTTTAGATCCAGCTTAGTTCTCAGCTCATCTGGCACATGCACATATGCAATGCATCCAAAGACTTTCAGATGAGACAAATCAGTTTTTTTGCCAGTAAACCTCTCCTTTGGAGTTACATCATGTATGGTTGCAGTTGGAGTCCTATTCATGATGTAAACTATTCTATAAATAGCCTCAATCCAATAGCTATGCAGCATATTCTTCTCTCCCATCAATGCTCGTGCAATCTCAGCAATGTGCCTATTTTTTCGCTCAGCAACTCCATTTTGCTGCGGAGTGTATCTGCATGTAAACTGTCTCCGAATACTATTCTTCTTCAAAAATTCAGAGAACTCATTGGAGAAGTACTCTCCCCCTCCATCTGACCTTAGGCACTTTACATATTTCCCTGTTTGCTTTTCAACCACCATAACTCTGAAATTCTGAAAGTGAGTGAACACCTCACCCTTCTCCTTCATGAAGTATACCCACACTTTCCTTGTGTGGTCATCAATAAATGCCACATAATACCTGCAGCCTACCATAGACATGGTCTTCGTAGGACATCTGAATGCACAACATCTAGTGCATTTCTGCTCACATTTTTGCTACGTGGAAATACATGTTTTGTTTGCTTTCCAAATTGGCATGCTTCACATATTCTCTGCATACCTTCAACTTTAAATTTTGGCAGCCCTGTCACAATTTCTTTAGTCTGCATAGACTTCATTCTCTGCACATTCACATGTCCAATTCTTTTATGCCAAATGTCTATGTCTGCAACAATTCCTGAACCATTTGCAAACATTGCAGCACTCACTTCAGGCCTGTTTACATTCGCGATGTAAACATTCTGCCCACTCTGTTTCCTTTTGCAACCAACCTGCACTTGTCTTTAAAGTCTTCAACATAACAACCATCAGGATTAAACCGAACCTGCAAATCCTGCTCAATCATTTGCCCAACTGAAACCAGATTCTTTGTTATGTTCGGAACATCAAGTACATCTGCAAGGTACTTCACTTTGCCATCCTGCATAGACAATGGCACATCTCCAACATGGGCAATTGGATGAGCATTGTCATCCCCTGTTTCCACAAAACCTGGTCTTTCAAGGTTTTTCATCTCCTTGAACCACTCCCCATGACTTGTCATGTGGTTCAAAGCACTTGGATCAACGTACATATATCATCTTTATGTACTGTTTCAACATTTTCAGACATGGCATTAATGACATGCTGCATAACAAACAACCTTTCATTATCCTCATTATTTCTGCTCGAGGATGCATAGTTGTTTTGCTGCAATTTCCCATTTTGTATGTCAGCTTGCTTCTTATAATAATCTGCCTGCACATGTCCAAGCTTACCACAATAAAAGCATCCACGTGTATCATTATACTGCCTTTGCCAATTTCCACGACCTCTTTGACTCCCCCTGCCTCTGAATTGGCCTCTTCCACCTATGTGTTGTTGTTGTTGTTGTTGTGAATTCTAGGACTATTGTTATTGCTGCTGGCTGGCCATAATTCTGGTTACCTATTCGGCCACCTCCTTGACCACGTCCATGGCCTCCTCTACCTCGTCCTCTTCCTGAATTTGTGTAGAAGGCCTATTGCTCTGAACTGTTTTTGTTTTGTGAAGACTATTGGTCTTCACCCAAGCTCTTCTCTTCTATAATCAACATAGATACCAAATCTGTAAAATTGGGAATGTTTTCTCGAGTCTGAATCGATGTCTTGAACGCCTTGTATTGTGACCTGAGACCACGTAACAGACTTCCACCTATCATCATCATCTACTGAAACACCAATAGATGCAAGGGATTCCACAATACCCTTTATCTTCAATGCATAGTCATTCAGACACTCTCTTTTTCTCCACAGTATGAAGTTCATTCTTCAACTGTATCTTTCGTGCCTTGGTATTTGTGTCATAGAGTTTTACCAAGGTGTCCCACGCCTCCTTGGGGGACTTGGCATCCTGTATGTGCCCAATCATGGTGTCTTGTATACTAATAGAGAGCCAATACATAACTTTTCAAGCTCCTTGGTTCCAATACTTAAACTCTTTCATATCTATAGCACTCAGATTGATCTCCGGTATCTCCGGTGCCTCTTCATGCTCACCTTCTATGTAGTCCCAATAACCCTTTTCCATTAGGAAATTCGTCAACTTGAACCTCCAAGCATGGAAGTTATTCTTATCAAGCTTCTCAGCAACAATTTGGTTTATGCCATCATTTGACATCTTGTTAGACACACAAATTCACCAAAAACAGCACTCTGGTTTGTCCTGTGCAACAAACTGCTATATTTTCTGTGCGGCGGTACTGTAGTACACTCAAATGTCACAACCAGTGACCTCAATAAGCATACATACACCCAATGGCAACTGTTGACTTTCTTGCAGCACACACAATGTCTGCACAACCAATCTGTCTTCCTGCAGTTCTTAAAACAGAGTTCTGGAGAGAATCGATGACTTACCCGCAGTGCTCGAAATCGCCTACTTTCTGAAAAACGGAGGTCGTAACGCGCCCGAAACGCGTTTTCGACCAGAAAAATGTAGTTCGATAGGACACTATAGTTGCCCTATAGCTTTACTCCCGCGAAGAAAGCTCCTCAATCAGAGATCGTTTGCCGTGCCTCCCGTAGAGCTCCCGACAAGGGTGTAGTCGCCAACACAAATAGGGAAGAGTAGTTGAAGCTCTTACCCTCGTGCCACTTCCTGTGCTTCTCTTGCTTGCAGCTCAGCCCTTAGCATGAACCAGGCTCTAATACCATGAAAAGATGCAGGGAAGAAGAGAGCTTGAGCTCTTGCAAGGAGACACACACTCACAAAACCCTAAAAGAGAATACACAAGGTGAGAGGCTGAAAATCTTCTTCACCTTCACTCAACACTCAACACACCATAATAAGAGTACACACATATGAAAAGGTACTCAACCAAATACATACCGTTCTCTATAGTGTAAACCCAACTAAATGAGCTAGCGCTATAACTATGCCAATCTAGAATGGCTCTCACATAGCCTGTCATCCCACTGGCCACATATCACCCATGATCTCACCAACCATGCTAGTGGTGTAAGTGTGGGACCTATCCCCCCCAGGCGGGTCATCAGTGTCCACCACCTCACTAGATGAGCTCGATATCTCAACAGCTACTTCCGCTGCTAGCAACCGGGAATCCGGTGCGCGGAGGAGGGGGCAGAGGGGTTTCACAATTTTCAATAGAGATCTTGGAAAATCTAACCTTTAAAAATGAAATCTGGCCATATGGTCACATTGTCCTCATAATTATCTGTCCTTGGGTCATTAAATCAAGTAAAAATACATAAGTTTTGTTACAAAGATGTGATGTACAATAAAAACTACTCTTTTTATATACCTTCAAAATATATAATAATTAATTTAAAATAGAAAGTACATGTAAAAATTACTCAATAAATCAAGTTAAGATCACTACATACCTTTCTTGTGTGCAAAGTGGGGATGGAATTGGAGTTAAAACAAGAAAGTTATTAACATTTTATGATCATGTTGTCTACCTGTTCAACTTTGGGAAAAATTAAACTTGTGAATTTTGCCCGAATAGTAGGTAAGAGATATAATCTTACTTTTTGATTTCGAGACTTATAGATTGATAATAATAGTAATTTAATAAATTTTACAAGGCAATGGTGTAGTAAATATCCTCGAAGGTCTAATTTATAACCTTTTACCTTTAGTTTAATGTATCAACTTTGTGGGTATATGCATGATAAGGTGGTACACTTTCTGTGCTTTAAAGTAGGGAAATAAGAACCTTAGTCACATTAGAAAGGAAGGTAGAAATTATAAATTAGCAAAGGTGAAATTCTAATCATGCAAATTACAAAGTAGTGAAATAAGAACCTTAGTCAGATTAGAAAGGTAGGTATAAATTATAAATAAAAAAATGTGAAATTATAATCATGCAAATTATAAACTACAAGTTACGTTCACACCAGGCCCTACCCACTCCTTGTTCCTAATTCCCTCTCCTAGATTTTGTGCAATCTTCTAAGATCCTATTATGCTGCAAAGGGATCTCACAAGGGAGAACCACTGTGTGGAAAGGGTAATTTTCATGGAGAAAGGGCATACCATGACTCTAATGTAGGAAGGCTTTCTCTCAAGGAAAAACAGATGGAGAAGAGTAGCAAATCATAGTCAAGTAAGTTGATTCTCTCTCTCTCTCTCTCTCTCTCTCTCTCTCTCTCTCTCACACACACACACACACATAGAGTACATGCTATTGGTCCATCTCTCTCTCTCTCTCTCTCTCTCTCTCTCTCTCTCACACACACACACACACACACACACACACACACACACACAGAGTACATGCTATTGGTCATCTCTCTCTCTCTCTCTCTCTCTCTCTCTCTCTCTCTCTCTCTCTCTCTCTCTCTCTCTCTCTCTCTCTCTCTCACACACACACACACACACACACACATAGAGTACATGCTATTGGTTATCTCTCTCTCTCTCTCTCTCTCTCTCTCTCTCTCTCTCTCTCTCTCTCTCTCTCTCTCTCTCACACACACACACACACACATATTCACTTTCTTATTAAATCTATTTTTTGGATGTATTAAACCTCTTATGCATCGTAAATGTAATTATTACATCACACGTTTGTAAATGTTCATGTAATGTAGGTAACTGTTTATCTAATGTTGCAAATATTTATTTTTTATATTTCAAGAGTTCCACGAGGAGTATGGCCTTAGCCTCACAAGTGAAAACCCATGTAGGCTTGATAATGCTGATGTCCCGAATATGACATGGCTTACTGTCTTCAAAGAGGTCCTGAAAGGGGCCTTGAAGATCCATGTCAAATTGGTTTAGGAGGAGTTTTATGAGGCATTGTGATGCTCTTGCATCACAAGCTCGACCAAGACACCCCGACAAATTACGAAGTCCCCCTAAACTTTGGTAGTGGTTTTTCACTCAAAAATTTATTTTCCATGGAGAGTCTTTCGAAAAAGGAAGAAAAAGATCATATGGGCTTAGTTTGCACAGTGTCATGGATAATGTAATCCAAAAAGGCATGCTTAAGAAGAAGATTAATAGGTAGAAATTGATAAATGGTAGCACCATTAACAAGGAGCATCTTTAGCCTTATACCATGGCCAAAGGGGTACACATAGCTTGGAGAGTAGTGAAGGGGCTTTGCTCTCTTTGTCAGAATCTTGGGGGGCTCAATTAAAATATATAAGTCTAAAGCATGCGATCATTAGCAGGGGTTATTTTAACCAATATTTTGAGAAAAATTTACAAAAATCTACTTACATAAGAGGGTTTTAAATAGCATTTTGGGGAAAAAAACCCGTAAGTTTATAAAGAAAAATGGCTCATTTTATTAAGTCAATATTCACAAAAATAGGTAATTTTTAATACCCTTTGAATGCACGTTATATGTAGGTCTTCCTAAAAGTACACCCTCGAGGTCAGGATATACGTAGCCTCATCATGCTCTCTTTGTCGAGATATGTCATAGCAGCCTCATCATGCCGACCGGGGGTTTTTCTCTCCTTGTAAAGGACATGCTAGCAGCATCATCTCATGCGCCTACACTTCATACCGAGCTTGGTGAGCGTATTTAGAATATGTGTGTGAATATATAAACATACACACACACACACACACACACATACATACATACATAGGAAAAATCAACTCGTCGCACCAATTGGGGAAAGCATAACTTCAAGCATGTTGATGAGGAGGGATAACAAGATCACCCACATTGTCTGCATGGATTTTCTGTGAAAAAATGCTAGGAAAGAAGCACCATGCGCACTGGTGCTAGAAAGCAATATGAAATAGTGATTATATTGTGAGAAAACTCTAGAAAGCACAACCAATTCCAAAAAGTAACATTTATACAGTGATATGCTATATATCAGGCTGCTAAAAAGCAATACTTAGTTCCTTTAAAAATGGATTTGCATGATTAAATACCATGGAGATCCTCTAAGAAACACTCCATAGTTACTAAGTAGCAATTTTGCTTTGTGGAAAGCACTAAAGGAGGATGGAGAAAATCCCTTCTATAGAATTGAATCCTTAATAGACAAGGAGAAAACCTTGAAATACACATAAAGGAGTTAAATATCCAATGGCATGCTATTGTATATTTCTTCGTGCACTTCCGATGAAAGCCAAAACATATTGTTGACACCCTCCAAACATATTGTTGACACCCTCCACATGTGTCATAGGGATTTTAATTGCTCTCACAAGATGCGAATACAAGAAAGCTAGAGATTCAGTATCAAGAAGGTTGTACATGCTCGTCCTCCTCTATTTTGCCATAGAGAAGAACCCTTTTGCAATATATGGGCCTACAATAATTACATTTCCCCATCCATGGTTTTATGGTCGTCTATTTAGGAACATTCCACTTGAGAGCATAGAAATGTGAACCTTCATCATTGTCCACTTTAGCATTGACTTCAAGTCTATCTCCTAGCAAAGAGCATCACTTAATGCATCTGGATGACCTACGTAAGTGGGTTCATCAATTTCCTCTTCATCGTTGCTAATTTCATCAGCCCGAGAGATGAGATTGTGATAGTCCCAACTCTCAACATGTGTCCTCCCTTGGATACACCAAGCACTAAAGCATGAAAACTATCTAGTCATAAGTGCTTAGCTGTTATGGGTATCATATGTATTCATATAATGAATGAAGCATGGGGCGCGGGTTCACAATCCCACCTAGTAGTACGCCAAGCACTAAAGCATGAAAACTACCTAGTCATAAGTGCTTAGCTGTTATGGGTATCATATGTATTCACATAATGAATGAAGCATGGGGCACGGGTTCATAATCCCACCTAGTAGTACGGCCCACTTCCCCTTCCTTAATCTCCTAGAAGACTCTTCTTACTTTCCTTTCCTGTAATAAAGGGTAACTATGATGGGCCCCCATGGGAAAAGGTGGCCCTAGAAAAATAACCATATCTACTGCACATTTGAGAGGGGCACCATTTGTCTCTTGACCTTCTCATGTGTAAGTACAACACGTGCCCCATCATGCTTCCCCCTTGCCATGTCGTGAGCAATGATGCTATAGTGCAAACCTTTGATCTTTCAACCATCTATCATGAAATAGGAAGCAGTGTTGAACAAAGAGTGTGTCATGCACCTTATCATCAGAAATAAAAAATGAATGGCCTTCTCTCCATTATTCGACACCCTATAATATGATATGTTCACAAAAATTGTGACTTGGTCTAAATACCAATGCATTGGTTGAAGTTAATTTTTGTCTTTGAATGAATAATTCTTAGCAAAGTCAACCAAAAACACCAGTACATCATTAGGAAACCTTTGAGATCCTTGCAAATCAGTTGCCTACATAGTTCTTTTCTTTTATTTTTCTTCCCTTTTTCATCAGTGTGCCCACTTCCACATCCTTGAAAACCTTCAAAAAAACCTGTAATTTCTCCTCAACGCACCTCTTGTGGGCATAAGGACATCCGCTTTTATGCTACAGTCGTCACATTTTCCCATTACACATTTGTGCATGTGGAAGGTGGATCCAATAGGTTTGGGACACAATGCACACACCCAAAGGCCCATAATACTCTTGTATGCATGTTGGGAAGATTTGCATCTGAGTGTGCCTTTCTGGCCACCTACATTGAACATGTGTATAAGTACACACTAGTCCATGAAGGCCAAACATGTGATGCTACATTTAATTGACCGTATCATGAAGAAAGTCCATTTGAACATTGCATCATGCATGAAACATGCATGATGTAATAAGACGTGTACATATCCTTCAATCTATGCACAAAAAATGGTTTAAGGCAACATTGCTGTATTTTGAGATTTGGGTGCATCCTTGAATTTGCAAAACTCAATTCATCTTTTTTTTCAATTGTCAGTACGTTAAAAAAATTTTGGAGTGCCAAAAAAAGATACATCTACTATGAAGCTCTCATAGCAGTCTCAAGGGGTTTACATAGCATGTGAACTGCTTGAAAGTAGTAAAAACCAACCCACCGACTGAAAAAGCAATATGTGGACTGTTAAAAGGCAATCAAACAAAGTGGTGGGCTATTAAATGTACTAAAGAGTCTGGTTACAAAGTAGTGCAAGCAATGTAGAAACTAAAAAAGCATTCTTGTGACCACTAAAATGGGCATTGTAGAAGCTAAAAAAGCATTCTTGTGACCTCTAAAAAGTAGTCCTGTGATTACTAAAAATCAATCTTGTGATGACTACTAAAATGCAGTCATCATTGACTACTAAAAAACAATATGTAAAGTGTTAAAAGGTAGTTGAAGGAGCCTATGGACTTATAAAAGTACTATAGAGGCTGATTACAAGTACAAAAAGCAGTTGAAACACCATAAAAAGCACTCTAGAAACTACAAAAGTAGACAAAGGAGTTGGTAGGCAACCAAAAAGCCTTGAAAGCAATGTATATACAACATAAAGGATATACTTCTTGAAATATAAAGAATCATTACCTAAATAGCATTACCAAGTTTCCTTAGGTATTACACGCTACTAAGATTCACAATATAACACATAAAAGAAATGTTAACATGTCGAGAACACTAAAAAATAACATCTATTTGACTAGTACATGTAAAAAACCTATGGTTTATCGAGAAGATGAACAGGAGGTGTTTCTTCCTATCCTCTTACAACATACATCTTTCTTATAGGGAGATACTCATGTCTCAAACAATCCAAAATCCCATGCAAACACAACAATAAGGTGCGTTATCACATCTTGAGCTGTTGTCATGACCTTTAAGGTCCTTGGAGAAGGAATTCTAATTTCACAACACAAAAATTAGGGCATAACATATATTTGAACATATTAAAGCACAAAACTTAATAAACCAAATTAAATAAACAAGAGAGATGAAAAATAGAGTAGTGATCACCATCGACACAAGATTGGGTTGAATCTCCCCTAGGATGAGTGTTGCCCTTGTACTATGCACCCATATTAATATGTATTAGAAAAAGCATTGGGTGGAAGCATGTTAACCTGTTACAAAATAACATGTCCATGGACATTGCTATTAACTAGCACAATTTTTTAGCATTACCTCCTCTTTTTGTTTGGCAACATTACCTCCTCTTTTTAAATGGTTATATGAAGAATTGTTTTTTCGTTTTCTTTTGGGTCGTATGGTGGTTACATGGGGTGAAGTGGACCATCCAATGTGCCTCTCTCTCTCTCTCTCTCTCTCTCTCTCTCTCTCTCTCTCTCTCTCTCTCTCTCTCTCTCTCTCTCTCTCTCTCTCTCTCTCTCTCTCTCTCTTGTTGAAGCTCTTACATGCTGTCTCTACACTCGTCCAACTCTAGCTTGTGTGTCTTGTCTGTGTTTTCTTGTCATAGCATTTCTCTCTCTCTCTCTCTCTCTCTCTCTCTCTCTCTCTCTCTCTCTCTTGCTTCTATTCTTTTTTTTCAATTGCTAGATAGTGCATTTCTCTATTTTTCTCCCTCTCTCTTGTCCTCTTCTTTGTAGGCTTCTCACATTGCAAATCATGATCAACAATACGGTTGGATTGTTACAAGAAAATTAACATGGAAAATTAACATGCAGTAATTAGACAGTATGAAGCTTGATAAAAAAAGAGAGCGACGGGCACGAAACAAACTAAAGAGACAGGCTGAAGAAGTGAATAGTGGTGCAGTTGTTGAGGAGCAAAGAAAAAGCAAGATATGCAATGAAATAGTGAAATGCTTCATGGATCAAACAGCAGGAATGGAACGTGAGACCAAGTGGGACATATTCAATCAGATGGTTCAACATCCAATGATCTTGGCACTGCAAGATAAATTATCACGAGAGGAGGCTCAAGTCCAAGCAACCATTGTGGCTAATGTTTGCAACACATTGGCTAGTGTTAAACAGCCAAAATATCTAAGGAGGAGCTATTTCTAAGGAGAAGCACGTTGTCTATGTTGATGAAATCTGATGGGTCTACATCTTGTGATCTACAAGTTTCCAAGATCTCAAGGGTCATTAAGGTTCAAAGGAGCACCTTGTATTCAGCAAGATCTCATTTACATAGTGAATCTCTTGATGATACTACTAGAATGTTCTCATTTGCTACTTGTTGGAAGCAACAACGTACTAGCCCCATTTTTGACCATCTTGTGAATGAGGTCATGTGGAGACCTAGCTGATAATGTTGCAACAACTGACAGAGAGTCAATGGAGGATGTCTCGCGTAGCAAGGTCGGCCGAGGTCTTGACCAGCCTCGGTTCGATTTAAATGGTGAGCTTCCGGTACGGTGGATGAGGGACCAAGGAAGCGGCCTATGAGTGAAGCACTAGTAGGTGACCTGTGAAGGATTCTAGAGGGTGTTGACCATACGGTGCTTGGGCTCTGGGTCACCAAAGATACCCACTCGTGTGTCGGGAAAGATATTGGATCAAGGATTAAGAGTTGTTTTCTGAATTCGGGCATGGATCTAGTTGATTGACCTTGCTGGTCCTCAACGGATGAGTCCATGGATATTTTATATGGATCTGTTGGGTTGATCTTGCTGATCTTCAACAGAGGTTCCATTTTGATTTTTATAAGTGAATATATTGCCAGGTACTATGAGCTAGGAACTATCAAAAAGGCCCTTGAGTGGACAGGTGGTGAGCATTCTAATTGCCAACGATGCCATAGGTACACCAATGAAGGAAAAAAATTAGAAACCTGGGAACTCTTTTCCCTAGTACCCGCAACAAAACCTAACCAAATTCTTAAATGGATCCCATCACTACAGTGGTTGGACGGTTGGCTAACCCACGGGACTCGATGTGGTTAGGCTGGACTGATGGATCCCTAAAATGAGACTCAATTCTATTATGGTACAATAGATGAAGTAAATCTCGGATAAAAATTATTCTGTGGAAAAGAACCAACGGTTGTGCCTCTCAATGAGGAAAAAAGTGTTGGTCTCTATGATCCAAGTGCAAGTATTGTCGTTGATCTGACTATGGGACTTATGGGTTCGGTCGTCAAATCAGCTCAGTTAGTTAAGGCTCTTGACTACGTTAGAGTAAAAATATCCTGGAGGAATCGTTCGTGCTTTCCGGGCGAGGGAAGTTTTTCCGAGTTCGGTTTTGGAAGAACCGAGGGATTAGTCTCTTGTCCGGATATACGTGGGCGAGGCCCCGAGTGAGGGACCCTGCCCCGCGCAAGAAGTGCTACTTTATCTGCTAGTACCCCAGAATTCGTTGCTCGGTGGGGACAGGGATCTTTCAACAACGAGTAAGCAACAATGTGGGTTGTAGTAAGAAACAATGTGGGTTGCACTATCTAATTAGTCACTATTAACATTACTATGAAGTTGCTAATGATTTTCTTGTTTGGTTTTATGCAGGTGGAGTTATTTCAACGATTGAAGGCACAAAATATGTACTACAAAATTCAGCTTCGATCTTTTGAGTTCTTGAAGCCCTTTTTTGTAAGAAAATTGAAGGATTGGAATACATGTTGTTGTATCTATCATGTGCAGATGTGCTATTTGAAGGATTCCTTCAACCAAATGCGCTCTCTCCATAAATCTTCATGACAATGCAAGTGCAATGTTTGCAGTACTTTAGACCTAGGTAGTGCATGCATTGCATCTATTTACACATACAAAAGTGTCACAACACTTTGGGAGTCCATCCTATGCCCAAAACAAGCTGAAGTAATCTTTCACTCGAAAGTGTCTCATAGGCGAATGCAGTAGCTGTGGTGTAAAGAAAGTACCATGTTGTCTGGCAAAGATGGCTGATCAAGAACATATCATTTCTGTGAAGGTATTCAAAAATGTGGAGGTAGATAACAAGCAAGGGAGTAAGAAAAAAAGAAAATATCTTGTATGCATAGAGATGAAATGCAATGAGTTTGTCAAATTCTTAAAGAGTCGGCTATAGTTCTTCATTAAACACAACTATGTGTGTTGCTGGCAAGCCTCACAATTTAAGGAGTGCATTGAGAGATTCCCTAATTATGTAGTTGTGTCAGTTGTGGATTTTGCTAAAAATTACTCTTTTAAGATGCAAAATGAGATCCAGTCTATGCATTGGTATTCCACCCAAGTGACAATATTTGTTCACATCACTTACTACCAAAAGGAGAGGGATGTATTCAAAAAAAATCACTTATTCATTTCAGATGACAAAGTGCATGACACACTTTTTGTGCAACATTGTTTCAGCTTACATGCCAAGTGGTTGAAGGATCGGGGGCTCACACCAAAGCGACATTGGGTTTGGTCAGATGGGGATGCTTCCCAATTCAAGGCTGCTAGACCCTTCTACTTTGTTACAAGGTATGCTTCAATGATGGGTATGGAGATGACTTGGAACTTCTTTGGCAATGGGCTTGGCAAGGGAGAACATGATGGAGCTAGGGCTGTTGTAAAAGAGGACGTTGACGCATGAACAACTAAAGACAGACGGAACAATTTTAAAGTGTGCAGCAAATGTGGTGTCTTTCTTGAATGCCAACTTATCTCATGGAGCTGAAGCTTGCTACCCATCTAATCAAAGAGATGTAGCACGAGTGTTCTGGGAGGTGAAGGTAAAAGATGTGGATAGAAAGAATCAATGGAATTGTTCTAGTATTCCCAATACATGCTTGTTATATGCTATTTGTGGTCATAACCCACATGATACAATTGGACTTGCAAGTAGAACATTGTCTTGCTTTTGTATTATCAGCAAGGACTTTGGAAAAGATGTGCTAATAAAGCACATGTTACATCTTGGGATTTTCATGTCTTAGAACCCTATGACACTTCATCGGAGGAGGAAGATGCCTATGATGAAGCTATCTACGAAGGTCACCATGATGTGCTAAGTGACGCTCTGTGCATTGAAGACAACTTTGCAGTGAATGCTGAGTTTGGTAATGTTGAATGCACGGACTTCTATGTTCTCAAGTGCACTGCAGAAAAAGAAATGGCAGAAGTGAATCATGTTGATGCATGGGGAAATGAAATTGGTAAGGGGTCTTATTTTGTTAAGGGATACTACTATGAACAGACCAGTAGTTATTGCAACATGATTCCAAGAAAAAATGCTCTAGAGGTCATGGTACTCTTGCATCTTGTGCGTTGTATTAAGATACCTATGGAGCCCATTGTAGGAAAGCCTAGAATGTACACTATGGGTTTGGACGTGTACGAGGAAATCTACAACAGTAAGCCATATGAATTTTAAGAATGGGCTCAACTCAGATAGACATACATTTTGCTTATTTTTCTTGTAATGATAGCATTGCTATTTTTTGTCTAATAACTTTTAAGGACTACTAACCATTTCACACAGTTAACTAGCAATGTGTGTTGTACAATTAGAGCCTCTTGTCTGGATGATGCCTTCCTTGTATGTGTGTTCAGCAGAACCGGAAGCCTTGAAGGACTAAAACGTTTCAGGTCAAAAAAGGGACCGAAACGTGTTGGTTACAGTTATGGGAGCTATGCAAGCATGGAAGATACCCAAGCAATATTTGATGTAAGGCATGAGCGGGATGTTGTGTCATGGAGCGCTTTAATAGCTGATCACTCTTAAACAGGGGAATATGGTCTATTAGCTTGTTAACTAGTGGCAATGTTAATTATTAGTGTTCACACTATTAACTAGAAATGTTAGCAATGGTAATTAGCAATGTCAACCATTAATACCAATAATGTAGGTCGGATTTTGCATGCAGACCATATCATTGAGTGAACTAACCAATCCCAAGGCCTTACTGACATTATCAGAGTCAATAGGGCATTCCAATTTGACACCTCTCGCGACGCAAGGGTGGAGAGTAAAGAGGATGTGCAGCAAGCCAAGCCAGTGATACGAACACACAAACCCACTCATGTTCTGGTCTAGAAAATGGCATAAGCAACAAGAGTGTATGCAATGCATGCAACTTGCATTGTGCAACACGCAGAGAATAAGAGAGGGAGAGAGACTTTCTTGATGCAGCCATGGTAGATTTCTTTGCTGTAAGGGGGCAAAACACCGACTTCTTGAGATTTTGTGTCTCACTTTGTGTTTCACGCGTTGTTGACACTGAGGGCTATTTACTACAGGTCTTGCTTCCCGCTTCCTCTTCCCATGGGTCCCCCTCCCCATGTTTGCTTACTCTCAGAAATTCCCAAGGGCCCCACACGAGCTAACTGCACAAAATCATGAAAGGGAGTTCTTCCACCATCAACGTATGGCCATATGAGTATATCAAATTATTAAATGGGAATAAAAGACCTTTTTTATCAATTTATATCAATATATAAAACTTTATATCAATTTATAGTGCTAACAATTTTTGCTAGCAAATTCATGATAACTAACACCTAAAGTGTAACACGTTAACATGCTTCCATCCACTTGCTTTCCAAAAAGATAGTTCCAAAAACAAAGCACAAGTTCTTTTGAGTTTACGAGCATGCAAGCTCTACAAAAATATAGCAAGAATTGATATTAAGTCTCGGGCCTCCCAAAGGTATAAAATACTATTTGGTATGTATAAAGGTATGAGGCCTTAGGCTCACAAAAATATTGATGCCTAAATATGAAACCATAAAAGGTGTTCACTATCTTCCAAAATATCTCATAGTGGTCCAAGGTCCAAGACACAACAATAAGGTGCAATATAACATCTTGAGCCATTATCAGGACTTTTAAGACCCTTGGAGGAGGAACTATAATTTCTCAACACAAAAATTAGAGCATAACATATATCTGCACATATTAAAGCATAAACCTTAATAACCAAAATTAAATAAACAAGAGAGATGAAAAATAGAGTAGAGATCACCGTCGACACAAGATTGGGTTGAATCTCCCCTAGGATGGGTGTGGCCCGTATACCACTCACCCATATTTATATGTATTAGAAAAAACGCTTACTTTCCAAAAACAAAGCACAAGTTCTTTTGAGTTTATGAGCGTGCAAGCGCTATAAAAATATAGCAAGCATTAATATAAAGTCTTGGGCCTACCAAAAGTATAAAATCATATTTGGTATGTATAAAGCTATGAGGCCTTAATTGGGCCTTAACCTTACAAAAATATTGATGCCTGAATATGAAACCATAAAAGGTATTCACTGTCTTCCAAAATATCTCATAGTGGTCCAATACATGTTCCACCCATGATTAAGACATAATCCACCACTCAATCATTGCCTTCATCCAAAATAATATTGGGTAGTGCACATAGCTAATCAAACACATTAATCTTGACATATCATACCAGTGCACACAGTTAATTAAACATATTAATCTTGGTAGACATCATACCAGTACACACAACTTGATTAAACACATTAATCCTGGTAGGTGATATAAATAAAAGGTGGATCCAAAATAAAATAAAATAATGGGCGTCCCCATAGAGGTTACATTCTCTCTTGCTCGGCTTGCAATTGACCTCAATGACATGGATAGGATGAGTGGATAAGATTTTGGTAAGAATGTAAAAACTTTTCTGGTATCCATTTAGCATCTTCAATAGGATGATTCTTAAAAGTCAAAAAATACTTAAGTGTTGCCAGTGCATGTAGTGATGGTCGAATGGTCAACGATAATCTTAGGCATAAGTTGTTTTTCTAATTTTAGCATATGTTATTTCATTGCTCGTAATTTTTTCTTTCATTTATATATTTATATATTTTATTATTATTTTCTTATTTATTTATTTTTAAAAAGTATATGAGGTGAAACTTTATTTTCAATAGGTTTAGGCATACCTAGATGTCAAGACCTTTAAGACCCTTGGAAAAACTCAATCATTGCCTTCATCCAAAATAATATTAGTTAATGCATATAGCTAATTAAACACATTTAGCCTAACCATATCCACCTATGTGATTAACACATAATCCATCACTCAGTTATTGCCTTTATCTAAAATAATATTAGTTAATGCACAAAGATGATTAAACACATTAATCTTGACCATATTCATCATACTAGCGTACACGGCTGATTAAACACATTAATCCTAGTAGATATCATACCAGCGCAAAAATCTTGATTAAACACATTAATCTTGGTAGATGATATAAATAAAAGGCGCATCCAAAATAAAATAAAATCGTACCTCTAATGGGCTCCACAACCCAAGAGCAGTATGCCCTTGGTTTGCTATCCACAGGCAGCAATCACACTAATGCGATCACATAGCCTGCACAAACATGCATCCTTCTTGGCTGAGTGCCAACTCTCTACATAAGCCGTCTCCTAACAATCTAACTCTCTACATAAGATTGTTAGGAGACGGCTTATGTAGAGAGTTGGCTGAGTGCCAACTCTCTACATAAGCCGTCTCCTAACAATCCAACTGGCCACCACCATTCATTATCTAAACTAGTAACTTGTAGGTGCTCCGAAACTTTCGAGTGCACAGGTACTCAGCACCACAATGGCCGGTCCTCATATAGGGGGCCTTACAAAATAAAGCACACAGTTATGTATAGCAACATCACAAGGGTGGAAGCATTGATCAAATGCTTTTCCGATAGGAGTTTAGGAATAATCCATAAAAATCACAACTATTGATCTATGCTTGAAGAAAAGTATGAATACTTCTAGACATGCTATATAAGCAAATAATAGTGCCACAAATTTGATAAAGATGGCTTGATTTTTACATATCCTAGAAGATGTTATGAATATTGCACTAGAATACAGATTTCATATTTAAAATGCCCACAAAATACATTTGATGTAAGTTGTGTAGGATTCTTATATGCACGTGTTATCAATTTTCTTATGTAAAGGCTATACTAGTACACCTCCTACCCAAAGGGCCCAATAATAAACATTTATGTATTCTACAAGATATTTTCTAATCATGCAATTATTCATGAAAATGTCCAAACTATTCAAAGTTGGCATCAAAATAAGCATGAATTTGGATAATGAGCCACAAATTAAGATCTTATTTTTGAATAGAATGGTTTAAAACAATGAGAAGAGACCTATGTGTTTTGAGTTGGGAAGGGCCCCAAAAGTAGGAATACCACCAATGTTCACAATCAAGCAAATCAAAAGTTTTTTGAGCCCCTTAGTCATGCTTCAAGTTCCACACATACATGTGTGTGTGTGTGTGTGTGTGTGTGTGTGTGTGTGTGTGTGTGTAGAGAGAGAGAGAGAGAGAGAGAGAGAGAGAGAGAGAGAGGCCAACAAGCTATGAGTTGATCAATCAAGGTAGTAGTGGGAGGAGGTGGTGGCCATGCGAGGTGGTTTTGTGGCATACCTGCGAGTCTCTATTTAGTCTCATCTAAAAGGACGAGTTATCAACATTGTCAAATTTTGGTGCTCATGCAAGTGGTGCAAACCACCCAACCCACTCTGCCCCCACAACATAATTCTAATAACACCAAAATGAACTTGAGCAAGTATGATGGGCTATGACTAGCAATCTATTCCTAGAACTTCAAGCAAGGTAAGGAAAAAAAAATGTATGCTCAAGTCGTGAAAAACCTCTATGACATTGTGGAGAAATACATGTAATTCTTGCTAAATTTGAGAAACTTAAAGGTATTCTCAAGTGGTGTAAAACCTTTATGTGTAGTCTAAAATACATGTAATTTTGCTAAATTTGAGAAACTATCCCCCTCAAATTCTCCTAGTTTTGAGACCTTCAAATGTATAATTTTAAAGGTATTTTGCAAGACGTTGAAAATAAACTAAACCCGAGTGTTCTTCTTCCTTCTGTCTATGCCATAACAAGCTATGGTTAGATAAGCCAACTCAAAATTTAACTAAGGGTTCTTAATAGAGATGTGATGTTTGCTTGAAAGGCAATTTTATCCCATGTTAGATGTAAGCAAACACTTGAATGTAGTCCCATGGAGAGAGAGATTGAGATGGGTGCATGGTAAGAATCTCTCTCTCTATATATGGCTATTTAGTGCTGGGTACATGGAAATGGAGCTGGTCACAATATGGATTTTTACTACTAGCAATTATCTTTCCATATCTTATTTGAGAGCTGCCATGTGGCTCCTTCTAACCCGCTCCATGTGGCAACCTCCACCAAGCTCCCTCCATTAGCTAAGCATGATAATCATGCCTATTGCCCGCTCCAGCTTCTCCTCTATCGAACCCACACCCTTGTGCCTAGCGTGATGATCATGCTTGTTGTCCCCTCCAACACTTTTAAGGATCACACACGTTGCCTACTCCAATGTCAACACTCCTCCTATCCCTATGCCTAAGTGTAATTAGTGCCCTGTGATTTAGATCACACTTGATCTGCTAGCTAGCTGTAAGGATCTGCTATGTAACCATCATGTCTACTCAAAACTCCTCCTATCCCTGTGATTTAGATCACACTTGATCTGCTATGCGTGTAACCATCATGTCTACTCAAAACTCCTCCTATCCCTATGCCTAAGTGTAATTAGTGCCCTATGATTCAGATCACACTTGATCTGCTAGCCGGCTTTAGGGATATGCTATGCGCGTAACCATCATGTCCACTAAACACTCATCTTCTGCAGCCACAACATGTATCTTTAGATATCATTTATTTTTCAATGATATTGGTAAGATATGCATGTGTTTATGCCTATTTTTCAGATATATATATATATATATATATATATATATATATATATAGAGAGAGAGAGAGAGAGAGAGAGAGAGAGAGAGAGAGAGAGAGAGTTGAATTTTTAACTTTTTTGTTAAATCTTTCATTACAAATGCAAAAATAA